>NW_020664417.1:17034121-17044328 GCF_002925995.2 Terrapene triunguis | reverse complement strand
GTGTGTGTGTGTGTGTGTGTGTGTGTGTGTGTGTGTGTGTGTGTGTGCATTGCTAATTTTGTATCTTAAAGTGCAATAACCATATTGGTGATAAGGGAAAGTAACTAAATGAAGTAGTGAAGCCCAGGTATTCTACTTGCACAGGATGGACAAAGGGAGGGAGCAGCGGGGGGAGGGTTAGGAGTGTGACTTGAATATTGCCAATCCCAAGTTTAGAAAAATCATGCATCAGGCCCTCAAAAATCCAGGGATCTGCTTAAAATTATACATTTTAAAAATAATAAATATTACTCTTTCTTTGCCTTCTGGTTTTTGAGCCTTTATGGGTAACTTGGGTTATGTTTTCAAGCTTCTCTCAACAACCATGAAACTTAGAAACATAGGATATTTTAAAAATGAAAACTGAGATTCTCACATAATTGCTTGACTTCAAGAGATAGGGCTTTAATAAAACATCAAATATTGCACCGTTCGCTATCTGGCAACATTGGGGTGCAATATACAATGTTCATTATATCTCCTTTCAAAAGGTGCAGAATGCACTCCCCATTACAGGCAGGCAAGGGTGGCAATGCAGGGGATTGGCAAGTACCCCCATCCTGCATTGGTGTGTCCACACCAAGGGCACTGGAACCTTTGGGGGGCGGGAGGGGCAAAGCCAAAGTGCCCCCTCCCTTTCTGTGGCTGGCTGCTCCAGCAGTGAGTCAAACTGCCCTCTCTTCTGGTGCCACAGCAGCGCCTGGTGGGCGAAAGTATAATTGCAGTGCCTCCCCAGCAGAACCCTGATCCCCCTGATTCTGGCTCTGGTGGTCCCCATTGTGTTCATTGTTTGCCAGGTTGGGAAACATTGATTTAGATTGGGAAACAAGGAAGGAAATAAAACCAGGAAGGTTTTTACATTGAAGAGCCTCTTACCACAACTTGTCTCTCTTTGCCTCCTGATGAAAAGTTGTTGGAGTTTATTGGGCTAATTAGAGGCAATATTTGAAATGTATTGATAAGTAAAGTAAAATCTTCACAACTCTCAAGGGGGAAAAAAAGCTACTGCATATTAATAGCAGCTGTCTTTTTAAAGATGTGCATCTTGAGAATCTTAAACTATTCCCCCATTTCCTCCCAAAATATTACCAAAACGGATTCAATGATATTTATGTATGAATTTCCCACTGATTTTTATTAAATTACAAGTGCAAGGGAAAAATCCTGGTGGCCTTACTCATGATAATTGTTACACTGTCTGGTGTGTCTCACTACTGTGAGTGCATACCTCAGGGCAGAATATCAGAAAACAAGGACAGAAACCCCAAACTGGTGGTATGTTCTATAATTAGATTTCACCAAGCCAGTAACAAATGTGAACTCCCGGATCACTATGCCAGTCTTACCGTGGAGTCACAGACAGTCCCCTTAGACTCTCCAGTCTATCTTGCCACCCTGGCGAACTGAACTTTGTGATAAAAGGTCACTTAAATAAAAAATCACACCACATCAGGTTTCTCCCAGTCCCAAGAGACCAGTCACTTACCCCAGATCAACTGTTACTCCAGATTTTACACCAAAGGCAAAACTGGCAGCCAATTCTATAGTAAACTAACTAAAGGTTTATTAGCTAAGAAAAGGAAATGAGAGTTATTGAGCGGCTAAAGCAAGTAAAACATATGTACAGGTGAATCTCAGTTTGTAACTCCAAATGGTGGGAATGATGCTATAGACTGCCAGTTTCCCAAAAGTCTTTCAGGGTACACAGATTGTCTCTGGGGATCTCTGCTTTGCATCTGGTACCCTTCCCTGTAAGAGTCCAAACAGTTCAGAGATGAAGGATCTTCCTTTTATTCCATTCTTATATCATCTTCTGACAGAATCAAGCTGACAGTGTCTCTACCCACGTGGGTTTTTCCCTTGAGGACAGCGAGTGAGAAATGCACTTAGAATCTTTGACCTCCATCATCACACACAATCACCACTTGCTTTGAAATTAGCATTTTCTGTTAAAGTCCTTCATTGGCATTTCAAAAGATTTCTTTGATGGGTTATTTGTTATAGGGGTATACACAACGTAAATGTTTGCTATTACGTTATAACAGGAACAGATAAGTGAAAACAATTCCAGGAACATTCCACTAGTTTTTATGAAGTTTAAACACCTGAATACACTGTTAAATTTACATTCATTTTGATCTATACTAATACACAAGTGAATTGATCTGAATACACTCTAGCATGACCTGGTCTGCCAGCATCACAGTAATAACCCAGCTGAAGTTTACAGGGCTACTCCCATGACTGTAGTGACCAGGATCGGGTCCATTTACAGTTGTATTGCATATGAATTCTGTTTTAGATTCTAATTTAAAATGGCCAAATCATTTTCTTTTTGCACTTGTTTTTGTTTAAATTGCTTCTTGGCTTTCTGTTTCTGTCTTTGTCAAGTTTCTGTCCTCAGTGAATTTTTATGATTGATTTATAAACCTCTGAAAAAACAGGTGTAGCATTGAAACTGACACATCTTTGGCTATAGCTATGTAAACGCAGTAGTGTTCTAGTACTAAGAGGGCAAAGGCTCCTGCCAATCCTCACTGTGTTGCACAAATGGGTGTATGGTCCATAAAATTAGAATTAGAATAGAGGCCATACTTCCATGAAGGTACTTTGTGCATATTCCCATTACTTGTGTGAACAGTAAGAGGAATACATTTAATTCTGCCCTTTACTTGAAATATTTTATTTTCAATATTTTGTTTTTGCTGCATTGTTGGTATTTGGACAATCAAAATGTTCACATTCAAAATGCACTTGAATGACAATTTGTACTTTATCAGTAGCGGCTATGTACACCATTTAAGCAAATGAATAATCCACCTCCATCCCTGAAAACAGAATTCTTTCAGTTTCAAGCCTACATTGTAGATGATTATATAACTGATTCTGTTTACTCTATATACCCTAGAGCCTTTCATACTTAAAGGGATGCTGTCAATTTGAATTTTTTTTATATAGATTACTATAACTGAAAGAGGTGAGTGGCAAAACAATACTTTTATGTATTTTTCAATTTGTTTACTGAGAGCATGTGACAGCACTTCATGCATAGTTATTTCATTGTTTCCCCTGTGTAATCAGTTTCCCCTGTTTCTGTGGATTTTATATAGCAGTATGGGGGGGAAATAAAGAATAGGAAAATGTGATTATAAAAACACAGATATTGTCAGAAGCATATGTAGTATCTGAAGCTACTTTTAACTCATTTTAAAAAATTGTCTTATTTCAAGCTGAGGGTGTCCCTTTTAAGGCACCTTAAAACAGTTTACAAAGTAAATCTTTGACACTGTAGTGAATTTGTATAGCTGTATCTTCTGCTCTGTTTAATTATGTAAAATGTGATATTTTATCCTTCCATAGTCCTTTATCAGTGTACATTTTATGTAAATTAGAGCTTCGGTAAGGATGATGTTATTTAAAGAAAGAAATCTTGCATGTTACTATTTGTACTGTTAATTAGAGTCTCAAACACAGGAATATATAATGTTATCATGATCCATTTTGAGGAAACGCAATGTAATAATCAAGAAATAGACAGTACTACCGTGGCATTGTAGCAAGCAGAGGCCAGGGGTGTTTGACAGCCAGTTAACTTACATTCAGTAGCCAGCTGTTGTAATATGACACAGTTGGCATAGTTAAAAGAACTGATTGGAGGATATTAACTCACTATTAATGACTACATAGCTAATAAAATGATCTCGTGATATTACCTATAATAAAACAGTTTTTAAAAAAAATATTATAAACGCTACAAAGTGCTGTATTAAAATATAAAAATGCTATATACATACAGAACAGCTGCTAGCTCTGTGTCGCTTACAATAGTCAGTTACTGGTGGGTGTATGAGATGCAGGTTATAATGTCATCTAAACCACCAGATTATGTTACAAGATTTTAATAACATGGAGCCTGCAATAATGCCTTATATCTATCTACATTTAGGATATGGTCAGTTTGAGTATTATAATTTAGTCTTGTGATTGGGATAAGTATGTGACTGCGAAGCATTATAAAGGAAAATAACTGACTTTAAAAAAATTATGATAAATATGTAGCTAGGAGACTTTTTTGGCATCTGTCTGCTAATGTAAAGAAATGAAGGTGGGGCCACCTGGTTATTCAAAAAGATGATTTATGTTTATTGTGCATTGGTGGCACATTATATGGAATCACTAAGTCACTCATCTGAAAAGCTACTGACAGCTGAAGCCACTTATGATGTTATATCCTCATAAAATTCTAGATGGTTTATTTTTGGTTTGCTGTATTGGATTGCTGTCAGTGGTTGGCAGAAAGAGAAGAATCTTGGACCAAATCCTGAAGCCTTACTTAGTCCAAAACTCCAACTGACTTCTTTAAGGTGTATTTCTCATAAAAGGCTGCATTTCTGGTGACACTGAAGTTACACATTTTGGATGCACTTGAACATAAAGAAGTGGTGATGATTTTTAAAAAAAAGCTCGTTCCATGTGACTATGTGACTACCATTCAAAATGTCGAACGTGTAATGAAGCAATAAGAGACAACTTTTGCTGAATGAGTGGAAATGGGTGAGATGAATAGGTTAATCTTTAGTTAAATCACAGTGCTTTGCACTGAAGAATATGTACCTGAAAAAATTCATCATGCAGCCATTGGACTTTTACTTTCCCCCCACTCCCTTGCTCTCTTTGTCCAGACCATTGTTCTTTGTTTTGCTGTCTACTTGAGTGATCACTTATTTTTTTCTATGGAACCACTTTCCTGCCTAAAAGTAACTTGTGGTGGAATTCAAAATCTAGGGGAAATTACGTACAGGTTTTCAAGCCTAAAGTGGGGAAAGAAGAGGTAGCTCGAAAGCTTCTCTCTCTCACCCACAGAAGTTGATCCAATAAAAGACATTACCTCACCCACCTTATCTCTCCTGGGACCAACATGGTTACATCTTTATCTGTTAAACAGATGCTGTTATGCAAACCTCAAGCATTCAGAAGTCCTGTGTCCCTTCCCTTCCCTCCTCCCCCCCAAATAAAGAGAGTGGCTTAAAACCCTGAGGTTTAAAAAAAAAACACAATGTTTGTGGGGTCTTTTCCGATTCTGAGTCTTTTCTCTGCACACAGGAAAGCTGGAAACATGAATTAAAAGAAAAAAAAAAAAAGAGAAAAAAAAAGAAAAGCTGAGTCTCATGAAATAATGTGACTCCAGCATCTGGGACTTTAAGGAAACAGTCAAATATCATACAACTTGCTCCCCAGGCCACCAAAGATATGTGTTGGTTCAAAAGTAGGGCTGTCTATTAATCGCAGTTAACTCACACGATTAACTAAAAAAAAATTAATCGCGATTAATCGCACTTTTAATTGCACCATTAAACAATAGAATACCAAATGAAATGTATTAAATATTTTTTTCTACATTTTCAAATATATTGATTTCAATTAAAATAGAGAATACAAAGTGTATAGTGCTCACTTTATATTATTTTTTATTACAAATATTTGCACTGTAAAAATGATAAAAGAAATAGTATTTTACAATTCACCTCATACAAGTACAGTAGTGCAATCTCTTCATCATGAAAGTGCAACTTACAAATGTAGGTTTTTTTGTTACATAATTGCACTCAAAAAACAAAACAATGTAAAACTTTAGAGCCTAAAAGTCCACTCAGTCTTACATCTTGTTCAGCCAATCGCTAAGACAAACAAGTTTGTTTACATTTATGGGACATAATGCTGCCCGCTTCTTATTTACAATGTCAGCTGAAAGTGAGAACAGGCATTTTCATGACACTTTTGTAGCTGGCATTGCAAGATATTTACGTCCCAGATATGCTAAACATTTGTTTGCCCCTTCATGCTTCAGCCACCATTCCAGAGGACATGATTCCATGCTGATGACGCTTATTTAAAAAAAAAAAGTGTTAATTAAATTTGTGACTGAACTCCTTGGGGGAGAATTGTATGCCTCCTATTCTGTTTTACCCGCATTCTGCCATATATTTCATGTTATAACAATCTCGGATGATGACCCAGCACGTGTTGTTTGTTTTAAGAACACTTTCACTGCAGATTTTACAACTGGTAAGAAGGTACCAATGTGAGATTTCTAACCATAGCTACAGCACTTGACCCAAGGTTTAAGAATCTGAAGTGCCTTCCAAAATCTGAGAGGTATGGAGCATGCTTTCAGAAGTCTTAAAAGAGCAACGCTGTGATGTGGAAACTACAGAACCGAACCACCAAAAAGAGAAATCAACCTTCTATTGGTGGCATCTAACTCAGACGTTAAAAACGAATATGTGTTGGTCCACATTGCTTTGGATCATTATAGAGCAGAACCCATCATCGGCATGGATGCATGTCCTCTGAAATGATGGTTGAAGCATGAAGGGACATATGAATCTTTAGTGCTACTGGCACATAAATATCTTGTGACGTCAGCTACTACAACAGTGCCATGCAAATGCCTCTTCTCACTTTCAGGTGACATTGTAAACAAGAAGTGGGCAGCATTATTTCCTGCAAATGTAAACAAACTTGTTTGTCTGAGCGATTGGCTGAACAAGAGGTAGAGCTGAATAGACTTGTAGGCTCTAAAGTTTTACATTGTTCTGTTTTTTGAGTGCAGTTAGTTTTTGTACATAATTCTACATTTGTAAGTTCAACTTTCATGATAAAGAGATTGCACTACATTATTTGCATTAGGTGAACTGAAAAATACAATTTCTTTTTTTTACTATGCAAATATTTGTAATAAAAATAATAATATAGAGTGAGCACTGTACACTTTGTATTCTGTGTTGTAATTGAAATCAATATATTTGAAAATGTAGAAAACATCCAAAAATATTTAAATAAATGGTTTTGTATTAGTCTTTAACAGTGCGATTAATCGTGATTAATTTTTTTAATTGCTTGACAGTCCTATTCAAAAGGCACAATGCCTCATAGCAACATTTTTCAGGTAATGAATGTCCTACGCTTACTCACTGTGGCTCAATCTCAAAAGAGCTATAATTAAGGTCTTAACACTTTATTTAAAAATATAACTTTGATATTTAATTCTTGATTTTTAAATCAGTCTCTGAAGGAAACTCTGATATGGCAGGCACTATGCCAGGAATAAATAAGACCCATGTGTTGTTTTTTTAAATGACATCCAAGAAGTGGAGGAAGAGACTCAAGATAAGCCATGGTTTTAATAGTATGTTATTCAAGGTATATTTTATGATCGGATACTAGAGACTCACACCAAAATATAACTAATAAAAAGTGAACTAATTTGCATTTGAACTGTATATAATTATCTTTAGGTAGGTATGATAATTTTACATGGCGTTTCAAACTGTGTGTAAAATATGGAATGAGTTTAGTTTTCCCTTTAATTATGCTTATGTATAATAAAATGAGAAAATATGAGGTATGAATTAACAGACTTGATGTTTGTAGATTATTTTTTATTACTGTTTTTTGTCAATTAAAAGAAAAGTACTAATGCAAAATATTCACATTTGTTAAAAGTAATAGTCTATAAACGGGTACTTGTCTGTTTTGTAAGATTTCTTCAGTGACATTGCAATTAAACAATGTCTTCTAAAATGGATGTAGATGACCAATATTATGTTGTCAGCATGATATTGGTAGCTGGTGGCATTGTGTGATGGATTAATCATAGTGGTTAGGGCATTGTCTGGATAAAATGACTGAGTATCCTTCAGTGAGCTGACAGTCTGTAAAGGAGATTGTAGCAAACTAGCAGTTCACTCCCTCTCTAGATTAATTAAACCCCTTCATCAGATCCTCTGATAGGGCACTCTCCCTCACCATATAGTTTGGGTCAAAAAGGTGTAAAATACTCAGGATACCAACTCAAAGTGTAGGTGGGTTAGCACAAGGATATAAAGTACTAAAGACCCACCAATTCGTTAAAGAGTGAAATGTGTCTTTGATACTTTGAATGGTTTTCACAGAACACTAGGTAGAGATTTTTAATTATACAATTTACATGCTTTCTTATAGTACAAACAAATGATTGCATGACGTTTTAAAAATAGAACAATCTGTTTTTCTCTTTGTTATTATTTTAGGCATATTAGTTTTTGAATGGATGGATTCAGTCCAGTTTTTACAGGATTTTTTTTAAAGCAAATTTTGTGCTTGTGAAATTGGCCAGCCTGACAAACCCATGGACTGAACTTTTCCATTTATAGACACAGTATGATGAGCAGCAGCAATTCCATCACTTCAGGGTGTCCTATCTCTCTTTTTGGAAAGTTCACTTCTGGGGGAATAGTTTGGAAAGGAGTGTGAATTCTGAGCCAGATTTACAAAGGTGCCTAAAGATGCGGATAGACACCTGTTAGGATTTTCAGGAGCAGCTAAGTGATTTAGATGCCTAATTCTCATTGACTTTCATGGTAGTTAGGCACCTAACCTGCTTACGCAATTTTGTGACTCCCATTAGGTGCCAGAATAGCATCATCATTCAGATATACAAATCCTCTATTTCTGTCTCCAAAACAGCATTTTAAAACAATCTCCTGACTATGCAAGTCTGACTTTTCAGCTACCATCAGGATTTACCCTTCTTAGAAAGGATTGCTTCCTTCCAACATGATAAAGTAGAACAAGACCAATCGGTTGTATGGGATCTGTGTTGATACAATGAATCGCTGATCAGTTTCCAGAGTAGTTACCTTAGGGTACAAATACCATCACTTTGGATGCCAACACCTTCTGTAGGCCTGATTCTGATCTTATTTACACTGGCATAAATCAGATGTAACTCTAGTGAAGTCTATGGAGTTACCCTGGTGTGAAATCACAGTCAAGCACAAAGAAATAAAAACATAAATAAAAGAACTCTCATCAAACAAGCTGGTTATATATTTAAACCAAGATAATACTTGTGGGCCCCTTCCAACACTCATAAAGGAAGTTGGTCTCTATCAGACATTCATAATGTGTCTCTTGATTACAATTTTTGTCATTTCATTTGTGAATAAATTGATCATTCTTTTTATATACCAGATAGAGAATATCTCATCTGTATTACAAAAGTCATGCAGTAATGGTGGTCCTGAAGCTCTGTCTTTGCCCTCAGTGTTGCAACAGTTTTGTGTGAGGGCCGGGCATAAGTCGTCATCTTATCATGGTAACTAAGGTGGCATGAGGTAATGCCAAAAAAAGTATATCTACCCATACAGCCTTCCCTTCTCTCTATAATCTTTCCCTGCCTCCCTTTCTCCTCCTCTCCATATACTTATATACAAACAGTAACTGCATATTCTCTGATCATCCACTATGCTTAATCTTGAAGCTTCGAAGGCCAAGCATACTCCTTTGGGGTTGCAATTTTGTTTCATGCTGGCTTCTAGGGTGTTAAAGTAATGCAAATTTCATTCATATCTCCAAAGAGACTGAGAACAGCACTTTTACAATGCTCCAGCCCTCACTTTCCTAAAAAATGCTTGAATTATCCTGAGCCTTGGTTTCCTGGGTTTATAGTTCATCACATATACCAACTGAACCATCAGCCTGGGCTGCTTTTTAAAACAAACCTCACTGATGGGAAGTTTTTGTTGTATAATTATTTAATATCTCTTCAGTACTGATTGACGTATACTTCTTTTCCCATACAAATCCAAATATCAAGACCATGAATCTTAGTAAGTAGGGCCCAGCAGTACAACTGACATTTTTAAACACATAAAGTTGAGTTAGAAACAAAAAAAAGTAAGTTGCTCATATTGATTATACTGGTATGATTATTATTATTACTGATTGACAGTTAGGCTGATAAATTATACCTTTTCTATATAATAGGCCTGATTTTTGGTTATCTTCCACCATCTTTACACTCTTCCAAGGGAATTCTCAGCTGGGGAGATCTGCTGACTTTCTAGACCCTTTATTGCTTCTGGAGCAGCACAAATGGACCACAGCAAAGAGGAGAATTTGGTCAATATATGTGTTTTATTCAGGGCTGGCTCCAGGCACCAGACCACCAAGCATACGCTTGGGGCTGTGCCTGGAGGGGGGCGGCGCGGGGCACTCCGGCCCGAGAGCGGGGCACGACTGGGCTCGCTGCCCTCCGGCTGCCGGGGAGAGCGGAGCCGCAGTGGGCTCGCCGCCCTCCCCCGGCACTCCAGCCGGTCGGGGAGAGCGGGGCTCCGGCCGGGCT
>NW_020664417.1:16975008-17033721 GCF_002925995.2 Terrapene triunguis | reverse complement strand
CCCGCCCAGTACGTGATCACCCCAGATCCACTGGAAGCTAGGGTCCTGTGTTTCTGAATTGACTTGTCTCAGAGGGGGCATGAGTATACGGCATCTCCCACTGGCTGCTGCCTCCAAAGATGGGTTATTTATCCCCCATCATCCCCATAAGCTGATACTGAAAAGATTTACAGCTTGATGTTTCCACAGCACAGAGTTGCTCTGGAAATTATACAGTCTCCAGCTGCTGTATTACCTTTTCATTGGATTCTCTGGGAGATGTTGGGGTAGAAGTAGGGACGAATGATGTGCATAGTGCACCATTCCTCAGTCCGGGATCTTCCAAATTCATGGATCCCCAGAAGGTAGGGGACAGGAGATACTTCTGCTCCCTGCTTCCATATGGAGGGGTCCCACTTTCTGCAGATCTAGGGTTCAGGGAGTAGGATCAAGTCCAGTGACTTGTCAGATCTACAAGTTTTCCATGTTTCCCATGGGGATTTTGTAGGGGGGAAGATAAGTAAAAAATGATCACAGTTAACTGAATGCTAGCCAAACGTTTCTGGATCCAAGTTGGATAAAAAGCAACCAGTCTTAGATGGAATAACTTACATGCTTGAACCTCCACAGATTTTTCAGCTGGTAGGATGTTGTTGGGCAATGTGTGGTTTTAAATGCATTTGAGCTTACTCATATTGAAATGTAAAATCGAACACATCATATGTATTTTTTTAGGTATCTGGAGGAATTGGGGCTTGTAAGCCTACCATATAAATAGATTAACGATGCATAACTCTTACATTATCATCAGTGACAGATGTAATCTGAATCCTATATTATTCATGTGATGTAATTTTTAAAGAACATATTTGTTGAGAGAACATGTTAGAACAGAAATTGCTTGTACAGAATTTTGTAATGTTCAAGTATATTGCAATGCTGAGTTATGTTTGTTTTGTATTTGTAACAGTCACAATTAAGAACATTAGGTCAGAAAGTTGTTCCTTACTTAGTCTAATCATGGTTACTGTGTATATAATGTCTGTTGTTAATAGACTGAAAAGCCCATTTTGGATTAGAGACCCATAATGAGGGACACACTAAGCACATATGGGACTGATTCCTCACTGCCTTAATGCTGGATTAATCAGGCACCTACGTGGGCAGTTCATGGGTTAAGCAGTAACCATGTTAAGCTTGTGGAGCCTAACATGTAAGTGAGGAGAAAGAAACCTCTGCAAAACAGTCACAAAAAATGGGCAGTATCAACAAATTACCATGGTATTTGTGAAACAGTTAGTTATGTTTCTTACAAATACGAGTCCTGATCTATTGTTTTTCCTCCATTGTTTAATCATATGTCATCATGAGAGCATAGCGTAAACTAGTGTAAATGGTGGATTCTCTGTAACTTGAAGTCTTTAAATCATGATTTGAGGACTTCAGTAACTCAGCCAGAGGTTATGGGTCTATTATAAGAGTGGGTGGGTGAGGTTCTGTGACCTGCAATGTGCAGGAGGTCATGATGATCCCTCCTGCCTTAAAATCTATGAATCTAAAGCTGCTTTTCGGGGACTGTTATTTATTTACTATAAATGTGTACAGTGCTCCGCACAATGGTGACCCAATGTGATTGAGGCCTGGAAGTGCTACTGCAATAGAAATGTTCAGTAATAATAACTGATTTAGAAATGGAATTGAAACAAAGATTTCAGTGTTAAATTACACTTCTGAAAGCAGAAAGCGTAACCAAAGCTGCTTGGTTTATGTGATTTATGAACTTGAAACTCTGTGTTGTAGAACTGTTTTTTCTTACCTGCTGCAAAATCCTTTTCAGTGGACAGAAAGCCCTTTCTCCCTTTAACATTAATGTTGGTTTCAGTTGCCATCTTGTGCTTAAATCTCACCTCAAGCTGCCTTTCTACCTCCACCGCTAATCAAATCATTAGTGCTAAAAGGATTAGTACAGACTGTAAACAAAGATCCTGATTTTTCCAGGACCATGCAATTTGTTCAGTCATTTACACGTGTGTACTGTGGATATAAAGCAACCAAATCAGAATTCTTCATTTATTCACACCAGTGATAGCATTTTACACCCACTTTGCACAAGTGTAAATGTTTGCACAAGGTGCAACATAGTTGGGACCCAAAACCAAGGATCTAGGTCCTCATCCTTTATAGTTTTGGTCGTGACTACTGATGGGTATGAAATGTATCAAGGGCAGCTCCCTGCACCACCAACTACAAGTGCTGCCTCTATTTTTGAGTTCTTCTTCCTTATTTAGTTTTCCTTTAACTTTCTGTCCAGAGACTTATTACTGTTATATATTTTTGTATTTTTTTTCTTTAAAAATTTGAACTTGTACAATTTTACTTTTTCAAGAGCTTCTCTAGTTTCGGAGAATGTTTACTTTTCCATGCAGTAGTCCTGTGCAATTGTGTATATATCTCTTTGGGTTGAACTGAATTTTCTTTCTTTCTTTCTTTCTTTCTTTCTTTTCTTTCATACCATAGGTTAGAACTGCAAAATGCTAAACTTGTCTCTTCATATTTCAAGAATGAACAGAGTCTCAGAGCATTTTGCAGTGTGTATATGAAACTTCAAAGGCCAAATTACATGCTTCTTGACACAGAAATAGGGTCACAATTTTTGACAGCTAGTGATTTCCCTTATTCACAAATATGTCTTCCTCTAAACTGTCTCACGCTTCCACTATTTTGTGAAACGAAACTCCTCTTGCAGTTCTATCTCTTCCCAAGTGATGGCAACTCTTGAGAATGCATCTGCCTCCACATTCCTGGAATGAGCATTGCCTGGAAAAGTTGACTATTGTCCACAGCCACATCAAAATCCAAATTGTTGGGTCAGACATCCATATTACAGCTTTCTAAGGATACATTTACACTGCAAAAAAACAAAAACAAAAAAACCTAAACAAACTCATGGTAGAGTCTTAGAACAGGGGTCCACCGACTTAGGCTTGCTGGGCTCATGCTACGGGACTTAAAACAGCAGTAGAGATGTTCTGCTCAGGCTCTAAAACGTAGCGAAAGGAGTGGAGCTCAGAGCCCAGACTCCAGCCCAAGCAGGAATGTCTATTGGTATTTTTAGCACCCTAATGCGAGCCAGAGTCAGCTGACCCGGGCTCTGAGACTTGCTGCCGCTGTGTGGTGTGTTTTGAGGGATTTTTTTTTTTTGGCAGTGTAGCCATACCCTTAGAGTTTCTCTAATTAAATCTCTTTGTTTATTCTATTGCTTTCCTCAAAAATATGTAGGTGTGCATTTTTCCAGGCTGGCTCTCATTGTTTCCCATTGCTCTCAGTAAGAGGTGGATTGAGTCATAGATCCTTTTACATTTTTCTTTGATTTACAGGAGGCTTCCAAGAACTCTGAATTTGATTAATATTTGGTTTATCCCTGGCTTCCAGCTCATTAATTAAAAAAAAAAAAGTTAAATAAAACATGGCTAACACAATTTCTGAAGCGCCTACTGTACCACTCCCCTCACTCAATATATTGCTATTAATCTTATTTTTTACAGTCCATTAGCTGGTTTTCACTCCAGGCGACAGTGCTCCTGTCTAGGCTAAACTGAATAATTTTCCAAACAATACACTATACTGAATGCTTTCTGTATATAGATATATCACACCAACTACATTCTCTTGATCCATTAATTTTGAATTTTGACCCAAAAAAGAGAGATCAAATTTGTCTGGCACATTTTTTTAAATAAAGATCTGTATCAAGTTCACGTTATTCTAATATTCTGTCACCTAGAGTAAATCTAGTGGGTTTCATTCTTTTTCTAGTGTCATGAAAGGGGTCAAATTGACTACCACATTTGCTATATTAAAAAAAAAAAAAAAAGTCCAAGATTTCAAAATAGTTGTCTTCCACTAAAAGTACCTCTTAAGACTTAATGGCAATTTCTATCTTGTTCCTCTTCAGATTAAGAATTTACCGGACTTTGGCAGGAGCTGTTTAAAGCCTTACATTCAAAAGCATATAGTGTAAACTCGGCCTTATTCTGCTAAACTTTCTCCCACAAAGAATCCTCACTCAGGCATGTACTTCCATGAAAGTCAGTGGCACTATTATGTGAGAAAAGGCTCATCTTGTGTAGGAATGCAAGATCAGGCCAAACATTTAAGGCTAAATATGAAGCTGTCTGCAAAAGAAGTGACAGTTTGAGTATCAGCCTGACAGGCCAAATCTCATAATATAAATGCAGAAAATGAAGCAGCAAAGAAAGCTCATGTGTTTTGAAGCAGCTGTTATGGATATAAAAGCATTTTACAAGGTTATCTCTTAAAGTAGTGAATATGTGGAATTAAAAGTTGTAGTTTTGGGGAAAACTAGCAGAAAATGAGGCATGTACCAGTCCTTGGGATCTCCTTGGACAAAGAGGTAACTGGAATGTATGGAAAATTTAACTTGTGCACTTCTGAAGCTCAGTGAAATAGAGGAGTGGCTCTGTGAAACACCAGGATTCTCGTAACAAGAAAATGTGTAAGAGAGCAGTACTCTAATGATTATATATTATCAGATGTTGGGGATAAAGAATGGATGGTAAGAACTTCAAGAAAAGAGGAGATAAAATGTGAGGGAGATAGTAACCTTACTTTTCTGAATAGGAATCTCATTATTAAGCTGAAAGAGGAGGTCTGTATCCTTACAAGGAGGCAGCTGGTAAAAAAGAACATGACCCCAGTAACTTCAGTTCTGTGCCCTGTAATGGTCCAAATCACTTACTATTATGTGAGTTACATGTTCTGGAATATAGTGTCAGTATCTAAGGCTTTCAGTGATCTCGAAGAAATCCTTTATAAAAGGAGATTAAATGGAGATTTCTATTGCAAGATCATGTATTTTGTGTTGCTGCTAAATTCTGCTCACTTGAACAGTTCACTTATTTTAATAGAATTCCAAGTTTCAATCTATTCAGCTGATTAACAAGTTGTGATTAAATAGCATTAGTTAGGGGTGGAAGTTGGAAGGAAATGGATCGGCTGGTAGTTTACAAATTAGTTGGCACATAAATACTGGCTATATTCACATGGAAGAGAAATCTGATGACTATATTTTCCTTTTTTTTTTCTTTTCTAGTATGATCTTTTTTTAGTGTTTTTTGCCTATTCTAGTTCATTGAACTGAAGCAGGATGACAAAGAACAGTAACTAAAGGATGGTCATATACATTTGCCTAGCGACTGTTAGGCTTTGCTTCTTTTATAGCTGTAGGCTGCATCAGTGTGCCAGATTTGTTGGCTGTGAACATATTAACAGAAGGACTTCCCAAATGTTGCAAATCCTAACATTTTGTCATCTTTGTCCCTTAGAGTTCTGAAGTCTGTGATGTTATTTTGGAGTGGCGCTGTGTTGTGGAATTCAGAAATAAAACAGATGTTTCAGTAGTTCTCAGTAAGTAAAACACAACACAACATATTTAACATTCATTTTTGTTACTATATCAATATTTAGAAAATCCTTGAAACATTGCTAAACATGTAGACTGAATGTATCCTGTTGTCTGATAAGGAAACATACAGCTAAACCTCCCCTGCCTTTATTCTGATGACTGAAAAGAGTATCTCAAAAGGCTGCAGTTGCTTTTTCTAAAATTTAGATGAAAAGTCATATGTAGTATAGCTCCTCTGACAGTAAATATGGGTTTGATGTTTTGGTTCATTAGATATATTGTACAATATGGGTCTAGAGTTGGTGCATGGCCATTCCAATTTCCCGTCTCCCCCAATCATCTGTGCTTAATCATGACCATTTTTCATGTAATGTGTTTTTTGCTTTACACTTTTGTTTTCTGCCCTATACTACTAATTCATTTAGTGAATGGATGTTAAGGACAATAACTAAATATACATGAGTTATTTCATGCAAATCTAAATAAGAATTTGAATGTAAAGATTTTCATTTGGATCTGATATGGACAGCATTTTTTATTGTAAATGCTAAAATATAAACCTTCCCTCTGTAGAAATGGCTTACAGGATTGCTGTCAATCAGCTATGATTGTGTTTGAAATTATTTATGGAGTTCGCCTAATATCACAACCAAGTTTCAAAGCCCCTTATATCAATTTGCCATGTTAATTTAGCTCTAATGGACCCTGAGTTCAGCAAGAAAGTTGACTGTACCTAGCTGGATTGATGCATTATGATTTCTTATTTTTTGTGAGTACCAAACAATTTTTTCCACAGCACTAACCATTTTAAGATGTGTACTGAAACTCAGGTGGTGGAATGGAATTCATTCACAAACCTTTTTTCTGGGGGTATCTTGATTCAAAATTTTAAATCTATCTTGTGTCACAAGTGTAATGAGTATTGTGATCTTTGGTGGACATCTGTCTATAACATGCATCCCACAAAGCATCTGGCACAATTGGTCTTGACTGATAGTCACTTCTCAGGAAAAGCACAGAACTGGTTTGGTAGGAGTGTAGAAAGTTGGGATGGCAGTATATTAGCAAATCTATGGGAGGAAACTTGAATAGCATTTGACTGCTCAGTTCCTGGCAGTAACTACGATTAATATTAGCAGTCTTGTTACTATTGTTCCCTGGTTTTTACAAGCACCAAATTCCCTTCCACCCACTTCAAGAAAAACACTAAACAGATTATTCAGACTCTTTGGTATAGCTCTCTCAGATGACTCTCAATGTTCAGTTGCAGTTGAGAGGTCAATAATTTAAAACGGATTCATTAAGGTTTCTGTCCTTTTATGGTTATTTTTCTGAAGATCTGTTTAAGTCTGCCTCTTCAGGATTGGAATTAAACTGTGTATCATGCACCCTGTGTGAAGGAATCAGTCAAAAAGGACTCTTAGGCTACTTATTTCACTTTAACAGTAGGAGCTAGAGGATTAACGTAACTCTCGGAATTACTTGACTTTTCCAATTGTATATTTATTGGCTATAACTATAGTCATGGTAGTTCTGTGTTAGTAGCTCTTCATACTTCTAGCACAAAACTCCTTTGATACCAGGAATTTGATAATGATGCTGGGCCCCCTTCTCTCCTGGTCATAATTTCCTATTCTCCTCATCAGAGAAACTTGATTTTCCCCATCTCCTTATGTCATGGAGTGTGGGGGAGTCAGGGCCCCGCACCCCCCACTTCCTGCGATTCACTGTGACTCTCAGCCAGCCAGTAAAACAGAAGGTTTATTCGACGACAGGAACACAGTCCCAAGCAGGGCTTGTAGGTACAACCAGGACCCCTCAGCCAGGTCCCTCTGGGGGGCAAGGATCTTAGACCCCAGACTTGGGGTTCCCTGCCTCGTCCCAGCCAGCCCAAAACTGAAAACCAAAAACCCCTCCCTCAGGCTCTCTCCCCCTCCCTCTTCCTTTGTCCAGTTTCCCCGGCAAAGGTGTCGACTCGCCCCACCCCCCTTCCTGGCTCAGGTTACGGGCTCAGGTACTGTCCCTCACCTAAAGTCATCCCCTGCTCTCCCATCCCCCATGCAGATAGTCCAGTAAAACTAAACGACATTCCCAGGTCAATCCACTCCGCTCCCTACTGCGTCACATCTTCTGTCCTGCGTCATGGAGGTGTGCCCAGTCCTTCCCCGTGCATTGGCATTGCGTGTGTCCAGCTCCTGCCAACTCCTGTATCTTTGCGGAAAGAAGAAAGAAAGCTCCACTGTCCCTGAATAATTACTTAAAATAAAAAAAAATGTTAAGAACGCTAGTTTACATGGGAATTGAACCTGCCAACACAGTGCTCTGTACATTCTCATCCCTCCCCTCACATTCGAGCCTCTAGCTCCCTAGGGAATGCTAATAATCTTGTCCCAGCAGAGGTGCTGTAACAGTACCAGTAGTTCCCTGCTAGCAGCAAGGAGTGCTATTCACACACAACTACAGGGACTGCATTCACTTGAGATATACATACCTCGTTAAGATCGGTTCTAAAAGACGAGAAGGGAATTTTCCTCTTCAGGCTGTTGCCTTCACAGAGTTGCTCTGTGCAAGCTGCTAGCCTGACCTTGTGGCCACAAAACCTTCTTTGAACTGGTATGGTGGTGGCATGAGTCCAACCCTTCTATCTAGTGAGGGATTCGTCCCTCATGTGACAGTTTGGGGATGAGACCGTCAAAATGTGAATCACATTTCGTTTTGTGAACCCCATTTGTGATTGTAAGCTTCATTGTGGATTACAGCATCCATTTTGTAGCGAAGACTTGACACCTAGTGGACAGACTATGTCTAAGAAGCTGTGTCAGAGCAATCTAGGGCCACCAACATTGAATGTCTCTTCCTTACTGAAACAATGGGCCATTAAATGACATTCTACTCAGAAACTGGTGTGGGGGCTGGAGCTAAGTCCTTACCCCCGGCTTGCAGCATATGGGGGGAAAGGGTACAGAGAGTCAGTTTTAAAAGGAGTGGTTCACTAAGCAATTGGAGGCTAACCAATATCAGAATCAAGAAGATCAGGCCAAGCAGTCAGGATAATACCCAACAGGAGGACTTGTGTTCAGGAGCTTGTTGCTTTCCATAGACTGGTAACTCTCTTCTGTTTTTGGTTTTGTTTTAAAAGTAAAGTGTTTTCAGCTAAGAAATTCCTTTAAGCATCTGTATCCTTGCTTTTCTGCCAGTGGTCCTTGCATGGTGTAACTGGGAAAACGAGTGATCCCATAGCTAGGTGGACTTTTGTGTGGCGAACGTGTCGAAGCAACTGAGGACTTAGGAGGGCTGAGTCATTGGTTCCAAGATCTAAGTGGCTGGACTGCGAGGTCACATTGCCTGAGGAGGGTATTCGGCCTGGGATCTGCACCTAGGAGTGCATTTGAGGGACCAAGAGAGTAACTAGTCACTGCCCCAACCTACAGGCTTAGAAGCAGTTGGGAATCAGCAGTTAGATCCAACCACAATAGACTGTTGTCCATCCACAGAGTGGTACTGGACCAGATTGTGACATCTCACTGCTAACTTACCCACGGTTCCTCCCTGTCTGCCAGTCTTACCGTCTCCCTTTTGCATGGAATAATTTGTTCTTTTTTGCAAGTAGCTGCCAAAAGCTATTTATAATAATAGGATAGTACAAGCATAGATATTTTAAAAACATTTTTGTTGTTTTTTTCTTTATCTGATTTTGTGGCACATTTTATGGCCTGGCTCATTATGGCAGACCCAGATAAAGAGACATGATTCAATATAGTGCTCATCTTTAAAAAAGGGAAGAAGGAGAACCTGGAGAACTATAGACCAGTCAGCCTCACCTCAGTCCCTGGAAAAATCATGGAGCAGGTCCTCCAGGAAACCATTTTGAAGCACTTGCAGGAGAGGAAGGTGATCAGGAACAGTCAACATGGATTCACCAAGGCAAGTCATGCCTGACCAACCTGATTGCCTTCTATGATGAGATAACTGGCTCTGTGGATATGGAGAAAGCAGTGGACATGATATATCTTGACTTTAGCAAAGCTTTTGTTACGGTCTCCTACAGTATTCTTGCCAGCAAGTTGAAGTATGGATTGGATGAATGGACATAAGGTGGATAGAAAGCTGGCTAGATTGTCGGGCTCAATGGGTAGTGATCAACGGCTTGATGTCTAGTTGGCAGCCGGTATCAAGTGGAGTACCCAAGGGATCGGTCCTGGTGTCAGTTTTGTTCAACATCTTTATTAATGATCTGGATGACGGGATGAATTGCACTCTCAGCAAGTTCACAGATGACACTTCGCTGGGGGGAGAGGTAAATACGCTGGAGGGTATGGATAGGGTCCAGAGTGACCTAGATAAATTGGAGGATTGGACCAAAAGAAATCTGATGAGGTTCAACAAGGACAAGTGCAGAGTCCTGCACTTAGGAAGGAAGAATCCCATGCACTGCTACAGGCTGGGGACTGACTGGCTAAGCGACAGTTCTGCAGAAAAGGACCTGGGGATTACAGTGGACGAGAAGCTGGATATGAGTCAGCAGTGTGCCCTTGTTGCCAAGAAGGCTAACAGCATATTGGGCTGCATTAGTAGGAGCATTGCCAGCAGATCGAGGGAAGTGATTATTCCCCTCTATTCGGCACTGGTGAGGCCACATCTGGAGTATTGTGTCCAGTTTTGGGCCCCCCACTACAGAAAGGATGTGGACAAATTGGAGAGAGTCCAGCGGAGGGCAACAAAAATGATCAGGGGCTTGGGGCACATGACTTACAAGGAGAGGCTGAGGGAACTGGGCTTGTTTAGTCTGCAGAAGAGAAGAGTGAAGGGAAGATTTGAAACTAGCTGAAGGGGGGTTCCAAAGAGGATGGAGCTAGGCTGTTCTCAGTGGTGGCAGATGACAGAACAAGGAGCAATGGTCTCAAGTTGCAGTGGGGGAGGTCTAGGTTGGATATTAGGAAACAGTGTTTCACTAGGAGGGTGGTGAAGCACTGGAATGGGTTACCTAGGGAATCTCCATCATTAGAGGTTTTTAAGGCCTGGCTTGAGAAAACCCTGGGTTGGGATGATTTAGTTGGTGTTGGTCCTGCTTTGAGCAGGGGGTTGGACTAGATGACCTCTTGAGGTCTCTTCCAACCCTAATCTTCCACGATTCTAAGTGCTCCACTCTCCCTGTGAAAATGTTGATTACCAATGGCCATAACAAATGTTATGAATACTTACAAGAAAGATACTCGGTGAAAATATTTACTACTTGTAAGGGCAATCCGCTAGGAAGAGGTTGCAGCTGCTTGTTAGATAGAACCTGCTCTCCACTCCCTTCAGGAAAATTTCCATAGATTGATAGATTTTAAGGCCAGAAGGTACCATTATGATCATTTAGTCTAGCCTCCTATTTAACACAGGGCAAAACTTCTCACCCAGTAAGCTCTGCATCAGTTCCTTTGCTTCTAGTTGAACCAGAGCTTTTTAGAGAGAGAGACAGCCTTGATTTAGAGACTTCAACTGATGGAGATTTGCACTACATCCCTAAGTAAGTTGTTCCAGTGGTTAATTACACTCTGTTAAACATTTGCACCGTATTTGTGGTCTGAATTTATCTAGCTTCAGCTGCCAATAATGAGATCGAAGGATTCCTTCTTTTTCTGCTAGGTTAGAACTACCTTCCATCAAAAACCTGTTTCCCAAATAGATACTTGTAGCCTGTGACCACCCTCGATAAACTAAACAGATTGAGTTTGTGAAGTTTCATACTATGGGGCATGTTTTCCAGACCTTGAATCTTGCTTGTAGTTCTACCAACTTCTTCCCAATTTTTCAACATCTTTTTTGAAGTATGGAATAAAATTTAGCAAAGGAATACTAAACGTTTTTTCCTGTTTTTTCAATGGGAAGAAGGAAATAAGAATGGAGGTTTTATTGGTAGACATGCAGCAAAAATAGCTCTGCTAGACACAATTAGCAAAAATAATTTCCAACAGGACATATTTGCATGCTCATCTGAAAGGAGTATACATACAAACAAATGTGATTGGAGATAGAAAATACCTTGAAAAATCCTGAAGCATACTTGGATATGAAAAAGTGAATTTCTATTACAAGTAAATTATTATAAATAAGTATTTCTTGTAGGTATAATTCAGAGTTCAACAATGATGAGCAATTCATCTGACATTTGGCTAGGTATCCAGTAAAACATTGGGACAAGATGACTACGCACTGAAGAGAGGACACTCTGCAAACTACCGTCACATGCAAACTCTAATAAGGCCATATACAGTGGGAAATGTAATATATGTCACACTTTTTATTAAATATTCAGGATTTCATCATGCATGATATCCATTAAGATTACCATCAGCAGGTGGTATTAATTCAAGAGTAGCAGGAATTTGTGAGAAAATGTTTGAGTGTTAGTGCAAACTTTCAGTGCTCTAGAGCTGAAAGTGAAAGACACAATAGTTGTTGAGTTATGTTTATGACTGTCATAGTTTGGTTGGAGTAATGCAAGTGTGGGGAGCAAGACCTACTAATGGGTGCTGGCCTTACCTATCATAGTTTGGAATTCACCAAGGACAGAAATAATGACGATTCTCGATAGTTGTCAAGGTTCCCTCCCCACTCGGAACTTTAGGGTACAGATGTGGGGACCTGCATGAAAGACCCCCTAAGCTTATTTTTACCTGCTTAGGTTAATTTTAAGCTGCCTCCACCAAGTTTTCCAAATATTTAGAGAGAGCCTCTTGGAACTCTGCCTTTCCCCAAATATCTTTCAAGTCTCTCACCCCCCTTTTCCTGGGCAGATTTGAGAATAATCCCCCCCCCCAAGTCCATACACCCCTTTTCCTGCGTAGGCTCGAGAGAATCCCCTCACCAATTAGTCCTGGTGAACATAGATCCAGATCCTTGGATCTTAAAACAATGAAAAAATCAATCAGGTTCTTAAAAGAAGAATTTTATTAAAAGAAAAGGTAAAAATCATCTCTGTAAAATCAGGATGGAAAATAACTTTACAGGGTAATCAGATTCAAAGAGCCCAGAGGAACCCCCTCTAGCCTTAGGTTCAAAGTTACAGCAAACAGAGGTAAACCCTCTAGCAAAAGGAACATTTACAAGTTGAGAAAACAAAGATAAAACTAACACGTCTTGCCTGGCTGTTACTTACAAGTTTGAAATATGAGAGACTTGTGCAGAAAGATTTGGAGAACATGATTGATGTCCGGTCCCTCTTAGTCCCAAGAGCGAACACACCCAAAACAAAGAGCACACAAACAAAAGCCTTCCCCCTTTTCCCCCAAGATTTGAAAGTATCTTGTCCCCTTATTGGTCCTTTGGGTCAGGTGTCAGCCAGGTTACCTGAGCTTCTTAACCCTTTATAGGTAAAAGGATTTTAGTGCCTCTGGCCAGGAGGGATTTTATAGTATTGTATACAGGAGGGTTGTTACCCTTCCCTTTCTAGTTATGACAATAGTACTGACAAATGTGGGAGTAATGAGGTGTTGAACACTGGCAGTTCCCTTTTGACTTTACTGATAGTTCTGGGCACTCAATAAGTCTCAAGTCACGTGATAAATTTGGGGGAGTAGAGGTGAGAATTGGTTTGGGTATACCTGTGACTGCCAGAATGGGTCAGAAAAGGACGGTGCTTTGGGGAGTGTCAGCTCTTCTATCACATACATTTATATATGTTTGTTCCTGTCATTTTAGAGTAATAATATCACCTAGCACTTATGTAGTGCTTTTCATCAATAGACCTCAAAGTGCTTTACAAGGAAGGCCAGTATCATTAACCCCATTTTACAGAAAGGGAAACTGAGGCCCAAAGCAGTGAAGTGACTGCTCAAAGTCATCAAGCAGACCAAAGGCAGAGCTGGAAATTGAACCCAGATTTCCTGAGGTCACACTCTAGTCTCTGTTCTCTAAACCACACTGCCTCCTGAGTAGGCTGATGTTTCTGTTGGGAGTGGGTATTATTTCCAGCTAGAAGAGCAATCTACTCTTTTAGAAAGGCTATATTTAGTACATTCTGTGAATCTTGCAATATATATATTCAGCATTTTGGTTATTGGTATATCACGGTGTTGTATAAATAATTACACGGTCTCCCTTGCTCCAGAATAGGTGTGGTATTGATTTAATGAAATGTGTGAAAAGTGAAAAGGATATGGTGCAGTGTGAGAGAGAACCTGATGGTGTTAAAAGAAGCAAATTGTTATGCTTCAGCAATGTGAGAAAACTAAGTTATGTACCATGTTATATTCATTTCAGATATCTTCAGGCGCTCTTCATGAGGGATCTAAATGGAGATTATAATGGCAACTTATATATGTTTATTCTCAGCATTGCCTTCTCCACCAAAAAAAAAGATAAAATTTTTAATTAAATTCTTTATCTTTGATTGAAAATTTAACTTTCAAAGGAAGATTAACACACCATCATCAGTAACCATGGGATGATTTCATCACTGCTAATTTGAACCTGAAATGCATTAGCATATAGAATTCAGCTAGCTTTGTGAATTAAGAGCCTCTGATGTCTGTATTAGAAATATCCTGCAGATATAATTTACGTATCAAAGCTTCCATTTTACTTTTGTTACAACATATGGTGGTTAGCTGTGATGGTGCTTTATATTTTAGAGTGACAGTGGCTCATTGATATTCCCAACCATTTTCCACTGCTGAGGTAGAAATTCAGAATTACTCTTTGCCAGTGAGTGTGAAAAGAGAGAAAAACCTTTAGACATTTTGAACTCTTTTTTTAAAGTATTTGGCATAAAAAACATATCGTTTTAAAATATGCTGTAGAAAAGAGTAGCTGTCACTTGACAGTACAGGCACTGAGCAGGTGCTCTGTACATAGCTGTCCAATAAATACTCCAAGGATTTTTTTATATTGACCCATAAGGATTTATATTTATAACTCTGATTAATGGAAATAAAGCATGTTAATACTTGTCACAGTTTGCCATTCTTCCTGTCACTTCTGCATGGTTAGTATAATAAAGCTTTGTTTAAAAATTAGATTGACAATTAATACGAAGTGAGGAATTAAAAAACAACAACTTTTCTTAGAAACTTAAAATGTGCATTGTTGAACTTCAGACTTTTCAATGACAGTATCTTTCCAGGGATATCCTGGAGCTTTCAATTCTTTATTCTGATTATCTATGTCACGTCATGAATATAATTTACTGATAAAGTGAAACATCATCCAGGTAACACACACAACGTAGGAATTTGCAGAAATATCTACCTAAAGGGACATTGTCAAGATTAATCTCAGATACATATTTAAAAATGAAAATGCAATTCTGGGCTTTAAACTACTTTGCATTATCATTTTTTAATCTTTAGGAACCAAGAAGAAAGTGCTAGCTCCTGTTGTTAAACTGGGGTGGAGGAGATAGGGGCTAATGCTTTTTCAATAAACTTGTTTTCACTTGAGGGGGGACATAGCACCAAAAGAGTCTGGTATATTGTAGACAGTGGGGATGCAGGAAGGCTGTCCCTGTGTCTATGGGGGCATCTCCACTTTTCTCTGTGACACTTCTTTATTTGACAGCAGTTCTGTTGTCAGGTTCTTTGAATTCTTTGTTTGAATTACAGGAGTCCTAAGGGACCATAACCCTTTATATTTTTATATAGACCCTGATAAGAAAATAATGGCATGACTTTAAAACTGTTATCACACAAAAAGGGTGAGTCCAGGCTCCATTGAAATCAATGGCAAAAGTCTCATTGACTTCAGTAGAGTCCAGGAGTTCATCCGAAGTGTGTGTCGTGTTGTAAGATGCTCGGGTAAACAGCATTGTGCCTAATATAGTGTTGCTTTGCCACTACTGTTTTGTACAGTTATTCCTTAGTTGTAGAATATAAAGTATTTTGTTGTCCACACATGGAATGCTTTCTGCGTGGAATATATTTCAACATGAATATAATAACCCTGCCACTTGCACCACGCTAGGGATTTAATGAAATTTGAGGATTTTCCACAATAAATCCATATTTTCAGGAGGTTTCAATTCAACTAAATATTATCTCTGGACTGAAACTTGGCATTAAAGATCTAAGGCTGAGAGGTATTTTACTACTTACCTTTGGGGAAAAAATTGCTTGGCAATTTGAGATATGAGAGCAAAGAAAAACTAGAAATGATTATTATATTAATACAATTTTACTCAATTATTTTTTTTGCCTCTAGTGTGAATTACTCACTTTTTGGTATTGAAAAAGATAGCCCATTACTTTTTCTGTTTTGAAAATAGTTTACAGTACATGTATAATTTGTTGGGGGTTTTTTTGTATATGAATTTTTTGCATGTATATATTGACACAGTAGATAGAATATATAGTCTATCAAGTGTTTGATCTGCAAACTAAAATGTCTTCATATTTGCATTGACATGGAACCTTTGTAGGCTGTCATGATAATTGCACCCAGGCTTATCTGACAGATGCAGTTGTTATGGTCAATGATTTTAGAATTGCAAAATCCTTGGTACAAGTTAATCGTAATCTTTCTGAAATGTAGTTTGGAAGTTCGAGGCCTCAAAATTGGTTCATATCCATCCAGACTACATTGAATAACATCCCCCTTCCCCATCCTTCAAACACACACATCCATTTCAGGTTCATGTGTATTAAATGATACAGTATGCCTTAAGTGCTTAGCATACAGCAATTCTGACTGCCAGGGTTAAGGGGTAAATATAAGTAGGGTGGTTCCAATCCCAAAAGACGCATTTCCTCTGAAAGCAGATGTTTTCTTTCTGGCTGGTGGCAGAACGCTTGTATGCAAAATCACTGTTCCTGTTTATGTTCAGAATAAGTACATTTTAATAGGTTTGCATTTTAGTTATAAAACTTGTTGCATTTGTTTTTTTGGCAACCTTTTCTCAAGCAGGCTAGCTTGGATATCCAAGCTGCCTTAATGATCATTTCTGTACCTCTATAGACCTGTTGTTATAATGTTAATTGTGTTTTCACTAACTGTATTGTCCACTTGTAACAATTTGTCCATTGTTATACCAGTGTTACCAGTACTTGCCTAAATTAAATGACTTAACCCCTTTAGTCTCTTTTCTACATGTGACTCTAAAATAGTCAGATTTTTAAACACCTAGATACTTTGTTCTTTGCTAATTCTAATTAAATGAGTGGCACTTGCTATTACCTGCATATCCTTGGGAGCCTAAATGGTTTTTCTTCCCTCTTCTTAAAGTGTGATCATTAAACAATTTACACTTTTGTCAGGCAGGATAGCAACAGACTTGCGCATAGTCATGAGGTTGGAAGCTCCCACATACAATCTGTTGTCTCCTCATGGAGGAGCTGTGTCATCCTAAATTATCTCCACGTATTGATAAGTAGTATTCTGGCAAGAAAGGATGAGAGGCTGAGTGTAAAGTACAGTTCTAATAGAAGAAATGGACATATTCACCTTAGTGAATCCCACCAGTCCCTTTGTCAGAATGCTGTCTGCTGCCTCTGCTAAATTGTTTATGTTGGCTGCCCTGAAAGCTACCTGCTGAGCAGTAGAATCCACACTGAAAAAAGATTTCCCATTTCAATTTGATAATTCTGCCACCTAGTTTTCCAGTACATTAACTGCTTTGGGAACTGCTGTGTAGCATGGACTTAGTGGTTCACTGAATGGGAAGCAACGGGGGTTTGATGCAAGAGGTGTATGAGGTGTGTGTGGTTCTGTGACAGAAATAATAGATGTATACTGTAATGGTGTGTATTATACATAGTATCAATCCTGCCATTATCTCCAACCCATCCCTTAATATCTGCATTCCTAAAAAGTGTCTTAATATTTTCTGAATGCAGAGTTTTAGAGCAGAGACACAGATCTTTACCGTGAAGCTGCATCTAAACCAAACTGTGAATTGTGGGCTGTGGCACTTGGAGAAGCAAACTCAGAATAAAACTCAGCAGCTCCAGAGGTTGATCATGGAAATTAAAGAGGAGAGAACATCAGATGAGGCACAGCACTTTCTTCCTGCAACACAGGCAGACAATCTTAGGGAGCCTCCGTTTACAAGTAAGCGTGTATACTCTTTATTTCATTTTACACCGTAAATACTACTTTAAAAATGCCCCAAATTCTGTAATTGCACAAATCAATGGACATGTTGGAACTATAGTACAATTTAAATCGTTGACTAACAATTGGCTATACCAGAGGAAATAAACTGATTAATATTTTATTTAAACATTATTACTGTTTTAGATTTATGCAAATAACCTCCTTGGGGGGGAACAAAGGGTGTGATAACTACATTCTGATTTTTTTTTATAAGATTTAAAAAGTGGTAAATTGAAAGAAAAATACATGAACACATACACCACAACATAGTACAATATAAATTTGGTAAACTTAAGAAAGAGAGATGGCTAAATTCATCACTAGTACTATGGAACGGTTCCTTGAGAACACCTAACAGTATGTTAACTCCTACTCAGTGTACTAAATTCTGAAGATATGCAGTTAGTTATGAACTGAATCCTTTTTAGAGGATCTCAGTTGCCCAGTTACTTACCCATGTCAAATGTACATCCAACCTTCCTACTAAAGTCATGTTATAGACCAACCTGCTGAAAGTGGGGATGGTGCGCTTCAATTTTGTGAAATCTAGTTGTCAGAGCAGTTAATTATGTTTTTGAAAAACATGATTATATGTAGTTTATAAAGGCATTTTTAAATATTGCTATTATAAACTCTCCCGGATAGTTCATTCTGCAACTTTAAACTTTTGCAGAGGGCATACCGTTTTTCATTCTTTTATATATACCCTTTTTCATTTCATAGCCAAAAACTCCTTCCCTGTTGACTTCCATGCAAGTTCCTCTTTGTTATCATAGCCCCTTCTGTTTGAGCCTTTCTTTAGTAATGCTCAGTGGCAACAGGAGGCAGTTACAGTATGTCGTTCATCAATATTGCAGCCGTTTTCCAGTTACCTTCTGTGGAGGTTGAGCAACGCACGGTTACTTGAGCTGTTTCCCTCATTATCCCCATTGGTCAGCTTTGCAACTTAATGGTCCCTCTCAGACCCTGATGAATTAGGAACATGTTGCCATTTAAAATACAACAAATTATGTGCAACATTAAAGCACACTTCTAAAATGCAAGGGATTATAGTATACTCATACTCAGTATAAGAGAAAGGGAATTAATTTCCCTTCTTTCATATATAAATGTATGGACATTTTGCTGTACTGCAGTTTCTTGATAAAATAATATATGGTAAAGTGTTCTACTTTTATTAACCTGATTTATATACTTTGAGTGAATGTGGATATTTTTGTTGCAGTTTACGGTTTGATGGCTTATGCATTTAAAATGAACAATTACATACCATATTTTTCAGAGATATTTAGGCAACTGGGCAGTGTTGTGTTTGTAAACGTATTTAAAAATAAATCATATGTATATATCAGAAAGCGTACATCAGTAAAGGTTTTCTATTTTCTGAATTATTTTTTATTCTTCTACCTACACACACAAGGTAAAAGTGGTGTGATCTCTCAAAAAATGTGAATATGACAAAACATGGGTTTTTGTTTCTATATTGGCACTTTGTGAAAAGTTCTCTTCTACAGTATAATTTCCTTTAAAAACATAAAAAAAAAGGTAGATGCTTCCAACAGTGGCAAGAAGATATTGATATATAAGTAAAGCAAGTTAAGATTACAGTATATGAAACTAGAATTTACCTATTTTCTAACTTTTTTTTTTTTTAATATTAAAAGGTATCCAGAGGATTGCGAATGAGTCAAAGCTGGAGTTTGTCCTTGGTAAGTCATAGTTTTGATTTCTGTACAGAATGGACTGTATGGGCATATTCTGTGTCTATAATATTACATACTAGTTTTAAAAAATTGACACCCGTGTATAGTAGATACTGTGTGCCTATGTTGGAAATATTGGGGCTAGATTCTCAGCTGGTGAAAATTGCTGTAGTGCCATTGACTTAAGTAGGTCTACTTCATTTTATATCAACTGTATGGTATGGCCCATAATGTTTTATAAATCATTACATATTCTGGGCTAAGGAATTGAAAATCCCTATGTTTAAACTATGGGCAGCTCTATATTTTATTCGGCTATAATACTGTTCTTTTGAATAATGTATATATTTAGTTAAAAGCACAACTATTCCTTTGTAGGGAAAGGTTAATATCAATCTGTCTTTCTACTATATTTCTCCTTACTCTAGTGCATTTACAGGGGAGCAGTCTGTTTCAGAAGGTATTCTGTTAGTACATACCACCCACTCTATATAATATGGTTAGGAGAGTTCAGTCGGTCAAGCAGACTAATTGGCTGAACATGTTTCCTCATTGTTAACTTGATGTTTGGTAGCAGAAAGCATTTAAATTAAATTATTTCCTGATTTTTTTTGTTTTAGTTATTTAAGTTAACCCTCCATACTCCAAATTAGATTCCCTCATACTCAGTTAGACTGACTCCCTTTGAGTTACTTACACCCGCTATCAATGTCTAAAGCAGGATAAACTGGTGAAGTAAACGCATTAAGGAGCCAGAAGTAAGTTCATTAAAGCAGTATACTTTACACAGTCTTATGCTACCATAGACATTGGTAGAATTCTGTAGGTAGGTCTAAGGAAGTCTAAGTTCGTGTAATGAGTCTATTAGTATAAGGGGTCTAATGTATACATTACTTCCCAGTTTGGCCCTGTGACTCGAAAGAAGAGTAACTCATTAACTCTAAGGGAGTGTAAGTTGATGTAATAAACATAATGAGGAAACTGGAAGAAATTATGTTACATCCACTTAAGTCCCTGTAAACTTTCATAGACTTGTTTAAACTTGCCTCTGAATTTGGCACTTGAATCTAGAAGAGAAACTCCAACAGATCATAGCTGTAAAATTTGTTAGTTTGGGCCTAAACTGGTGGCCTGTCTTTCTAATCTAATTTATTTTATATGTAAGATATTAGTCACTGGATCTAGACTCTAAAGAAAATGTATAAGTATTATAGATATGTGTGTATGAGTAGGTTAGTTTATGTGTGTTAATAAATACACTTTTTAAAATTCTAAAATGTAAATAAATGATATTGTGCAGTTACTATCATTTAGGGGTAACTTTGCAGGTCCTCTGTCATTAGTGGTGAGTCGTACAGTAAATAACTTTCACAAATGATTGTCACTGGCAATTAAAATATAAAATATTCCTTTTGTACTATTTGAGTCTTGCCTAACACACATCCAGTGCTTTTTCAGGTACTTGGCTTGTGCCCTTAGGAGTTTCAGTGGTTCACTGCCATTTAAAATAATGACACTGAACATCAGTGCTGCACAGACATTGCACTCTTGTACAGCAGCAAAGGTCTTGCATGCTGTATATTAAACATATAGTTAGTTATATTGATTAGGGTTAAACAATGATTTGTAAATTTTCAAAGATTTCCACTAGGTTTCTTAGCCCTGCTGAAACTGTTATTAATTGGAGTCATGAGGCTAAAACCCTTCACAATTCAGAACATTTGGGAGTGATTGACTGTGATTTATAATAGCCTAACACAAATAAATCAAATATTGCATTAAGATTGCATGATTCTCTAATGTTAATTATTTTGGGATCTGCAGTTTATCAGAGCTTCCATTAAACAAGCGTCTCTGGTCTTTAGGTTCTTGAAGACCATTTCTGATATGTCCATTTTTTGAAGCTTAGGTCTCTTGAGTCTTTACTTTTTAAACTCACCTTGCTGTTTGGCTTTCCTAGTCACACTGCTCTGTTCTGTTTGCTGGCAGTGGACTGAAATGTATTAAAATCCTGTTTTCTGAAGTCCTATGAGCAATGCAAGAAGAAGCACATGAAATTCAATGCAGAGAACTGAGTGGGGGACAAGAACAGAGCAAAGGAAGAGCAGGAAGGGAGGAAATAAGTATGTGACTGATGCAACACCCATTGAATTCAGTGAGAATCTTTCCATGGACATCGATAAACACTGGATCAGGACCAATAGGGATTGGCCTCTTCTAGAGTTTCCTTTTCAATTGCTTTTTAAAAAATGTGGGCTCTTACTAATTCTTCCCAGTGTTAAAATTTCATTCAATTACTAAGGTATGTGATCCAAGGAATTGGTGATTTGGGGGATCCCCAGTGCAGTCTTCAGAAGTTTGACTATCTAGTGGTGTTTGCATTTACTTTTAGAGCAAAAGAGAAAACACAACAAGGAAGGAAGGAACAAAGCAGAGGAGGAAGTGGATAAGAAAAGCAGACAAGACAGTTAATAAAGGGCTCAGATATGACGGCAATGAGCATGGTATAAAAACTTAGAAGGAATTAACAAACTCTAATTTGGGCATATTATTTATCCATCCTGCCATGGCCAGTGGAAATGGATTTTATATGTTCCTGCCATAGCAGACAATTAGGTACCATGGTGATGGTGCTCAGATATCACAATGATTGATGGGGTATAAGAATCCAGATAGATAGTTGGTAAAGATTGTGTCAGCTTTGTATAGATTTTGTGCTGGCACATAAGAGAATGACTTTAGGGACAGTATTCAATTTATAAAACATCCCTGAAATTTTGCAGTATGTCCTGAAATGTTTCTGAGGCATGAGATTTGAAGGACTGTTTCATATTTGTTTCTTGTATAGCTTTAGCTTATTTCCAGCATAATAATAATAATGGTATAGGTATAGTCACTGATGTAAAAATCTAATTGAATAGAATTTTTCACAGGATTCAGAGAGAGTGTGGTACTCAGTGGGTTAATGATGAAATTGAAATCTTTAGGGCACTTGTATTTTTTTTCCAAGAGGGGTTTGAAAGTGGAGCTGTCTGCCTGTACAAGTAAAAGGCTTAGTTCTTTCTGTCATAACATTTCTCCCTGAATAATATTGTGATAGTGCTTAATTGTAGAAGGTCATGAAGCTGATTTAACTCTGCATTTGAAACCCAAATGTTACACTGCTCAAGTACTCTGATTAAATGTTTTCTTCAACTCCAGTGCACCATCTATAGTTCTTTAGGCAGCAGCTCTTGTCACATGACTGGTAAGCAGAAACATCATTTTAACCATGCCAAAATTTGATGTCAGAGTCCTGGTCCTGCCACAACTCCCCCAGTCACCAGTTTCCGCAATGCCTTGTTATACTTTGAGTCTTAGAAACAGATGACAAAAGAAGTATTAATTAGTCCAAAGCAGATCAATGAAAACAAAAGGTGGAGTGGGTCCAGGCAATAAACATTTATTTATCAGAGAGCTATGCCAACCCCTGCTGCTGGATGTATTTGGCTTTATTGGTCTCAAGACTCTGAACTAGGGTTGTCTCCTATCTGGGTTTTGGCTTCTGTATCTGGGTGCCATTTAGGGTTGCCGGGTGCCCAGTTTTTGACTGGAAAGTCTGGTTGAAAAGGGGACCTGGCAACCCTAAATGGCACCTGACCCAAAAGTCCGGTTACCAGAGTGTCGGGGGAGATGCTGGGTCATTAACCCATGCCAGCCCCGCTCAGCTGGGGCTGCCTCCTACCTACAGGCAGGCTGCTTGAGACCATCCAGCGGGCGACAGGGAGAGGGGAGTGAGTGATGGGGTCAAGAGGAAGAGGTGGCGCACGGGCGGGGCCTTGGGAAAAGAGGCAGGGAGGGGGCAAGGCGTTGGTTGTCTGGTTACCAGCAATTAGAAGGTTGGCAACCCTACTCTGAGCCTTAGAGTGGGAGATCTTGGAACTATGTGTTCTTTTGAGACACTTAGTAACCAGCTGCTCTGGTAAACCTGTCTGAGTGCAGAGAAGCCTCTTGAAAGCATAGGAAACCCTAAACCCAATCTACATCTTTTGTAAAGAGGTTGATTTTGATTTAAAAAGTCCTAAATGTTTTTAGACGTAGCTACTTGGGAAATCACCTCTTCCCCCCCATGTGGTGTTACATTTGTGATGAGCAGAGGTGCCTGAGCTAACACTCTCCTGGATTAAAAGTAAGAGACTAGTGATAGGACATTTTCCATTAAAAAAAAAAAGTCATTAGCTACGGAGCATACTCCACTCTTGTTGACCTTCAGGGCATGCTGTAGGCTTCTCTCTTCTCCAGCAGCCTTTTTGTAATAGAATGAGTTGAGGCAAATGGGGTGGCTGGATAAAAGAGATTTTTCTTGAGTGATGTTAGCCTCTCCATAGCTAAGGTTAAAGCTTGTTTCCCATTATAAACACAGTTAAGCTCTACAGCTCCTTCCTCCCAAATTTCTGCAATAGGAAACCAGTCTTCCTGAATTTCATATGCCACATACTGTCCCAGAGTAGAGAATTGTTATGGCTGCTCTGCATCTGTGGCATGATTAAAATCAGCTGGACCACACCAGATATTTTGCCTGCTTTGCACCACTCCAATGCTACAAATTAGTCATCATCTATCACTGGAGTTGTGTGAGCAATTGGAGTTGTATCAATGAATTGGCTTTTACATATTTCGCTTTCATCTTTAAGGCTCTGCATAACTCTTCTCTGGCCTACTCATCTCACTCTTTACAAATTGCCCCACCCCCACCTCTCCTGGGTCTCCTCCACTCTCCTAACTACATCAGCCTAGATGCCCTGTTTGTTCTTTTTCATTTTGTCTGATTAAGGCTTCTGCCTGTCACTTGTGATAAGAAAAACTGACCCAAGAGTCCTAGTCTGGAGTACTGGAGGTGCTGAAACATCACCTTCAGGAACAGATTTGAAATGTAAGTAAGGAATTGTTCCTTTGTCGACATCCCATCTTCTATCCAATGTAGCATTACTCCTGCTTGTTCCTTTTTAGCTAATTAGCTATCATCTCAGTAAGCAGGTCTAATTGTTGATAGAGCTGCTCACAGAAAATGTTTTCACCTTGTATGGCGTCTGTTGTTACTTAAAGATATTTGGAAAATTGGAACTACCTTGGGGCTCTGTTCATTACATTGTTATGATTTGTGTAAACTCAGATTCCATGTAGGTTATAGGGATAAAAATCCCACACCAACCTTTCTGTGTAATTGGTGTTTGTCAGCCCAGGCTTCCTATTGAGCACAATGATGCTCATGTGCTCTGCAGTGGGTCATAGCATGTGGTGAACCTGTGTGCGGGAAAGAGAGAAATGACTGACAGACTGGTACCAACAGCAGAGGATGTGAGAGGGCAGCTGCCTTTTTGGGCACCAGGAGTAGCAGAATCAAGAGCAGACTGTTTTGAAGCACTTATCTTCCCTTTGTGCTATAAACTCAACCTGTTTTCCACTGGTTTGCCAAAAGCTGTTGCTTCTTTTATGAATAATTTCCCCCTGAACTAATTTGTTCCAGGCATACAGTATGTGACAGCTTTGTAAATACAAATGTGTATAAAACAGGGCTCTGAAAGAGGAAAACTTTTATCCTAAATCCAGGAGCATAAAGTGTTTACTACATAGATTTGCTTACATGTTTTGGAATAAATTCATACATAAGGATAAATTTTGAATAGCTAAAGCTAATCTGTTCAGACATGAATTTGTGGATATCTGAACTTGAAAAACTATAACCGTTGAAAGGGCTCTGTTGGGATTTAACCATTTTAAGAGAAGGGGGTTTATCACCATTGTTCTGGAGTGATGCAGCAGATAATAGGAATGAATACTGACAGAACTGTGCAAATGTTGGATTTCTGGTTGCAGATGATGGATTGCTTCCACTTCAAGTAAAGGGGAAAGTGTGGAGGAGGGTAGGAAAGACCTTTTCTTTTTTGTCTTGTATAAAAAAGATTGTTACACTTTTTCAGTAAAACCAGCTTCTCTTTGACATTCTTTTTTGTATTTTTTTGCTGCTTTACATATTCCCCATAATCCTTAAATATAAATGTTGAGTGCTTTTGAAAATTTTACTTAAGTCCAATTTTCAAAAATGATTTAGGCACTCAGGAGCCTAAATCTTTTAAAAAGTCAATGGGATTTAAGCACCCAAGTTACTTAGGGACAGCTTTACAAAGGTGTTTAGGCGCCTAAAGATGCAGATAAGTGTCTAGTGGGATTTTCAAAAGTGCCTAATAGCAGGTTAGGTGCCTAACTCCTATTGATTTCGTGCTTAGATGCTTATTTTTAAAATCCCACTAGTTGCCTGTCTGCATCTTTAGGTGCCTAAATATCTTTGTAAATCTGACTCTTAGGGTACATCTATACCGTAAACAGAAACCCGCAGCTTTGAGTCTCAGATCCTGGATCTACAGATTTGAACTGGTGCTACAGTGCTAAAAATAGCTGTGAAGATATTGTGGCTCAGGCCACCTGGCTCCCTCCCCTGGCTTCTGAGCCCAAGCTCCAGCCTGAGCCACAATGTCTACGTAGCTTTTTTTAGTGCTGTAGTGTGAGCCCAGGTCTGTAGACCCAAGCTCTGAGACTTGCTGCCATGGGTTTCTGCTTGCTGTGTACGGCAGTTTTGAAAATTTTACCCATAGTCTCTTGAGTGTCTAAGATACTTTTGAAAATGAGGCTTAGGCTCTTAAGACACTTAGGGTACAATTTTCAAAAGTGCCTATGTGTGTCTCTCTTCAATTTTTGTGATTCTAACATATGAATATATGTTGGTTTAAGATGATTATTTCAGATAAATATAAAAATTCAAAGTTAATTCTTGATATAAAAAATAATATATAAGAACACAGCCAGTGGGCTCAGTTCAGGTACTTTAAGTTGTGAAGATGATAATCAAGTACTCTCTTGAAACCCCTGGGTTGTTCTTTTGTTTACAGGATAAAGTCAGTGAACGCTGCCATTGAAACACATTAATTCTGATTGCACTTCCATGAATATAAATCAGAAGTAACTCCAGACACCCTACCCCCATAGGTGCAGCCTCAGTAAAATAATTGGAAAGAACCAGGATGGATAATTTTGTTCAGCTTAAACAAACAATCAAACAAAAAACAGTCAGGTGAGGGACATGACAGATACACAGGGCTAGGGCTATGCAAATTTCTGTCCCCACAGCACATTTTCAAAATAATCTTCTAGAATTTGGTTATTTATTAAATTATTTTGCATGTACCTTTTCTGTTAATTAACATTTTTTATATATTTACTTGGTTCCTCTTACATTTGTTGTTTTCCTTTTCCACTTCACCATGCTTTTTTCCTTTCCTCTTTCTTTTCCTACCTTCCCTAAATTTTGAATCCTCCTTCCCCCCCTCCCTCTCTTGTGTTCCCCATTTCCTAACTCTGTACTCTTCCCACTTTTATCTTACACACACACATTCTGGTAAGCAGTTTTAAGCGTGCTCTCTTAAGATGGCCCCAGGGCTCTTCTCCAATAGAAGAATATAAAGATCTTTATCAGTACCCCTGACCCCCATAGATGTGAAAGAAGTAGAAGCCAGCCAAACCAGCATGAGCTACTCCCACACTATTCACAGGAAGCTTCAAGAACTCCTAGCCTTCAGCGATCTTTTGGATGGGAGGGCTGGCACGTCTATCCCTGCCAACCCTCTCCTTCCCCCAGTATTCTTTTTTGGCTCCCAGCCAGACTCTTCAGGAAGTGACTGGTTGGCTATTCCCCATCCCACCTTTTTGGAGTCAGGGGCAAGGCAAGCCTACTCCCACCTTCATCATTCTCCTGATAAATATCTGCAGGGGGAGCAGTTTTTCTGGCTACTCCCATCCTACAGCTATAAGAACTGGAAACCCACTGCTAGGTCCAACTGCTGCTGGCCTTTAAAACAACAGTTCTTACCCTGAAAGCTGCACTTTCTGCATCACAATACAATAGAGTTAGTAGTACTACAATATCAAGCTGGTTTTGTTTGAATATTTAAAAAGCAGTTACAGTTACACTAAGGCTGCTTTAGAGTTGAAGTATTCTGGTTTCTGCGGCACAGTTGACTGAAATCTCTTAGTTTTCTCCTCTGCTGTTGGCTCATGCCCCTGCAGTCCTGTCTGTTCTCACTAGACAGAAGAAATGTATAGTATTTTGAAGCTGCAGAGCAGCCGGGCCTAAGCCATGCAGGAAGCCAAAAGAAGAGCTTTCTCTCCCTCCCACAGGGATATTACAGTGCCTTCTCTTCAGGTGGGCAGTTGAGGGAAACAGGTAGATGAAGATGCTCAAACTTCTTTCAGCACTTCCCTCAATTCCTGTTGCCTTTGACTTTCTACTCTTTCCCAGCACCCTATCCCTGTTACATCTTTCCCCTCATTAGTTAATGATGGTCTTTCAGGCCACTGAGGCCCTCTCCTCACAATGTACTATTTGGCCTCTCAGAGTCTCCTGGATTCTATTTGCAAGATGTATTACCTAATAGGCTTTCAGATGCTTTGTCTCATAGATTATTAATAGGGCACCTGCTGCCATGTTCCAGTAATACTGGGCTCTCTCAAGACCCATAATTATGTTACAAATGTAACTACACCTCTATCCAATATAACACGACCGAATATAAAACAAATTTGGATATAACGCGGTAAAGCAGCGCTCCGGGGGGGGCTGCGCACTCCGGTGGATCAAAGCAAGTTCAATATAATGTGGTTTCACCTATAACACAGTAAGATTTTTTGGCTCCCGAGGACAGCGTTATATCGGGGTAGAGGTGTATTTTAAAAAATGTGTTACCATATAGCTGAATGCAGTCGTTAAAATGATGGTTCAACTGTATTAGGGATGGCTGGCTAGACAGGGGATTCAGTACTACTAAGTTATTACAGTTTGTCAAGTGCTTTGAGAAATCAGAGGGTCTGAGAGCAAGAGTTTACACAGCTTTCTGAGACTAAGACATCCATGAGTGTAGGAGTATTAGGAAATTCCATTCTCACTCTGAGTGAATGCATTCAGATATTTTTAGTGTCTATATAAAGGATGTCAGAATGTGTTGAATTAATTTGCCACTTGAAGTAGTATGAACAAGTTAGACTTCCATAGGCTGGAGGAGAGCTGAACAAATAGGAAATAAATTCTGAGAATCCCTTTTGAGAATTTCTGACGGACATGGCTGCTTGTGGGTGTTTTCAACCTCACAACGTGTTTCAGTAACACACACATAGCCAAACTTCATAACTTCACATGACGATAGCATGTACAATTTAATGAGATATTACTACCTATCAGATCAAGACTTTTAGAATGATACCTCACAAGGCATACTTTTGTACAAAACATATCCTAATTACATGACAGTGGTGAATATTGGCGTGCCATGGTGTCACATGTGCTTGTTCCTTTTTTGTGTTTATTTTCTACATATATTCTAGCAAATAAGATTTATTATTGTGAATCCTTACAAAAAGAATTTTGATTTCAACATTTACGGGAAGCAAATTTCAAACTGCATAACTACCCAACAGTATGAAATTCAAATTGCCACTTTCATACTCCCAGACAAATAGACACATGAAACTTCAGTTAACATAACTGCCTTTAGCCTCAACTTAAGTGGGTGCAGCTTGTTTGGGGAGAAAATTGTAAAGTAACTGAGTTATTTTCAGATCATAGTAATATTTTGGGTCATGGTTCTTGCTGTAAGTGCACAGTATGGTATTGACCCACGGAATCATTAGGTTTTGATAGGTCAATAATATATTAATGAAACCATTTTTAAGTAAGCTATGGCATGATAGATTGTAATTATTTATTTGGAGTTAACAGCTCTGTAACTTGTTAACTGAAAATTTGCCTGTCAAATGTAACTGTTAAAATACATCTCTAAATATGCCTACTGAAAGGGTAGCAATAGTGCATTAAGATACTTCTCAAAAGACTGACTTGAAATCTTTGTATATGGGCATAAAAGTTAAATCAAAAGGGGGATGATTTTAGCCTTCCATTATTTAGATGTTTTTCTTTTCACCACTTTAGTTAAATATGTACTTATGTTGGATTTGAAATGTGAGTCCTGCAATGTGAGCTCTGATTTGAAAAGTGAGGTTCACCTTCAGGGCCTGGAAGATTTGGAATTTTCAGATGAGTAGCAGCCATAAAATCCCAGCTAACATTGTTTCTAAAATGGCAGGCTATGCTTCTGTAGTCAGGCTTATCTATCAACTGGTTGGAAACCATTTGCTCTTCCTGATAACTCCAAGTGTGACCTAATGGTGGGGGGAAGATATGCAGTGGTCTCATCTGAGATGCTTAGACAGGGCTTGCTTTAAAAAATAAACCTGCTTGGCATTATCAGAAGAGGATACAGGCACTATTTTGAAATTTCTAGTATAGTAGTGGCTCTTGGATCTTGACATACATGGAACTAACTATTTTAGTTGTCAGAGGTTGCAACAGAATTATTTTCAAAGCCATCAGGCACTAGAGTATGAGATCTCTATAGTAACATATTAGCAATGCTGGCTATGTGGAGATCTGAATTCACTCCCATTCAGATCAATGCATCCTTTGCTATTAACTTCATTAGGAGCAGATGCATCATAGGTAAACTGTCTCAAAACCTGGAAGTAACTCCCTGTACGAGGAGACAAATGAGACTTTTTTTATCCTTAACTATTAATTTCGTTGTTCTAGTGAGTTCAGGTCAATTAAATATTATTTCAGTGATTCTTTTGAAAAGAAAAAGGGCCATTATTTAGTTACATAAGATAACAAACACTATAGTAATGAAGCAATTTTAAGCATGGTCAGTATTCCAGCATGAACAGTGTTTTCTTTGACCTTTTAAAAGACTTCAGCTGGAAATGACATTCCACGAAGGTTACCAGGATCAAACTATGTTGTTTGTGTCACATTAAGGCTCAGTGTCTTTTGGTCTGTGGAAGGTGATTAGTGTCTCTCCCTTTTTGATCAGTTTTAAAATGTCAGCTACAACAATACATGAGATGACAATTTAGAACAGTACCCTTTCTGACAGCTTCATTAGTTTCGAGGAGATGAACAGATTGTTGACCAAGAAGGTCCTGAAAGTTCCAGAGTATAAACTATTTTAAATAGGGTTATTTCAAAATTACCGTTACACAGTTTTGCTAGAGCTACCAGCAGGGCACTACCAGTATGCCATTTGTCATCCAATAGGTGTTGATTCTTGCTTAATCCTCTGGCTGGTCTTTGACAGAAAAGGCTGTCTCTTTGTAGCCACAGAGTTCTGCCAGTTGAGAGGTACTCCCTCAGTTAAAGAGGATAGGGGATATAGCTCACCTCTTAAGGATGTTTGGAATATGGGTCCTGCAGAGTGAATTACTGGTGTTGCACAAGACTCTTCCAGTAAAGTGAGTGGATCCTCTAGAGCTCACGCCCCATCACTCTTTAATTGCACCTTTCCTAAAACTCTTTATTTTACCTTTCTGGGATCTCTGTAGTTTGTTGGTGTTAATGATGCATAGTCTTTCCCTTCCCCCTCATAGACTGATCTCCTCTTTCTCCTAATGAAGAGACGACACTTTGTTACCTCTTGCAGCTCTTGTGCTATTAAATTTCTATTTCTATTTAATATCCAAAATGGCTTAATCTCTAACTGCCACAAAGTAGAACATCACCTCTTATTTCAATCGCTCATTTAGCTGTTGATCCAGAACACCCACCTCTCTGACAAGTGTTCAAGGTGGGCTCTCTTCTCCTTTAACCATTATCTGCATGCACATTACTCTGCAGCTTCCTATCAAGTGTGTGCTAGTTAGGAAATGTAATTATCAAATGGCTAAAAGTGATTGACCTGGATTGCAGAATTCTGTTTTCTCTCTTGATTAAAAGTACGGTATATCTTTCTCTAATTTTCTCTGACCTGGAGGTGTTCTCCATTCTACCCTGCTTTAGACATGTCAAAGAGCTCTTTTAGCAAAGGAGTGAGCTCTGACATAGTGGCAGCACTGATATTTTACCTTCCTCACACCTTGGTTTCTGCACCTACACTTGGTCCTGGTTTTAGATCTACAACTCCTTTATCTTTGATGTTTTCATGGCTCCTAACTCAGCTGGTCCCTAATCCTGATTGGGGGCCTGAGGGTGTCACTTCAGGACAAATAATAAATAGATATTAAATAAATAATAATAATAATACCCTGTTTGAAAGTACTGTGACCTTTTCTGATTACTTCACACACAAAGGAGTGGAGAGGAGGCGAACTGTAATGTTAAAGCTTTCCCCTGTTGATTTCTCTTGGAAAATCTTTCAAGTATTGTTTGTGGAACTGATCGAAACTGAGTCAGTTGGCTTACCCTCTGTCAAGCTCTGATTCCTGTAAATTAAAGTTTATAAGAAAAGAAACATGACTCTCTTCAGTCAGATTGATCTTAAAGGGTTTTTGTGTGTATACTCGAATATCAGTCTTTGTTATAATAATTTAGTTGCTCCAGTGTTGGTCTGCCTTTTCATTTTTAGATGCTATTTTAATATATTACCAGCATCTCATCACATCGTTGTCCCCTCTCTGACTCTTGCTACAATTGCTACATATAGGGTACACAGAGGTCTGTAAGAGAGTGTACAGCAATCTGCAATGTCATTGCCAACGTATTTATTAGGAAGCTGCTAAAGAGCAATCTTAATTCTGATTAGCTCTGAGGTGCATGCCTTCCTCATTGTGGTCACCTTTGTAATACTATTGTTGTTGTAATTTTTAACATCTATATTGTAGTAGCACCTAGAGGCCAACCAGGTCTGAGCCCACTGTGTGAGGTGCTGTACAAATGTACAGTCCCTATACCGAAGAGCTCACAGTCTCTAAAAGATATCAAGTAGGACATCTCATCTTCTTGAAGAAAGGTGCCTGTGCCTTCCAGAGGAAAGGAATTTAATATACTACTTAGTTTATGTATTGTTTATTTCTGGTTGCTTTATTTTGGGAAATAATCTACTTTCTTTTGCAAACCTAAAATATATGATGATGGGGTGTGTGTGTGTGTGTGTGTGTGTGTGAGAGAGAGAGAGAGAGAGAAAGAGATGACATAGACATGAGGATGAGCGAAAAGAAGAACTTAGTATAAACTATTTCTTTCCTTATTAGAGAATTACTCTCAGGAAATAATTTTCTTTCCATCCAAGGAATTCAGACTAGTGGCTTCCTCAGAACTTCTTTCAACAGTGTTTATTGAAAGAGTGTATTGTGTTATGTTGTTGTGCATTCAGAGTGAAATGAAATACCACCTCCTTAGTTGATTGCTACCAGTATATAAGGGTTTATGCAGAAGAATGATGCCATTGTACCGAAGTTGGATATTGTGGACAGTGCACACCGCTAAAAAGTTTCCAACCTGGAAATCAGTTGGAGCTCTTATTTTAATATACAGTTTATTTCCTCTTTTGGGGGTGGTCAACCTCCTTTCATTTCTTGCTTTCAGCCTAAATGAGTGTGCCTTTAATGTGTGTGCCTTTAATGCATTTCAGCCTAAATGAGTGTGCCAGTAGAATACTTTATATTTGGAGAACCTAAAATAAATGACTACAGAAGCCTATGGTATAAAAAGCAATGAAGTAAAAGGTGAAAGTTTACTACGAGTGTCCTATCTGCTTTTTCTCTGCTTCTCATTTAGCACTAGATCCTACAATCACTCTGTTTTCAATGTAATGGGAAATCTGTGAGCTTGGGCCTTCACTACAGTAGTCCTTTGATGAGATAGATATAAATATATATTAAAAAAAAGTGAAGGGGCAATGATACTTTAACTTCTGCTTTCTAAGAGTTTAAGCTCTAGTAGAGTGGTTTTCAACCTTTTTTCATTTGCGAACCCCCTAAAAAATTTCAAATGGGGGTGTGGACCACTTTGGAAATCTTAGACATAGTTTGTGGATCCCCAGAGGTCTGCAGACCGCATGTTGAAAACAATTGCTCTATTATGATATCACTAAAGCTGGGGTGGTCAATAGGTGGACTGCAGGCCAAATCTAGACTGCCAGATGCTTCTGAATGGATCTTGAAATCTTTTTTTAACTTACTATTATCATTATTGCTATTTTTTTATTATTTTCCTCTGAAATCTGGACCTTGAGTTTACCTTAACCAGGAAATTTGGCTCTTGAGAAAAAAAAAAGATTACTTCTGCACTAAAGTATCAACATGTGCCAAATCAATTACAACTTTGGAATATCTGTGTGTAAATCCATTTTTATGTTAATGTATACAGTGCTTTCATAAGCCTATAATCACTTTACATAATCTTTCTCCTCTCCCAGTTGTTCTTCCTAGTGAAATGAAGTCCCCTCCAGGGCAGAACAGGAGTGTCATTATTAGTAATGCCAGCCACTTTACAGAGTAGGGACAGGAAGTGAGGATAATTAAAAAATCTAAACCTACCACTTAAGTTCTGCTTTACTAACACTATTTAAGTCATGATCTAGCATTTTAGATTTCCTTATGCTGATACACACATTCTCTTCAGGTGCCCAAAGGCGTGTGGAGATATTTTCTTTATAAGAATGAAATTGTTTTATTTATTTTATTTTCTTTACAGAACATATGGCTCTACTAAAATGATTAGCATAAACACACACCAGTAGTTTTCTAAGAGGACTGAATTTAGAGCATTTATCCTAGTGCACCATATTATGACCTAACTTACATCAGCATTTTAGAGAGCGTAAGAGGATAAATGGCACACCCGCAGGTAGGAAGTAGACTTGCGTACACACTGTGCACAGAAGGAATTGTGCATTGTGCTCAGTACTGCAGAGGCTGCACAGCGGGCCAATGACAGAGCCAGATGCAATATGCAAATAGAGGCAGAGATCCATGCCAGAAGGGTCTGGTCATATAAATGACATCTCCGTCCGAAAAAAAACAAAACAAAACAAAAAAAAGCAGCAGAACATGCAGCACCAGCAAGTACTAGATCAGGGGTGGGCAAACTATGGCCCGCCAGCCAGATCCGGCCCGCCAGCCGTTTTAAGCTGGCCCTTGAACTCTTGCTGGGGTCTGGGGCTTGCCCCGCTCTGGCGCTCCAGCCAGGGCACAGCATTGAGGACCGCTCCACGCGGCTCCCAGAAGCAGTGGCATGGCCCTGCTCCAGCACTCCAGCCAGGGAGCAGGGTCGGGGGTGACTCCACGCAGCTCCCGGAAGCAGCAGCATGGACCTCCTCTGGCTTCTACGCGCCCCAAGGGCCCCCGCTCCAATGGCCCCCTCCAACGCTCTAAGGGGAGCTGCAAGGGTGGTGCCTGTGGACGGGGCAGCGTGCAGAGCCGTCTGGCCGTGCCTCCATGTAGGAGCTGGAGAAGGGACATGCCACTGCTTCCGGGAGCCGCTTGAAGTAAACGCAGCCCGGAGCTTGCACCCCTGAGGCTCTCCCCATGCCCCAACCCCCTGCCCCAGCCCTGATCCCCCTCTTGCCCTCTGAACCCCTTGATCCCAGCCCGGAGCACCCTCCTGCACCCCAAACCCCTTATCCCCAGCCACGCCCCAGAGCCCACACCCACAGCTGGAGCCTGCAACCCTTCCCGCACCCCAACCCTCTACCCCAGCCCTGACCCCCCCAACCTCCAAACCCCTCTGTCCCAGCCCAGAGCACCCTCCTACACCCCAAACTCCTCATCCCCAGCCCCACCCCAGAACCCGCACCCCCAGCCGGAGCCCTCACCCACTCCCCCTCCCCAGCCTGGAGCCCCCTCCAGCACTCTGAACTCCTCATTTCTGGCCCCAACCAGAGCCCACATCCCAACCCCAATTTTGTGAGCATTCATGGCCCATCATACAATTTCTATTCCCATATTTGGCCTCGGGCCAAAAAGTTTGTCCACCCCTGTACTAGATGGTGCAGCACCCCACTTGTAAACTGCACTGGCTGAACAGCTGGAGCAAGTCACTGTGCATGCATCATTGCAGCTGGAACACAATGGCCAGAAAAAGGTGCCTCAGTCACTGGACCCCAGATGTTCCCTTGCTACTAACACAGCTTAGCACCATAAATAAGCATGGCTTCCAAGATTGAACTATGTGGCACACTGCTCAACCTAAGATCCCAATGTAGCATCAGTAGCAGGCAACAGTATGAGGTAGTGTAGAACTTGGCAAGTCACAATACTAAATATGTCTGTGTTAATTCCTCTGATGAGGTAGGGAAGACCTGCCTCCTCCTTACATGTGGTGCATACTGCTGAGCTACAATGTAGGCAGGGGCCTCCGTGACTGTTGGTGGCAGCTGCAACGTTAGATTATGGTCTTGCTCTTTTATTCATGGTATTTTTTCAGATAGCAGAAATCTAGCGTTTGGAAATGGAATAGTTTGTGATCTGATCAAGTTTCAGGCATCCAGTATTTCCCATAACAGATGAGAAGGAGTTACAAAATATAATTTTCTGAAGTATTGCAAATGCCAACCAAAGTGAGCAGTGAGTGTTCTGGGATAGAAATTTTGTGGTATTGAGATTGGTAATTTGAACTGACTTTGTTCTTTTCCCATGTAAATAGGCTGTATGGATACAGCAGGCATCACATCTCTCTCACGGTCATTCCCCCCCTTCCCTTCACCACAAATTTATAGCATTTCTCCAAAGCAGCCTTTTTTTCTGGCATATGCTTGCCTGGCTTTAATGTTAGACTCTACAGTGACACTTAACTGTTTCTTAAGGTTGTAAGGTTTATATTAGTTCCAAAGTTCTATGAATGAGGGTGACTTTTTTTCTGACTGACATACCAGCTTACTGCTTAAGGTGATCATAGTTTAAAACATTGTTTCTCCATTGCAGAAATCACAGGGATTGCTCTTAATGTCCCCAGTCTAACTGATACAACCCCACTTTCTGATACTGTACTTTTACATGAACTATAGATGGGGGCTGTGCTCCCACTGCTAACTACAGACATCGCCCTGTAAAATGTTAGCTGTTTTATATACGATGCATTTCTGCTGAACTAGGTTACTGTAGTATCCAGTTGTGACTGGCAGGAAGGACCCAGGTCAGGCGAAGCGCCGCTGTGAACATCAATACTGTCAAGTCATACTCAAGTAGTTGCATCCACACTGGTACTGCATTAACCCAGGCTAGGAGTCCTGGTGGCATATCCCAGGGTTCTTAGTGCTGCACTAAGCTGCGTTGCTCTGTGAATTTTTCTCCCAGAAAACACTGTGAAACATGTCTGTCCTTCCCGGGCCCCTGTGCAGAGGTATACTTAGCTCACCAACACCATAAGTAAAGCACTTCTGGTTCTTCATACTCCTCACTTCTGTCCATGATCTCAATTTCAGCTGGTATCAAGGCATTGATCCAGCTCAGGAATGTGACCTGTTCCAGCTTTTGGCACCATTAGTGCAATGCGTGTTTCCACAATTGACAGCAGAGAGAGGGCATGAGACATGGTGGAAGGCATTTTGGCAGTGGTTTGTCACCCTCCTTGGTGAGGAGATCACACCAGCCACATGCAGACATAGCAGAGTGGAGACAGCTGACTAGTAGATCTGGAATAAGGCCAAGCGCAGAGTAGTGGGACTACAGCATCATGCAGAAGTGGGATGACCAGCAGTGGTTCCAGAACGGCCTCATGAGGAAGGCCACCTTCATGAAGCGGTATGAGGAGCTTTCCCTGACCCTTCAGTGCCAGAACATGCAGATGAGGGAGGACATACCAATCCAGAAACTGGTTGCTATTAGTATCTGGAAGTTGGCTACCCCTGACTGCTACCGGACCTTGGCTAACCAGTTCATTATTGGCAAGTGAACACTTGGTGCTGTGGTGATGGAGGCTTGTGAGGCAATTATTGCTGTGGTTTACCCACAGGTGGTAGATGTGTCTGCTCCTCCCCCAGGGGGATACCAGAAAGGGTACTACTTGCTCATTATTCAGGCCTTTGTCCCAGCCATGGCAGGAGGTTCATGGACACCAATGTGGGATGCACTAGCAATTGCATGATGCCAGGTGCTCAGGAGACTTGGCGTTTATCTGTTTGGACAAAAGGGAATTTATTTCCTTCATACAACATAGATATCAATGGGGTGTCTGTGCCCACTGATATTTTAGGAGACCCAGCCTATCTTCTGCTGTCCTGACTCAGAAAGCCCTCCTCTGATGTGAGAGCATTTAGCCTGCTGAGCAGTTGCCCAATGACAGAGGAATGTACGTTTGGCCAACTGAAGGCAAGATGGTGTTCTATAGTAGCCAGTGTGTGTAGGCTATGCATTGCACAACATGTGGGAGGAAAAAGGGGAGACCTTTCACTAGGAATGGGTTGAAGACAGTTGTTTTTACAGGCCTGGTACAGGCAACCCAAAAGTGCACCTCTGATCACTGGGGCCAGGACAGTAAGGAATGCCTTGTGTGCCCACAACCTTGCTTTGTATGGGGGAAATGAAACCCTCACATTTCCCTTTATCAGTTTATCTATTGTTATGATGAGACTTTAATAACCACTTTGGTTTAAACATCCTGCCTCTTTGTTTTCTAAGCACTCACACGCTGATGGATTGTGCAACCAAATACTTTATTAAAAGTGAAAAGTGAAGAGCAAACAAAATCAACAGTAGCACCAATCAGTGTAGCTGGATAGGAAAAGATATATCTTAGAAATGTTTACGCGTAAGAATCTGCAACCCCACAAAGTCTCTAGCTGGGGTGGTATTGGGAGGACCTCCCAGAGTGATGGGTCTTGGAGTTAACTGCCGTATTCATGGGGTGTTCACACTACTCACATCTGTTGTTTCTGTCTGTCTACAGACTCCAACAGATATCGCTGGAATGGTTACCCTGGGTTTGTTTTCAAGCTTTTCTCTGCAACCCCAAGGGCTAGAAACTTCCTTTTGTTTTGTTTTTTAAATGAAAGTTTAAATTCTGATCTGACTCCATGAGCTGAGACCCCAGGCAAGAGCCTTAATCCTGGATGGGCTGTGTAACCAATTTCCCCCTTGCAGAGTCCTGATGCGCACACAAAAAAGACCTCCCAAAAGAAAAAAAGCAGAACAATATGTTAGTGCAGTGTAGTGAACAGTATAATATTGAATGATGACAGAGCTCAATACTAATCTAGAAGTATACATGCATCTTGAAAGAGACTATGTGGAATAGGAATAGTGCTACTACTTGGAGCACACCAGTGGAATAGCAGAGAATTGATTGACAAAGAAAAGCATTTCTTCTGTTTGTTTAGTTTATACTGCATATTGTGGAAGGATAATTTTACAGTGTTGTTAGTGGAATAGAAATTGTTAGTCATGGAAACAGAACAACAACATTTTAAGTACTCCCTCTGTATTTTTGTTTCTTTGAAAATGAAGTTTAAATGTTGAAGAATAAAATCGGTGAAATGTGTGTCTGAAGACATTTTATACTGTTTTGTACTGTAAAACAGTTTCATATATGGACCACAATATTTTGTAAAGTGTATAGATATAATCATATTCTAGAGCAATGCCTCTTTTCAGCCATTCATCACCCCTTATCACCCTTCACATCAGTCACTTTGAACATCCCTGGGTATCTTTTACACATAGTATATATGCATTTTTTCTTGGCTTAATATGTATGAGACCGTTTTCTCTGTATATATGTTAGGTGGTTTTTTTTTTTTTAAATTCCTAATGCACCTTCTTCATTAAGCTTTCATTGTGCACTGGTTGACTTAGCAGAAATAGGGTCATTGTGGGGATGAATAACTCAGGCTTTTGAATGATGAGTCAATGGTCACAGTGAATAGATTCATATACTTTGGCATGCAATTCCAGGTTGCTGCTTCTCAGTCCACTAAGTTTTCTGTCATTTCCAGAATTAAGTCAAGTATAGGGTAGTGTTGAAAAGTAATCTAAACCTCTGCCTGTGTGTGTGCATGTGTGGCTGGCATTGGGCATCAAGGATAGGGTAACCAGACAGCAAGTGTGAAAAATTGGGACAGGGGTGGGGGGTAATAGGAGCCTATATAAGAAAAAGACCCAAAAAATTGGGACTGTCCCTATAAAATTGGGACATCTGGTCACCCTAATCAAGGATAAGGGGAAACTATGTTCATCTCATCTACCCCCTCCCACGTTGTATGTTACAGATGTGGTTAAGAATACACTCCTACAGGACATGTCAGGGTTGTTTTATACAAACTTTTTTCTATAGAATATTTCAGTCATATTAAATGGCTACATTTATGCATGCATTTGTGTTCTATGCAGTAGACTGGTGTTAGTTTCCTGAACCATACTGTATTTCTGTATATCAAAAGAATGTGAAGAAGCTTAGAGAGAGCAGCCAACAAGATATTGGATTTCCCAGGGATAGAGCCAATACAACAATTCTAAGGACAAGAAAGCAGTGGACATCTGTGGAATTTTCCGTATTATAAACAGGATGAAGTGAGCTTCTCACAGTCTCTTGTATTGACTCCACAAAAAGTTTCACAACCAGACCATTTGTGTGGGTGGTTGGGTGATACACTAAGGTTCAAAGTGACACATTTGAATGAGATCCCAAGCTTCTAGTATTAGACAAGGCATAGGTTAGTGCCGTTAGTGAGATCTTCATGGGATAGCAGATCTCAAGAGAAGTCCTCTATTGAGTTCTTTGGCAATGATCTGGGCAGGCGCTCACCTCAGTGGTATGGCCTCAGGATAGCGAATGGTGTAACTGACCACCATTGGGGTGAATTGGTGTCCCCTAAGAGTTCAAAAATGTTTATCCCTATGTGCTCAAAGGGCACTAGGGGGAACCTGAAATTTCACTTTGCTGCCCAATGTTGGCACTCTGAACAGGAGGCGCAGAACTTGTGAACCCCAAGCCAATAAAATTTGGCTTGTGCACGTTACTACATGTTGTTTCTTCCTAGGTAGTCTGAACAAGACAGAGGATGAGCTAGTAGCAGGATCTCTGGTTGGGTATCTATTTGTGCTGAGAGCTGGTGGTGTACTAGCTTGTCTGCAGTCTGAATTTACCTAACACAGCAAATGCCTTTACATTTCAAAGTGTGAAAACTGCAAAATTTGGGACTTCCAGGTGATGGCCCCATTATAGTTAGTTGTGGATAGACCTCATTTTCATGTTGTTCCAACATCAGATCATAAGATCCTGACAAGAGGTCTGAGGTGAGGTCTGGTAAAGATATAATACCATGGCTAGTTTCAGCATTCTTGGGGGATTTCACAAAATGACCTTAGAATAAACCTGCCTACATTGCATCTCTGACTTTTCTGGGATCAAGAATGGGCGTCGTAAATTTTGAGGGAGTCTTGTCAAGGGTAAAATTTTCAACAGTGCCTAAGTGACTTAAGAGTCTACATCCCATTTCCACAAGTGACGTAGGCACTTAAGAGCCCAAAATCCACTGACTTTCAATGAGACTTAGGAACTGTTGAAAATGTTACCCCAAATCTTCAATGACTATTTCCCAACCTTGCTATAACCTGGTTCAACCATATCAGTGTTTGAAACCCTCCTAATAATGATCCAAGGTACCTTGCTAGCAATCTCAATCCCATCCTTCACTGCTCTCTCTGATCAGGATGCTTGTAGAGATAAGACTACATGGACACAGGTGATCTGCACAGGATCTATACCAGGATGGTGTTTGGGCACAGCCAGAGTCTACTAACTCAGACATGAGTTACTTCTGAGACTACCAAATCTTCACTGGGCCAACGTAGACTTGATGTCATCTTTTTCGCCCCCCCCCCCGCCCAACTGGTCAGGTCACACAAGCCTCTGTCCACTATCCCATACAATCCCACAACTAAAACAAACAGTTAGTCAGATAGATCCCTTTGGTCTCTGTAATCTGACAGTTACTTTTGTAATTGGCCCGCAGAAGGTTCCCTGGTAGGATTCTGAAATCTTTCTGAGTATCTGTCTGTTTTCATCTGTCTCCTCTGATAGCCTAGTGGTTTCCCCCCCATCATCTCTGATGGCTCATCATATTTCCAGGGGGCTGGACCCTCCTTTCAGGATTGGTATCTGGGTTGAAGTGACTTGTAAGTTCAAGTCAAAGCAGGTTGTTCATTGCCTGGAATGCTTCTGACACAGTGCCAGCTTATGCCGATGATCCAGTCTTGCACATTCCCTGGAAGGATGTCCAGGTATTTTCCTAGATCAGTAGATTCTCTGAGCTATTCATAGATCAGTGTCACAGGATGGACTTGCCCTTTAGGAATTGGGTGATGGCTTGAGATCAGGACCTTGCGAGGAATGATTGTGACTGGAATTTGCATTGCCACCTTCAGCTACTCATAGTCCTTGGCAGATTTGTTGTTCAGGGCCTTATAAACTGCTTTACTTCCTCCTTCAAGAAGGGTGAAATTCAGGTAGGCCATGTCTATCTGGCCCACTGGGATGCGATAACCATTCCTTCAAACATAGTGAAGTAGGCCTCCAAGTCAGATAGGGTGGTGCTGGTAGTTATAGACATGTCAGTGAGTCGGTGATCTTTTAAAGCAGTGGCTCCAGAAATTGCTGCTGAGTTGCTCTTTGGCTCTGTTGCTGTTATATCTGCCATTTCATGAGGTCGTCATCATGTAGAGAAGTTGTCCGTATACTAACTTGCAGTACTAAGATATGGTAGGACCAGTGTGAGAGTGTCTAGCAATAGATTTCACTGGCAATCCAAATTTAAACAGAAACCTCAAAATACTCTCTGAGGCTTATGTTTTATTATTTCCAGGTTCTGATTTAACCATAATACAAAAATGATGAAAGTTTCTGGCTGCTTTCCTTTTATGTTGTCTACAAGGCATTTCAAACACAATAAACTCCAAACACACCGCAGAAAAATACAAACCAAATTAGGTATGTTTTTGTTTCTCCAGAACTTCCCGTCTTGCCTTCTCATCAGAGCCAGGTAGCTAGCTTGTTTGCCTGCTCTGTGAGTAACCCAGCTCATCTTTAAGGTGCTGAGCCTGAAGGTCAGCTGCATTTAAATGAGTTCCAAGCTGGCAGTGACTCCCTGAGAACACCCTGAACCTTTGGTTGGAATTAATTTCTGCCTGGCTTGGCAGGGTTTCTAGGGTACCACTTGGGGGCTGAAAAATCTATAAATCCCATCACAACCCACATTGTAGGAACCTTTCTTAACTGAAGAGAGCTGGATGGGTTCCATCCAGTTCTGGAGCCAATTCATGTCCCCATTGGCAATGCTGGTTGCTGCTGAGCAGCTCAACTGTGATCCTCCTCCTCAGCACTGAAGGAAGTGAGAGGCACTGTTTTTGCAGCCCTTTCTGCTCTTTCTATTAGAAGACATGAGAGACTGGGTCTGGAAAGTAAACTCACTCACTTGCATGGCTATGTGAAGCACTAATTGCATAGTTTTCAGCTCAGACTGAAAACTCATTATTAATTAAAAACTGAATTCCTCCATATTTATCCAGTAAAATGAGTTTTAATAATGATGTGTTATAGCCAGAGTGCAATTATTCTTCCCATTTATATTTGTCAGTCACTGACAAAGTTGATTTTTATTGTTGCTTTTAAAAATGTAGATTTTTACCCTGTGATTAATACTAATCACGAAATTGATAATGTGGTGTTAAAACATCTAAACCAGTGTAATCACTGACAAATTTTAATTGGTTTAAAATTTTCCTGAAACAGTGAAAATACCATAAAGTTTGTTAGACAAAAGATGACTAAATAAGGCTGCCTGAGAGAGATTTCATGGCAAATTAGCTGAAAGCTGATGTTTTAACTTTGAAGTTATCCAGTGTCACAGAGCGTGCCTGTGCGTGCGCATGTGTTCGTATAAAAGAGCTGATGAGCCTCTGGCAGGGAAGTCCTGCAGAAGCTGCAAATGTGGTTAGTGGAAATGAAATCTCAATTCAGCTCTGCAGCATGTGACTTCCTATTTCTGTAAACTACTTCCCAGGGACTTCCTCTGCTAAATCAGCTCAAGTCTTTCAGAGGTTTAATCCAGAGCTATAGTTTAGTCTGCTTTGTCCCATGTCAGAGTTTTCTCTCAGATTTGTTTTTAGAGGTTTTTTTTTTTCTCTTGTGCCATTTCCAGCATGCAAGGATCTAGTGGCTACTGCCCGTGATCGGAAGCTGAATACATTTGTACAGATCTCAGTAGTACATCCAGCAGAACAGACTTTGACGAGATATTCAAGCACTGAAATTGTGGAGGTGAGCTTCCTTTTATTACATTACCATTCTTTGCTAAATTTCATATTATTTCCTTAGAAAGTGAATGAACAGCTGAAACAAGTTAGTGCACAGTCTTTAGTAGGCAAGCTTCACTGTAGATATTAGCAAAGCATACCTGAGAATGTTCTGCAGTTCTTGGCATGTAACCAGGATAAACAGTGGGAAATAAACTTGCCTGTTCATGAAAGGTCTATTTTTCCAACAGGAGACATAAAGAATAGTCTGGTTCTTCAGACATAGCTTTAGAGTGAGCTGGAGAATATGTGCTCTCATTAAGAAACAAAACTATATAAAAATAAGCTAAAATATGAGTGCAAACATTTTAATCACAGACGAATGTAGTACACATTATGTAGTGTTTTCTTTTCATTTTTGTTTTATTTTCCTCTCAATTGGAAACTTGACATTTTTGCAGGTTTAAAAGTGTGTATTTGTTTTTTGATCGGAAAAGGAGAGGTATGTATAGATTTAATAATAATCTGCTTTACATTTTGTAGCAAAAGTTGCACGGTTGCTTTGCTAGTGCTTGTATTCTCTCCCCCCCCCCCCATTTCAGTTTCATAAATAGTAAAGTTTATATTTACTATGATAATTACGTAAGTGAAACTATGTAGAATAAACATAACTTTTCATGTACAAAATATTGGAGAAGATTATTAAAAGCAAGAAAGTGTCCCCCCAAATTCAAATCCAGAATTATTTTAACAGATAAACTGAGCTGTTTGATAAATCTAAGCCATAGGAATGTTTCATAAACACTTTGTGTGATCTTCTGATTCCAGCTGACTGCTAATTCAGTTGTCATGATTTGAACCATCAGCCATCCTGAAACTGCATCACTCAAATAGCCTGCAACAGATCAGGATGGTTCAGTGCAGACTGTCTAGCTTGATGGTACTGTTGTAGGTGGAATAGATGATTCAGACAGAAGTAGACTCATTTTCTATTATGAAGATGACCCAGATTCTGAACAGCTCTGAATTTGTCATGTTCACGCTCTGAGTGTCTGTGGTTAGGACACTTCCTTTTTAGTAGTTGGTGGATTTCATTAAAATGGAAGGTACACCAGACAATTGTTATGTGAGTTATGCTAAAAACTTCCTCTCAATTATTAGGAAATTTAAAGATATCTTTAATTTTCAAAATACATTTAAAGTTTGTTTTTAATAAAAACTTTCTATATATGTTTATGCCAAAGAAATGACAACAATGGCGTCATATGGTATGTTTCAAAGTTTTCATATCTTAGAACTTACTAAAGTTGCTAGTGCAGCGCTATTTGAAATTGCTAGAGCTAATCAGAAAACTACTAGTTTTCTGGATTCCATACCACTGTTGTATTATTTTTTAAAAGAAGATAATGTAATATCCAAAGTCTGTAGCCTAAAAATAATGTTTAGGGGATTGCATATTTTTTACTATACATTTTGAACTGGATATTTAGCAACAGAAGGTCTACTTATATAGGTATAGAGTTATTTTATAAGTCAGTCTGAGGTAAGTTTGGAGTTGAATCTGCAAAAATCAATGCTTATATTTTTAACATTAGAAGATAATCATTGGTTAAGAAATTGAGTTAAATGTCAGCATGATACTTAAGCTGATCAATTTTTTAAAAATCGTGTTGATGTTATTGTGAGCCCTTTCTTTTGGGTGATTTAATCAACCAACATCTTCAGTTGTTTGCACAAACTATATCTATGTCCACAGTAGTAACTGTTAGCCTTAAGGAAACGCTTTTATAAAACGTCTTTCTTGAAAATGAATTGTTTATCACTGAGCACTATTAAGAGTACTGATGTATGGTGACAGGGCCACATGAGGGCATTTGTCAGCATCTGCATATCTCAGAAGCACCTCTTTTCAGTATGATTAAGTTTTTATGCTATTAAGTTTTATGTTCCTGACTTTGGTAGCATTTGGCAGTTCAGGTTTCTCTTTACTGTAGCAAATATATTTCCTTTAGAACTCCATAGTTTCTGCACACTCGTCCATAATTACATACTGCACAGTACACAGCTGCTACCTTACTGAATCTGAGCTGTTTACTTGTGCTATACAGGGAACAAGAGACCCACTGTTTTTGACTGGTGTGACATTCCCACCGGAATATCCTATCTATGAAGAGACTAAAATAAAACTAACCGTCTATGATGTCAAAGATAAATCTCAGGACACAGTAAGTATCTAGCTCCTTTTCTTGCATAAATATTATTCAGACTTTTTCTCATAATGTTTGCTTCCTCTCTTCCCCCTCCCCCCTTTTTAGTAACATTGGAAACTGAAGACTATATATGTTGATTACTCAGAGTTGCTTTTGCTTTATTTCTAAAAATATACTTACATATTTTTCATGATGGTTAGAAAAGTGGAGAGAAATTGACAGGAATGTTCCTCTCTCCCCCCCACCCCCCTTCAGATGGACCATGTACTGTTGTTTGACTTGTTCTATGAAACTGTGTAGGTATTTCTGGGGAAGAAAAGGTTACTATTGTGTGCCTTTTTTATTGCTGGCAGAGAACATATGGAATAGATTGAGATAATAAGACTGTAAATAATCTTTCCAGAAATATGTTACTGATCATATAATACTAGTCATGTAAAACATAAAACAATAGTAAAGCCTGTTATTTGAGGTTTAAGAAAGGTAATGGATAATCACATTTTGGTTTAATATTTTGCATATTGATATCTGTATCTCCCCCAGCACTACCATTGTGATCAATAGTGAAGGGTACAAGACATACTGTATGACACAGGAAAATCTAAATTAAATCCTATAGGACCAGATTGAGAACCCTTTATGCTGTGAGCGGTTACTTGCATGAATAGATTATTGAAATCAGTGGAACTGCTTATGTGAGTAATTAATCACTAATATGAGTAAGGGTTGTACAAGCTGATGTATAGTAACAACAGTACCCAAGTTCATTATCTAGAGTCCTCAGGTAGAAAATAAAAATACAACTTAACTATATCCTGATGGTGCCACAGGAGTTACTCACATGAATGAAGTACTCATGTGCATAGGTTTTTCCTTAAAAAGAAAGAGAGTGATGTTAGTTGTTTCTACACATGTAAATTCAGTTAGATCCAACAGAATAGCTGGGAAGAGTTTTGGCCCCTAAAGATCTGTTTTCTTTTGAATGTGGGGTGTATTTTAAAAATGGTGTTTGGAATTTGTTGTATCTGTATAGATTTCATGAATCAAGGTTCAGGGATAACAGGGTTCAAAAAAGAACCAGATAAGTGTATGAAGGATAGGTCCATCAATGGTTATTAGCTAGGATGGGCAGGGATGGTGTCCCTAGCCTCTGTTTGCCAGAAGCTGGGAATGGACAACAGGGGATGGATCACTTGATGATTACTTGTTCTGTTCACTCCCTCTGAAGCACCTGGCATTGGCCACTGTCAGAAGACAGGATACTGGGCCATATGGACTGTCCCAGTATGGCCGTTCTTATGTTCTAAAGTTATTTCTAATATATTAAAGATATTGAACCAATATAATGATTTATAAAATTGAAGTATTAATTTAACATAAACAGTTAAAGGGTTTTTTTACAGATTGGGCACAGAAATCTGGGCTTGCTGCATCAGTTACAAATGTTAAAAAAAATAGCTTGAGCTCCAACTCCTCTTTCATTGCAGATTAAGCACTGCGTAAAGGGGAATAAATGGTGTTCCTGCTATTTCCCAATCAGTACCACTGTCATCCTCTCTGAAGACGTGGGTGAGAAGTGGACAGGGAGGGATGAGGATTGGGTAGTAGAGCCTTGACTATGCCTTTTCCTCATCAGCGCGCTAGATAGAGTGGCTGAGTCAGTATGGTGGGTAGTAATAATCGGCTGCTGGTATGGGCACAGTGCTTTCCCTGCACCGCTCCTTGAGTGACACAGCTATATGCTACCCTTTATGCAGGGCAGAGTGCACAATCTAGCCCATATAATTAACATCACTTGATAACTAGTCCATGTTTTTTAAAATGAGTCCATAGAATTCAATACTTCTCTGTGCTGTAGAATTCTACAGGATAGTTCAGAGAAATTCTTTCTCTTTCTTAAATTCCATAGGTTTTTAATTTCATAGACCATATGACATTCCTGTAGAACCACATTTCATTCCTACTAAATTGCTATTTTAAAAACTTTATATGTTACGAATATATGTAGCAGTTGTAACCTACATTATTACAACTGGGGCTCAACATTACAAAAAATAAATAAGTTGTGAGATGTATCATATCTGAATCTTCATAGTGTGGACCACCCACAATGTGTCTTAAGGTCCCAGAATGACTGGAAACTTACTTACATGCTGGTAAATAAACTAGAAAAAAAATTAGTGATTTGTCTGTACTTCTACATGGCACGAAGCAGAGGTGATCATGTTTGCATCCATCAATGAACAAAGTTGATTTTCAGACCAGATAGTTGGAAGAACAAAAACCAAAACTGCTATCCTGAACCATCTTAGTTATTCTTTTGTTGTTTCTCCTCTACTTCAGTTGAGGCTGAAATAGTTAAAATAAGATAAATTTGGCATGTATTAAAGTTTGTTGAGTGTTGGGATTTAACTTTCAGAGCTAAATGGATGCGAAAATTTTCATTTATTTTGCCCAACCCCCCATTCTATCAAAATAGATGTTGGCTCTCATTTTCAAACTCTCTTGGTTTCTAGCATAATTCAAAAACTGCTGGTCAAATTTTGTTCACATAAGTAGTCACATTGAAGACAGAGGGTGCTCCTCCAGTGAGAATATCAGAATTATTTGGAGTGTGCTGTTATAGTTGCCCTTTTTGAACAGTTGACTCAAAAAATTCGGAGATTATCCCTGCAAAGTCTGTGTTCCTGAATCAGAAAGCAGACAGTTAACTTCTCTCTGGCCTGCCATTTAACTTGCATTTATATAACAAGTGCAGTTTAATTATATTTAAGTACTGTGCAGCTGGTACCACATTTATTGTACTTGACACGCTGAGTATTCTAGCCACACTTTTTTACATTTTTTTGTGCATCTGTCTGTTATGTTGGCCACAATTGCATGTTGGCTGTGTGACATTTTCTATAATCATAACTTTTTAATATAATGAAACAGAACCTTTGTTGTTTAAAAGGCCTAGGTTAGGAAGAATGTTTTGTTAATGAAGGTTTTCATACAAATGGAAATTTCAGTAAAAATAAGGCTATTTCTACTTTACTTTGAAGATGTAGCTGGAATAAAGAAGTTAATACAATGTATTCAGGTTAACACTGAAATTCAAAAGCTGTAATTTTAAATTTAGCAAGCGAAGCCATGCATACAAGGCACTGGCTGCTGCCACATTCTGAAAAATGTACAGTGACATGTGTTTCCACATCACAAAGATTTTCTTTCCATATTGCCATAAGCCAGTTTATTTATGTTTCACTGACTTAAGTCAGACTGTCTTTAAGATTTGATAGTTGAGTTTTGTCTTAATGTTTGGGTTGCAGCTGTTCTATAGATCATTGTATTAGAAAGGCATAATATGCAGTGTTTAAACTACTGGGTTTTCCCTTTTAATATAGGCATACAATTCTTAACTTTAGCAAAGGTTTTTTAATGGATTTCAGGATAGCATGTCCATGTTTGCACGAGTTGGTCTAGTAAATTTTAATGCTGAAAGGGATTCATTCTTTTCAGAAATACTGTATAGCGCTAGTCAGATAATACTATCATATGCCCAGCAGAGCTGCAGAAAATAGAAGGTGTGAAACACATTAATGTGCATTACAGCTGGGAAGAGAGCATGTCTAGTTATTAGACTGAGTCAGGACTTCTACTCATATCAAAATTAAAAATACTGTATTGATTCTGTAGTTACTGTCCCAAACTTTTTATAAGGGGTTCTTCTGTTCCTAGCTCTGCTGCTGACTTGCTTCACTGGTGTGATTTTATGCAAGTGACTTAACCTTTCATTTCCTCAAACTTCCCATCTGTGCAATGGGTAAAATCACATCTACTTACCTTGTTTTTAAAATGCTATGAGAGACTTGGAAGAAAAGTGCTATGGAGAATAAGTATGACATGTTATGGGGCTGGGAGATATCCTCCTGACCTGCATGTGGAGAGGACCTTCAACACATGGATCTGGATCTGAACTTCTCCCCAGGAATGGGAGGCTCAGGAGCTTCTGCAGCATGGTGCTCCAGTCTCTGGCCCCTGCAGAGGCCCCTCATCCAGGAGGAGATGGAGAGGAGGAGGTCTGAGGCCAGAAGGGATGCCTCTCATCCCACCTCTGGTACTGCAGAAATTACCTGGAAAAAGTTATACAAAGTCAAGGAACTTGGGGACTGCAGTTCAACAGGTAGACCCTGACAGCATGTCTGAACTGGAGCCATACTTCTGGGGGCCCACTGGAAGGCAGTGTGCACATGTATACGAGGCGTGGCCTTCTGTGGATCCAAGGGATCTACCAGCAGTGGAGGAGATCCAATGGTGTTTACGCTCATCGTTCAACAGGATGCTGTGGGAATCTCTGCAAAGGAATTTTTGTGGAGAGTTCCAGGCCCAGAGAAGGGGAGGAACAGAATATTCTAGCCCACAGTTGTCTGTTAATATTTACATAACCTTGTTTCCAAATCCCATATTCATTTATTTATAAAATGTACATGTGGTGAGGTCACACTCTTCTCATTCTTCAAAAACATTTGGAAGTATAAAATCTATGTAAAACTTCAAAAGGAGGAACTTTATGTATTCTGGGATTAAATCTAAGTGAACCTATGAATTTTGTGCAGTAATTAAATGCTGGCATGCTGAAATAACCCTTTTTGGATAGACTCAACAACTGGAATTAATGAGGGGCTTGTAAAATACAAACAACCATCCTAAGGTTGCATTCCCAGAGCAATAAGAAACAGGAAGCATACAAGGCAAATAGGACATAGCACATTCCACCTGACTTGAATCTCTCATTTCTTTTATCTCAACATCTCCGTTTATTATTTACAGCAACAAATAAAAATAAATCAAATTATTAAGCAACTTTAATGGGAAACTGGGAAAAATACGTTTCTGATTGTAAAGCTTATTTTAAAAGGGCAATATCAGCTTGTTTAGGTGAAAAAATTATTTGCCTTTAGCTGTTCTTTCTCATTGTGGCTCTTCATGTCTCAATCTCCCAGTAAATAGTCACAATTTGAATTAAAAGACACAAGAAGTTGTCATTCATTTGTTTTTATTTTTAATTTCTTGTCATTACAAATATCCCTTTTAATAATGAATTGCATTGGGGTAATTGGAAATGAAGAACTTCTATGGTATAAGAGGCATTTTAAGATAAGTCAATTTTGGAGCCAAATCCAAACTGACAGTGTTCCATGTTCCCTAGTGGGCTTTGATCTATATCACAAAACCACCACACACTTTGGCACAATTTGCTATCTCTGCTAAAGAGGCCCAAGGCTGGAATACCAGAGATGCTGCAGATCAGGATTTGAAACGCATTAGCAGAGATGTATGTGAAAGCTTGCACATCACCTGCCTGAACTATGCCTGCCTCTAGCAATTACTATTCGTTCCTCACTTTTGTGAAAACACATTCACAGAAAAGTTTATTTTTTTTTAAACTGCAAGAAGTATTGAAGTTGATAGGCACAAAAGTTCGTGCTCTTTTAAAGAAGAATATTAGTTTTTTTTTAAAAAGCTTCATTTTAATTATCTGTAAAAGAGTAAGGCAGATAATTCTCACGCTGAGGCTCCCAAAAGAGCATAACACTCTCCACCTGGATCTTGTTTGGATTTGACCCAATTGTACGACGCAGCTCTGTTCAAACAAGTCTAGACATTGCAGACATTTGGGAGATTTCCTTGGTGATGTGATATATGTGTACTTACCAAAATCGGCATCATGAATTGCTGATACCTTACACTTCTTCCTGAGTAAATTATAGGAAAGTCTTATAGAAATTGACTAGAAATTTAAAAGGTTACCAAAAGGAGCTGACACATGAGGAAATCATTACTGATGTCTTCATAATTAAGTGTTTCAATCTGTAGTGATTATAGCTAAAAACCAGAACGGTATTTACATGTTGGCCAATGATCTGATCCAAACCCATTGAGGTCAGAGTATTTCTATTGACTTCAATGAGCTTTGGATCAGGCCCCAAATGGTCCCAGGCCACAGGCAGTGATAAATGAGGGACAATGTCCATTGGTGAAAGGAGGAGAAAAGGGTTAAATAAATGTTTTTTCCTAAAGAAAATTCCATTTTTTTCTTTTGGACTCCTTTGATGGGAGTCTAATTATCTGGAGTTCAGTCCTTCAAGTTGCTGAGCTCCCTTGTTGATGTGCTGAATGCTTCTAATTCCCAGTGGACATTGTGGCCCCGCAGGTCCTTTGAAGGGTCAAGGCCTTGGATTGTGTCCAGTTCATTCTTGATATTTTGTATATTTGTCAAATCGCAACAGGTCCCTGAGGAGTTAAGACATACAACTTTTCTTTTAAAAAGGGGCCTGTTTACAGAGAAAATGTGTTGCTATTACCTTCTGTATTCACAGCCAAAGCATGTGTGTGAAACCAAAAAGAAGCAATTGTAAGTATCCAGTTAAATGCTACTATTTGTTCTAGCATCATATGTTCTCTTTTATTCTTCATAAGGGTATTTCCATTTTTTCCCCAAAAACCAATTGTAGACAAAAGGAAATAATTTTAACAATTTTCCTAATGAATGTTTTTTCCATTTCTTTGAGATTTATGATCTAAATTCTTTAGCACCATGAAAGGTCAAATGTTGTTATTGTATTTATCTTCTCAAACATCTCTTGCTTTTACAAAAGGGCATAAATCCACACAATATAGAGGGAAAACTAGAATTTATATGTTCAGAACTCAGCTCTTCAGTTAGAACAGCCAAAAATTTACAATCTAATATAAAGTATTTTTAGACTTTGAAAGGATAAAAACAATCATATTCTGAATGGCTGGAAGAGTCTGGAATTCAGCAATTGCTTTATTCTTGCAAAAGTAAGAAGCTGGGACCATTTTGAACATGCAGGCTAGTTGTCGTCTAAAGTATTGGATTATAAATTTCTGAAAGTAGAAAACGGTAAATTAAAACAAACTAGTATGCAGTTCTTTTTCCCACTATGTCTGTCTCAGAAATAATTACATTTTTTACAATCACAGATACATTTGCATCTGAAATTGTATACCAGTGGGTGAATAGTTGTTAAAAAGTCAAGCCAGCAAATGACAATTGTGGTATAATATAGGGTTTTCTCTTCCTGAGAAGAAATATTCAGTAAACCACTCTTGGTTCAAATTCTCTACGCTTGCTCTGATTATGGAGCTGATCTTTTTGTTTTGTTTTCTGACTATGAATAGAACGGATCATGGAAGCCAGAAGTGAAAAAACTTTCACTTTTTAATATGTTGTTTTATGAACTGTTTGTGGAGGGTAAGACACAAGCAGGCAGCAGTGATGACCATAAAGCAGTGGTAGGTGCAGAGAAGAACATGTTTATGGCCTGTATACAGAGTCTAATATTTATGCATTTATTTCAGTTTTTATAGCATCTATCTTATGTAAATACTTAAGTAATTCTGAAAATATTATCCTAAGTGACTTAGGAGCCTAATTCTCACTTTCAAAAGTGTCTGAGGACTTGTCTAGTCCTGGGGAAGTTAATGTAAAATACCTAGGGGTCTGAATTTAAAGTTCTAAAGCTATTCAACATTAACTTTCCATGTGGACACTCTTATTAAGGGCTGGTCTAGACAAACAGTTAGTGTGTGGCAAGGTGGGGTGTAAATCTACAGTGCACTTAGTGTCCCTGTGGACTCTGCTGGTGCACACTAAATGTTCCCTAGTGCACACTGACTTACTCCTGTTTCTAAGTGGAGCAAATTAAAGAACACAAGGGAACGTTTAGTGCATAGCACCAGGTTCCACTTGGACATTTAGTGCGCGGCATGCTGGAATGTTGTAGATTTACACTGCAGTTTGCTGTGCACTAAATGTTAATCTAGACATGCCCTAAGAGTGCCTTTGTGCAGTTTAGATTAATCCACTTCCAAAGCTGTACTCTTAGTGGAGAGTAAGAGCATCCCCATGGGGATCTAATGCAGAATAGCTAATCAGCACTACCTATTTCGCACTAGTTATTCCATGGTTTTTTCCCCCCCATGTAGACAAGCGCTTAGGAGTCTAAGTCTGACTGAAAGTCAATAGGACTTAGGATCCTAAGTCATTCATGTGCTTTGGATAATTAACCTTTGGTGATTTTACAACATTAAAATGATCATAACAATATGTTTCTGTAAAAATAAATAAAGCTAGCTGTACATGACCACCACCCTAGTTATTAACAGCTCAATGATGATAAGAGTAGCTCTCAGTCCAACCCACTGTATTCTACCCATTTCTGCATTATAGCCCCCAAATACCTAGGAAAATTATGGGTGAGATGTATATACTGTTAGCTCTACTTATATTTCATGTACTGGAGTAGGCTCCACTTTCAGGTGGCACATGCACAGTAACTAGAAAGTGATACATAGTTCAGTGAATAAAATGTGGGATAGTTGGGATCGTGTGGCTTATAGTTTAAATCTAGAAGAGGTGGCGTGTGTATCTTTATCTGTATAGAGGATACACCGTGAAAAGTCAATATTTAAATATCTATTAACATTCTCAAATGACAAATATGTATTTATAATCACACCTCTATCTTGAGGAAGTTTTTTTTTATTTGCTGGAAATAGGCTAATTGTTGCTGATATCCTTGTCTTTCCTGGTCCAGGATCCCTCTTAAACTGTATTTAATTATACTCTTTTTGAGTATAGATTATACTCTTTCTGGTCAGAGAAAGATGACAGATTTATTAAAGCAAACCCTAACTCCAAAGTGCAGAAGTATATAGTTGATCTGAGGGGGACAAATATTTCCCTACAGTGGATTTTTTGATCCAGATAACCATTGGTACAACCAGATGTTTGTGCTGAATTCATTTCAGGCGATATAAGGAGTCCAAAATATACTAAAGGTGATTAAATGCTAGTTACTAGAGGAAAGTTAAGTCATGAATAAATGTCTGATTTAGAGAGGAATTCCTCAACTCCCAGCAATCTCCCAGGCCACATGAAACTTGAAATGCCAAAAAATGCTAAATAAAATTTACTTTACTCAGGTATTAGCCATATTTTATTCTGTTTGAACAGCGGAAAACAAAACAAAACATGAACATTTCATTCCTTCTTGGAGTTTATGAAGGAATCCTCGAAATAGAATGCAATTATACTAGTTCATTATGCATTGCATAAGTGTGTTTATATTTAGTCTTTTTGGCATTTGTTTTATTGTGCCTTGGGACTTACGCTTTTTCTACTGACTTTGGTTCACCACACTCCTAGTTTTTCATAGGAATCTCAAAGTGGGCACATGCAAGGATTTTTATGATGCTATTTATCTGTTGATATGCATTTCTGTAACTTACTGAATTACACTTAAATTTTGGAGTCCTATCTGCAGACTCCCTTGCGTGTGTCCCCCTCCGTCTCCACCACCAGAAAAAATGGTTTGAATAACTGGTCATTCAAAAGATTGGTGTTTGTAAAATCAAAGTTCCACTGTAGCGTTTATTGTAATATCCCTGTTGTACCAATAAACTACATTAGTGCAAAAACATCGGGCAAAAGATTTTAGCTGTGCTTTTGGAGAGCTACAGACTTGTTTTTTACTGCAGAAGAATGTTTGACCATTAAACGTATTTGAGACTATTCCTATTGAAAGGCAAAACTACTACTGACCACAGTGGAGCAAGACCATGCACCATGACCACAGAAGTGTGGTTAGGCCAAAATCTAGCAAGCAAGGGGAAACTGGCAGTTCTAGTGAGCAAATGCCTTCTGCAGAAAGAAGGTTTAAAAAAAAAAAAAAAAAAAAAACCACACGTAGCATATTGAGTTGGCTTGACCTGTGGCATTATATCCTGTTAGGGCTGGATTTCTCTTGTATTTCATGCACCTCATGGGATCCAGTTACGTGCAGCTGCCTATATTGCTCTGTGTTTTGGCTATATATCCAAAGTTTGGCCTTCTGTCTACAAATGCTGTTATTAAGGAGGATGGGGGGAAAGTCAGTATGATTACATGCAGTGGACGTCAGGTCAGAATTCATCCCTATTAGCACAAAATTGTCTGTGTTTTTGTGTGTCGAGTGTATATGTGTATCTGTTCCACCAAAATTTGTGAGTGGAGCCAGAGGCAGTAATGAGTAGGGCAGCCATTCTCTCTGGCATGTTTCCCTCTTCACCTTTCAGAAACCTGAATGGGTATCTCAGAAGGAGTTAACGATGCTCCAAGTGAAGTGGCTCCAAAAGTGTTTTTTTTGTTTTTGTTTTAAAGTCTTGTGCCATTGTGGTGCAAGGGACAAGAGCGTCTTCATCTTTCCAGCATCATCTGAGACATCCGAATCAGCAAAACTATTCTGGGGAGAGAGCAGCCGTATGAATCTGGGTTGTCTTCACTGTCAATATTTGTTTTTATTTACTTTGCCAGTGAGATCACTTCAGACTAGATTGTCTGCCTCTATGATAGCAGAATTGTGTCATGCGGGACAAAAGTGATTTCTTCCCTGTTTGAGCTTCAGCCAGTGTCTCACTGAGATCCTCAGAGACCTTGAGTTACAGCTTGGATTTTGATCCATAACCTTAGCTGGTGAAATCCAGCCTGGAATCCTGGGTCTGTTATTTCGACAGATTCTCAGTCCCTCCCTTCAGGAGGGTAACCGGATGGCTTCTCGAAAATAAGCAATTGCTAGGCCCTTACTCAAGAATGCCCCTATACGGAATGTCCCTTTTTTTTTGTGATGAGGAAACGCTAGCAGTTTCTGGGGTCCTAACTTCTGTCCGACTTCTGTCCATTCTAATGTTAGATTTGGGTATGAAAAGAGAGACCGCATTGGTCTCACTAGTCAGTGATCTTCGCATGCTGGACAAAGAAATTGTTCATGCTCATTGTTTTAGATTTATCAGTAGTAGTCTTCAATAGTAGTAATTATGAGGCATTGTGAACTTAATCAGGGATAGTTATAATTACTCATGAGTGGCTCTGTTCTTTCCTTCCTGAGGACCCATTAGCGTAGTATCTGATCTGCCCCAAGAGCGTTCTCATGTGGGACTACCACAGGACTTCATTTTCTTACCCCTGTGGTTTAACATGTTTGTGAAGTGTTGTGAACTACTATGCTTTCAGTGTGCAAATGACAAAAAGCTCCATTTCATTAAACCCCGTTGGTGCAGCTTTTCTAATGTCTAATCAAGACATCAAGAAGTTTAGATGTCTGCATGTTTTTTTAGATTCAGTTTGGATAAAGCTGAGATGACGTTGAAGGCATGGGGGAGAAAATTACAGGGAATGGAAGAGAATGTATCAGCTATCTTGATTGAGGGAATTTGCTCTCCTTTTGTCATTTGGTCTGCAACTTGCTTTTCTTTGTATGCTAAGCTTTTTGGATGTCCAAGTACATACAGAGGCCAAGAATATATTTTTCCCTCTGTGCTTGGCAGAAAGGTTGCAACCTTTTGTTTTAGATGAAGAACTTGCTATAGTTATCTATGTCACCTCTAGCTAGAATTAGTGCAGTGCGTTCTACCTGCAGCTACTCTTACAAGTGCTATCTTGTGTAGAATCCTTCAGCCCATGTATCAGTATTCAACGGTATTTCTCTTGGGAAGCATGTTAGGGAGCTTTGTAGTTTGGACAAAATTATTGTTAAGCCTTTTGACTTGAGCAGATAGCCAAAGTTTGAGGTCTTGCAGGTTGTTTCCATTAGGAAGAGAAATTGGTGACGAAAGTCAAGTATTTCTTCAATTCAGTCCTGTTTATTTACAAAGAACATACATAGTGTTTTTTTCCCTGAACACAATAGGAATCAAACTGCAGGAGAAAGTTTTGCATTGCTCCAAATCTCTTTCTAGTCAGCATTCTATCCCAAAGCTCTCCTTTCAGTGTTTTCTCAAAGTCATGGAAAAATGCCTCTCCAGCTGTGTCTGGGGCTTCCTTGCTGCCTTTCTGTTTAACTTTTGTGATGTTTCTGATGCTTCTCTCTCAAAAACAGACACTCGGCTTCATTCAAATCAACCGGCATGCCCCTGCATTTGTTGTTAGACCCCAGGAAACTCCTTGGACCATGTGGCCCACCCACTGCCTAGGCTTGAGTCTCTTTTATAAAGCAAAATATATACATTTTTGAAAGCAGCTTTTCATCTACAATGCATTATCCCATAAATTAACATCTATTGATTGACAATATATTGATACTTTCTGGTAACAATTCATAGTGTACAGAAATATAAGCCTACAAAAATTGAGGTCTGCTTTGAAAATCAGGCCCTAATTCACTTGCCTAGGTCATGTAGCAAAGCTGTTGGGAATAGGACCCTGGTCTCCTACTTCCCAGTCCTTCAATCCTCTCCAGTTAATGGTAGTGAGAATAACAGTATACTTAGCACTTGTATAGGCCCTTATATCTTCAGAGTATGTTATAAATCCCAACACCTCTATGAATAGCTGGCAGACAAAGTAAATGACTTCTCTAAGGCAACTGAAGAAGTCATTGTCAGAACGGGGATTAGAACCCAGGAGTCTCATCAGATTAGATGTCATGCCTCAAATTTACAGTAAAACAGGCAGTTCTAGCTTGAGTGCAGAAGGAGAGGTACAAAGAGAAGCATCAAGGACTGGAGTGACACAGCTCAGGTAAAATGAACAAGACAGGTCTTTTCTCTTAAATTTCTGTATTACTCCAGAGTGGATTAATGATTATACCTTCTGTAGACCCACCCACTGCCCAAGGCTGTGTTAGCTGCTGTGGAGCTCCATTTGCTCCCATAGTACTGCACTACCAATGCTGAATTCAATACTTTGTATAAAGCCTTGTGGGATACTTTAAGTGTGAAAGGTGCCAAAAAATCAATTTAAATATTATTCTATAAAAAACATTGAACCTGGGATTGTTATGGTGATTGCTAATGTTCTGCATAATTTGCCATGTGTTTTTGTTTTCCTTGAAGAAAGCAGACTGGTGTATACCAATATTATCAATATGCACAATGTGCTGAATTGTGCAAATAATTTCTTTTCTTGCCTGTGACACTCTAAACAAATAATACTTAGCTATACATAGAATGGTGAATTACATTTTGCCTACCTAACACCAATGTAGTAATTTCAGGTAATTGTACAACACTTTGTACACCAGCTTCATGGAGCAGCTGGTACGGGAACCCACAATGGGAGAGGCAACTCTAGATTTAGTCCTGAGTGGAGCGCAGGAGCTGGTGCAAGAGGTAACTATAGCAGGACCGCTTGGAAATAGTGACCATAATACAATAGCATTCAACATCCCTGTGGTGGGAAGAACATCTCAACAGCCCA
>NW_020664417.1:16888465-16970008 GCF_002925995.2 Terrapene triunguis | reverse complement strand
CCCAGCCAAAACGGGACATATGGTCACCCTATTTATGTGAACAGCTGTGTATGGTGAATATAAGAACATTAAGAGAATGTCAATTTAAAAAATTTAATTTGTATCCAGTACTTAGAAAAGTAGCTGGATGATGAGTCAGCAATTTATCCTTAATTGAAAGCGAATAGAAATTTGCTTTTAAAAAAAGAGAGGACCAACCTTCATGGAAACTGCTGAATACTCAAGTAAACTCAACAAATATGTTCACGTTTTTGTATTTGTTTTTTGGCTTCCTAGAGCTGCTGTATTCACAATTCAGGAAACATTAGAAAGTCATTAAAATATTGAATCAGATTGGATTTACCATAACAGCAGCTATTGATCATCATGGATGCCAATATCACGTGTGCGGGGCTCCCAGTGTGACTGCTGTTGTGGGGTACAGAATGTCTGGATGCTGGTCCCAGCACAGAGGCAGCAAGTCTCGAGGTCTTTTAAGATACTGTATGGAGGCATTTTTGCCAAGAGAGTTCAGTCACCTGGCTGATGGGTTTTGAAACCAGGACAAAAACCTGTTTTTAATATAATTGGGCTCAATAACCCTGCAAAATTAGAAGATTCATTGGTCAGCCAGGAAAACCTTTGGATGGGGATGGAAGCTTGGATCTCTTGGGTTTATAGTTAGCCTGTCCAATGGCATAGGGAGAGCTACTGCTGTCAATAGTGTTGCCATAAGTGTGTCACAAAAATATTTCAGCTGACACTAGACCATTGCTATCTTTCAAAAGGTCACTAATGTAAGTATGGAGTTTCCCTCACATTGCTATTGTCTGCAGTATCCTTGGAGGATGCAATATATATCTGAGTGTAATAAAAAGGCATTTATTGTTGGGTGTCTGTGTTTGTACTCTATCCTTTTGAGATTATATTCACATTTCTGTATTCTTCATGTATATTGTAACTCACTGTCATGTCATGTCTTGTCAGTTGTAGAGAAGTTCAGTATGGGATTCTTCTGTTCCAACTTGGCAATTGTATTACTAAGTTGTGTAATTAACAATTCATTACAAGAACGGCCAGGTTCCATTATTATTGTATAGTGTAGAACTATATTCCCAATTACCCCTTCATACTATTGTCCTGGATATTTATATTTGTTAGCATTTAAATTAAACTCAACAGAGCATACAGGCCACTGATAGGAGGTTCAGTGAATCTGGACAACCTTTCAATGCACTTTTCAACATACTGGCCATTCTCATTTTGAGACAGGTGAAGCAATAATAAATATTTAGCAAAGGAAGTGTATTTATATCCAGAGCCTTTTAATAAAAGGATTAAGGCAAAGATCAACGCAGGTCTGTTGGCTCATATCAGCACTCTATTTTTTAAATATTGACAAACTTTTTATTAATGTTTAACATGTTTTTAAATTATGTATGAAATATGTTTTCATTGATCTCCATTGCTGAAGCCAAGTGACAGTCTATTTGTAAATGATGTAATTTTTTGCTTCTAAATCTTTGTTCTATAGGAGCACTTGATAAAGGAAATTAAAAATTAATAAAGTGTTTGTTACAGCAATGAGAGCAGACTTTCTAAAGTTAAGCCTTTATCAACATTTCCTTTATACACTCCCATTCCCAGAATTTTATAATTTGAGCATAAAAACTGGCTCCAGGCTGAATGTTGGAGAATTAAAGCTAAATTCTTATACCAGTGCACAGGGATTTTGATGGATAAATATCTGATTGTGGAGATGACAATATATCTCTCTTTTGGAGTAATGTTAGATATTTTTTTAAAATTTGAAAAATAAATATTCAGTCATTTTTAGTTGCTTCCTTTTATTTTTACCTTCCCATTTAAAAAAATTTGGTAGGGAGAAAAAATTGTAAAGAGGAAATGAAGAATACAGTGTAGGGAAGACAATATTGACCTCTGATTCATCCCTCCTTTATCATGATAGTAATATGGTATGTAGTAGTGCTCATTACGTATTTACAAGCATGAAAGCACAGTTCATACATGTTCTTAGACCATAGGGCCAAATGTGGTATTTTGGAAGTGGCTTGAGCAGAAGGTAGCATGGCACGTCACCAAGCATCTTATTGCACATTGAGTCTGCATGGACTGCACCATCCTAAAGATTGGTGCAACCTGCTCACTGTGGTTCAGACAGCCCATTCCGTGGTCCAGTGAGGATGGAGGCCCACTGGCAAAGTGTGGTCCTGAAACTCCCTAGAGTGAAAAGAATACAGTTGTCACTGCAGTCCACATAAGTGGGGGGGATAGGTCCTTGTACGCTTTCCTTCTTCCCTGCACAAGGCTGGGCACAATTTGAGCTGGAATGGCTGAATTCTGTGTATGTGGTGGTGTATGTGTTTTAAGACAAAATCTTGTAGGTGATGTGTGTCATTATGTGAACTTGTATGTCGTGTAGTTGTAGCCGTGTCAGTCCCAGGATATCAGAGAGACAAGGTAGATCAGGTAATATCTTTTATTGGACCAACTTCTTTCTTTCTGGAATCTGTTGTATTAATTTCCATGGGAGATAAATTCAGTCCAAAAACTACCTGTCTTTCAATGAATTTGAATACATCCTGTAATGTCCAGATATTGATTTTTACCCATTTTTATCTGAGTATGCCAAGAATTTCTTTTCTACAGAATATAAATTGATTTGTGCCAGTCTGTTGATACTGTTAGGCTATACAGGTATACAAAGTTTCTCCTCTTGAAAAGGTGTTCATAATTAGGCTAAAATAGTGGAACTAAGTTGAACAGGGCAAGCATTATTGATACAAAACCCCACAACTTTAGAACACAGAGTTTGAAAATAACTTCTAGAGAAACCTTTATAAAGAATTAGCAATTACTCCCAAATATTTAGTTAATGTTTCAGTTTTTTACTTTGGTAAATCAACAAAATACAGGGTTGAGGTTATGCACTCTTTACAATAATAATACTGTTGTAAAAGAGAAACTGCAAGTTAGTTAATAGTCATCTAGAGCTTCCTCAATCAAGTATACTACAGTAGTTTATGCAGCTAGCTTTGTGAGAAAGATGCCTTCACTTTGTGGTCTCCGGTTCCCTGCAGAGGGGAAGTTTCAGTGGAAACCATCCTTCATTGGGCTTTTGTTGTAGCCTGGGAAGTGTGCACAATTAGTTTCTCAAGATAAGTGAAATTAACTTTGCTACTTTGTTTAAAAAAAATATTGGAGATTATTTTAAAAATCAAAGATCTGAAAACGAGGAAGGATTCTTACCCAAGATTCAATTAGCTGATCAACAAGTCTGTCTTTAAAGAGGAAAACAATTAATTAGCTAGTCAGAGCATTACCTCTGGAAGCAGGTCTAGTGCTAGAAAGAAGAGAAAAAATGCAGCCCATAGAGAAAACAGAGTATTAATTATTCCTTATTAACCACACAGTTGATGTCATGCAGTATTTCACTCTATTTTACATTTATGTCCACAGTATACTCAATCATTGGCAATAGAGTTATGCTAGCATAAAATTTGACCTTTTGTCTCTAATTTGCTCACTTACTATTGGATCTGACAAAGGCTTGGGAAGTACAGGAGCTCTGAGCAGAGTTGCAAATAAAGAATGTCAGCAGCTGCTGTGATCTCCTCCTGGCTTCCTCCAATGCATTAGACATTTTCTCCCACTTGCTGTGATGCAGAGTGATGAATAGGGTGACAGTGAGGGAAGGATAAATATGATCCCTACTGCTAGGGTGTAATGCATTTTATGGCAACATTGCACAACAGTTTAGGTATGAAATAAAGAAGAAAATCATATTCAGTTGAAACTGCAAGAAGAATTTAAGTAAGTGTGTGATGGGGTGTACCTGACCTTTGCAGCTCCAGAAAGCCCTGTGGTCCTACTACATCCTGCCTAGGAACAACAAAGTGATAGGAAAGGAGCAGCAAAGGTAGGACATCAAAGCCTGCCTAAAGAGGCCTCATGGAAGCAGCCAATCAGAGACCAGCAGGCTCAGATAAAAGAAGCTGGAGGGCCTTAGCAGGTCAGTTCCTGGCTGGGACCTAAAAGGCAAGGAAGGGTGCTCTGCTCTGGCCAAAGGAGCTCGTGGGATAGCCAGAGTTTCTTTCTGGCTGCATTTGATTAAGCTGGGTTTGCAGGGTGAGAGAGGACTTACAAACCTTCACCCTGAGCTAAGGGTGAAGCAAAAAGGGGGACAAGTAGGAAGAGGCCAAGGGAAGAAGCAGCAACAAACTGAATTCGAGCAGGGCATGGCTGCTGTTTTATAGAGTCCCTGGCTTAGAACCTGGAATAGTGGGACGGCCTGGGTTCCTCCATTGGCCACAGTGGCATAAGCCCCAAGATGAGGACAGGGCTTATATGAGTGTCTGAACAAAGGACTGAATTTAAAGGGCCCAGGGCTGAAGATTTATTGGACTCTTTACTACCTCGGAAGGGATTCATTTGGACTTAGTGACTTGGCCAGAGGCCCAAGCCACTGAAGATCCATCAAGGTCAGCCAGCAGTCCACAGGGTACGCTGGGGTGAGATATAAGGTCTGTGGTGCCACACCCAGGCACTTGGAAGTGCTCAAGAGGTGGAATATAATTACCTGAGTTGGACCAGGACACCACTGTTAACAATTCACTGTTAAGAAAAATAAATGTTTAGTTACCTCAAGTGTTGAAGAATTAAGTTGATAGGTTCGAAGGCTCTGTATAGAAATACTGAGCTCTACTATTCTGAGGTTCAGAGAGTCTAAGACAAGAAGGGACCATTAGGTCATCTAGTCTGACCTCCTGTACATCAGAGGCCATGAAATTCATCCACTTAGCCCCCCGTATAGAACCCAATAACTTCTTTTGATTAAAGCATAGCTTGTGTTTGGCTAAAGTATGTGTTGTCACCCTTAACTCAGGCCCTAAGAGAAGTGAAGAAGGTGAATATTGAGGGCTAGTAATGACAAGGAAGGAAATGTTAGACAGGTAAAGGCACTAAATGGGGTGCTACTGGCAAAGGATGTAGAAAAGAACAAGAAAAAGCTTTATAAGTACATAAGAAGTGAGACTATGGCAAAGGAAAGTGTTATTTAACATGGAAGGGGAGCAAATAATAGATGACAAGAAGAAGGGTGAAGTACTTAATAGCTACTGTCACATTAATATACTGTAGCATGGAAACCACAAGTTGTGGATTCAGGTAGGTCAATGGGCAAAGGAAAAACAGACCAGTCTAGGTGACTTGCTTTCTTCAGAAATAGTGCTGTCTATTTACAGTGCTACAGAATTTGCAAGGTGGTTTGGTTTACTACATGCAAACCCAACTGCTTTCTACCAACAATTAGCGTATACCTCTTACTAGTTCCATTCTGGCACTTCAGATATTTTTCAGTAGCTCTGTAAAGAAACTTTGGGCCTGATTCTACTCCTAACTCTCTTAAGTAAATTGGGAGTAATTGCACTCAAATCAAAGGATTTACGCCCAATTATATGAGAGGAGAAACCAAGTGGTAAATTTCTAATTCCTTTCCTTGAAAATGTAAAATAATAATTAGGGATGAAAGTTTTTTATGAACAATCAAGACCATTCTTGAAGATATTATTCAAGGTACATTTTGCCAGCTGTCACACTATTATTATTAGTCTTGCAGTATTTGATGTTTTTCCTTAAAACCCTTGGCTTTAATTTTTTTATGAAAAGTTGCTAGCCCTCATGATTGTGAAGAAATATTTGAAAATCAACCAGAAATCAAATTGAAAGAAGCTATAATTTATTTGTTTTTAAAATCACAATTTTAAAAAATCTCTTGATTTTTGGGGCTTGGTAGTATTGCTGCAGCCACCCAGAATTGGGTCTTTGGAATCTGGAAAATACATAACCACAGATCATTCAGGTTTTGGGAAGACCCCAGACTTATTAGTGTCAATAAAGTGCTCACTGGACTGACCACTGCAAGTTCCTTCTTGCTAACTGCTGGCAGCTGAGTACCCCATGAGCAGTCTAGCTACTGGGAGCACAAGATCATTTTGGTATAGAGGTCTAGACATGGGGCTGATAAAATGGGAATCCTGAAATTCAGTCCAAATGATTTGTTGTTTAAGGGCCTGAATCCAGATTTTGTGCCACTGAATGTGTTAGAAGTTTTAAAGTATCAGCTTTTAGGCACTTTTGCAGTCAGGGATGGGCTTTCTCAGCCCAGAAGCCTGACATGCAGGTTTGGCTTGTTTGTTTGTTTAATTTAGCTGTGCCCTAACTTCTCAAGTGACAGCTTTTTCAAGGTAAATACATTATTCAGGAGTTTTTGAAATGTGCAGCATAGCCTGTGTTTCTCTGTCCTGTATATCACTCTAATTTACAAAATGGTTTCTGCTGTAACTAATAGCTTGGATGTCAACATCTCTGCATGTACCAAATAGCAGCAGATGGCTTAGGTGGCGGGCAGCTGATCAGAGACATGAAGAGGTGCTAAATGTCAGTGTCCTTCAAGCTTTATTTTTTATTTTAAGTTTTACACAGTTTTGCACACCGTTACCAAAATTGAATTGGAGCTGGCCTTGTGAGAAAATTCGCCTTGTCTAAACACACAATTATACTAATTTAAAGTTGTGTTTTAAAAATAATTTATTTAAACCACTGCAAACCCCTATGGGGACACTCTTAATTTTCTTTAAACCTGTTTTATATTAATTTTGCTTAACTGGGTAAGGAATTGACTTAAGATAAATCAATATAAATCAAATATACATTGATTTACGGGTTTTGGCCACACAGGAGTTTCAGATAGAGCTGAGCAGGAAACAGTCATCCCTCAAATACTGTCGAGAGTTCAAAAAATTTTCCTGTCTGGAATTGGGATAAAAAGTTGAAAGCTTGAAAATATTATTGAATCAAAACACTGGAGAAAAAAAAATCAGTTGGAGTCAATTGAATCGTAGAATCATAGAACTGGAAGGGACCTCGAGAGGTCATCTAGTCCAGTCCCCTGCACTCAAGTATTATCTAGACCATCCCTGACAGGTGTTTGTCCAACCTCCTCTTAAAAATCCCCAATGATGGAGATTCCACAACCTCCCTAGGCAATTTATTCCAGTGCTTAACCACTCTGACAGTTAGGAACTTTTTCCTAATGTCCAACCTAAACCTCCTTTGCTCAATTTAAGCCCATTGCTTCTTGTCCTATCCTCAGAGGTTAAGAAGACCAATTTTTCTCCCTTCTCCTTGTAACAACCTTTTATATACTTGACTGTTTCTCCATGATTTTGAATCATTTCATTTTGATTTAAACCTTTTTTTACCCTTTTCAACTACTTAGCTTAAATTTCTGAACAAAAAGTTGTTTTAAATCGGAAAACCAGATTTTTTCATTGAAAAATGTTGAAATGTATTGACAATTCTGAATTCTTTTCCGATGTTGGGTCAAGTCAGGAGATCAACTGAATCTGAATCTGTTTTGTGAACCATTTCAGTTTTGACAAATCAGTGTTTTTCAATGAAAAAACTTTTTATCAAAAATTCCCTACCAGCTATATTTTAAAACTGATTTTAGTTAAACCTATGCAACTTTGTGGGTAAAATTCTGGCCGCATTGAAGTCATTTGCAAAATTCCCATTGACTTTAATGGGTCCAGGTCTTTACCCTGTCAGTTCTTCTTAGCGTATGCGTAACGTCCCACAGGTGGCACATGACCAGTATTCATCACTGAATTTGGTCTCCTGGTTGGATCATTAGCTTCCCTAGCTTCGGCTTGGCTCCGATTGGGAATGCAATGTGAACCCTGATCCATGCCCCCACACTCTGTCAGTTTACTGATTGTGGCCACAGTTTTCCATGTGATTTCAAGACGTATCAGGCTTTTTGCACATGAAGAGGTTAATGCTTGACAGCTAGTTCTTGGCCAATAGTGATGTTCTTAGCAGGCTCTGGATATTCTCTCTCTGTGACAGGGTTGAGATTCACTATCCAGCGCCTCCTGCTGGTCGTCTCCGGGAATTAGCTCAGTCCAGTGGAGCACCCTCTCCTGGTGGTGTGCCGCCCATTGTCTCGCCCTTGGTTGGCTGTCTGAGCCCATGTCACTCACCAGCTCGCGGCGTCCTTTTCCGGACCACTGCCCTCCGGCAGTGCCCCTTAGTCCATCCACACCTCCTTCCAGGGTGTGTGTATGATCAGCAGTCTTCATACAGCCTAGCCACCATGTCCAACCACACCCCCAAAGTATAATCCCTCTTGTCAGGGATTTGGCTTAGTCTATGACGGCCGCTCCCTACGGCCGATGGCTGGGTGTACTGCAAGGGGGGGAAGGAGGGGACCCAGGCCCGCCCTCTACTCTGGGTCCCGGCCCAGGGACCCTCTGGCGGCAGCCTCGCTGTCGTCCTTCTCTCCCCTCGTCTGTCCACTTCCCTGGGCCACTTCCCCTACGGCCTCTTGCACCCGCTAAGCCCTTCCCTTCAGGGCCTGCAGCCTGGCAGGCTACAGGCTAGAGCTCCATTCTGCTCCTGAGCCTGGCCAGCACTGCGCTGTCCAGGTGCTAGTCTCCCAGCCCTGGAGACTGACCTTCCCCTGTCGAAGGCCTGGGACAGTCTGCTTGCTCCCTTCCTGGGCAGCCTTTATATAGGGCCAAGCTGAGCCCTGATTGGCTGTCTCCAATCTTGGCTCTGATTGGCCCCCAGTAAGCCCTTTTCTTAGTGGCTGCCAGTCTGCGCAGGCCCACTGGCCTACTCCAGCCCCCTCTCACATTGGGGTGGGGCACTCACCCCGCCACACTCTTATAACTTTAGAACTTCCTCAATTTCTATAGAAATGCGCACATGCCACCATGGATCTAACCAGCTATATGCCCATTCCTTCCTCTACCCACTAAATAACCTTGTTTTTACAAAGAACACAAGTGTTTTTGCCTTGCAAGCATAGCTATCTGCCTCTTGGATTCCTGTTACGATGCTCTTTGCCTCCATGCATTTTGAGCACTGTAGGACAGGTGACTCTTCAACTTGATCTTTAATTTTTTTTTGAATTTTTGAGTTAATTTAAAAGAAGTAAAGGGTCAGTTACATTTAAAGATGATGAAGAAAGCTCCTTGAAAGTACAAAACAATGGGCTCTTAAATTCTCTTCCCACTCTGGGTACACAAAGTGGATCCTTCCCTCTCTCCTCCAATATTTGTTAAAATAAAGGAACCTGCCCTCTTACATAATGTTGGTAACAGTGTTATAAGCTGAGTTTACAAGGCTACATAGTTCAAAGTTAAGGGTGAAAATACAGGCCAATGGTCCTTGATATAAATTTTGTGTCAATTGATGTGGCATTTTACTATTCATCTACTGTAGAGGAGCTTCACAAATATGTGCAACATATGTAGATTTGGAATGCATTGCAGTCAATGAAATGTAAAGCATTTATTTATTTTTTAGACCAATAGTTTCGTATTTTCTTTACCTGAGCACCATGGCCTTGATCCAGCATTTATTGAAGTAATTAGAAAGAGTCCCATTGACTTAATTGGTGTTGGATCAGGCCTCAATAGGGTTGCTAGGGTTGCCAGTTTTGGTTGGATGTATTTCTGGAGGTTTCATCACATGACATAAACATTAATTAAAGATTAATCTTTAATGCTTGGAGACTCCAGGACAATCCTGGACGATTGGCGACCTTAGGCCTCAAGATTCCACAGGATTTGGATTACAAATAAAAAATAACAACAGAATCACCCCTCACCTGAACCCCTGCTGAAAAACAATTATTGCTGCAAAGCCTGGTTAAGCAAAAACGTTTGTAAATTGTAATGATAATTACTTTTGCAGAGATCTCATGATAACAGTTCTTCAAAGTAGCTAAAATTACTGGCTTCTTTTAAAAAAGCTGGCTCACCAAATTATTTTTAGTAGACAAGAGTCATCTGAGATTGCTGAAAAAAAATGTGATTAATCAAATATAACTAGTAAAGTAACAACAATAATTAACTTGTCTTAAATTAAACCTATTTGAAAATCCAGGTTCTTATTTTATAACAAGTGTATGTCCATAGATCTGTGCGAGTCAGACTTCTTTTAATGACGATATTATCTTAATTCACTCAGGAAGCCTATCACACAGATACAGTATGTTGGATTTGAGACAGTGGGGAAGTTATATTTCAGATTTCTCTGCATCTTTGCCCAGCTCTATGACTTTATCTAGTTTTGGCTCAAAGACTTGCTCTTTGGACAGCTTTGTTTAGGTCTTGGACTCTGCAGACATTTAATTAAAACAATGGTTAGGAATACAAAAAAATTGTGTGTGTTGGAAGAAATGATGGTCTTGTGATTAAGACCATGGGACTAGGAACCAGGAGATCTAGGTCTCTATTCATGATTCAGCTACAGGCTTCCTGTGTTATCATAAGCATTTCGTACAAAATTTTCAGAAGCAGCCACTTTAACTTCAATCGGACTACTTGCAGTGCATAAAATGAAGTATTTGCATGAATCTTCACAAGATCAGGGCTTTAGACACCAAAGCCTAATTTTCAGAGGTTCCTGAACACCCCCTGTTGCCACTGAACTACACATAAAATGAGAATAAAAATACTTAATTATTTCACAAAGATATTGTGTGGTTTATTATATGCATCCTTTTTCAAAGCCCTTTGAAATCCGCTAATGGAACACATCCCTCTTCTCTTCCAAAAAAAATACCTATTGCAAGAAAATTGAGGTAGTTTAACATAAACTTGGCATTTTTATTAAATGTGAGTAGCAGTTTTAAAACAAAAATTTAGAGCCATTTATTTTAAAAACAAACCTTTCAACATGATGTTGGCGCATTATGCGCTACACCTGTTTATGGCTTGTTAGTTGTGCATAGAGCTGGGTGAAAATTTTCAGCTGAAATTCCCCATCCCCACCAACCAGAAAAATGTAGATTTGGATTGACTGAAACATTTTTGAATTTGTTACATTTTGGTTAATTGGTTTGGCTTCGGAAAAAGAAAACATTTCAGACATTATCAACGCTGATAGTATCAAAATGAAACATTTTGAATTTTTGGCTGGATTTACAAGGGGATGTAGGCACTATTCACAAAACCAAAGACGGAGAGGTGGTGGCGGCGGCACCCCCTTATACTCGATAGCCTGCTCGTTAAGGGTCTCATTTGGCATTTGGGAGAGGCAAGTTCAGATCCCCTCTTTGGAGCAGGTACTTGAGCCCAGGTCTCCCCTCTTGCAGGTGAGTGGTCCTAACCACTAAGCAATAGGTTATTCTGGGGCAGGTCTCTCCCAATCCATCCTATTGAAGCTGTTCATCAGAGAGAATGAGAATGACCTTACAGCCTGGTCGAGTTAGGGCACTCACTTGGAAAGGCAGTTGCCCACTTCAGTGAAACATTTTGTTTGATCTGAAACCATTTTTTCTGACTTTCTTGGTTTGCTTTATATTAAAAGAAAAATTAGGGTTCAGTTCAACCTGAACTGATTTTTTCTCCTAATTTTTCAAAACTGCCAGCGAACTGAAAAATCAATTATTTGTGCAGCTCTGGTTGTGCATTTTGCAGGTTGATGGAACAACCATAGCTCTATTGTGGTTTGCTAGATTAATTTTACATGCTTTTCTTTTGGTATAACAGTGATAATTAGTCCAAAACTAACTTTTAAGTTAAAGTGCACTAATTAGATGGAAAAAGTTACAAGGTGTGTCTGTCTTCCTAATTCAAGACATATGTTGATTGTTTGTGAGGATCAGAACTGAATTACTGTGCTGAAGATATAACTTTTAATAGTTGTCTAGACATTTTTTTCACCTCTCTGTGAAACATCAAGTATATGCCACTGCCAGAGGGAGACTGCCAGGTCACAGTGACCAATGATGAGTGCTGAAATGGCTATTTTAATTTCTCTAGCAAAGCACCCAACCCCTAAAGTACTGGGGACTCATGTCTCTGCCCACCCCAATGACCAGAGGGGACCAAGAGTGCTGTAATTTAAAAATAGTTTCTCACCAGCTAATCCAGATAACTTTAGGGTCACAAAGTGTCTGTCTCTCATTCCTGGGTATTCCAGTATAATAGCACATAGTAATAAGAGTAGCAGAGCTAGGATTTTATTATTATTATTATTATTTATTATTATTATTGCCAGACTTCATCCTCTATTGGCAGAGAACTAAAATCTTTCCCAAGAGAGTAACTACTGTAGCTTTTTAACCCTTCATTCCAGGAAGTTAGATATATTAGTGCTGGGAATCTGTACTAGTAATTGCTCTTGGTGCAGAGAGGAGGAACAAGACTTGAGCTGCCCTTGGGTTATGCAATAGTGGTGATTAATTTGAATGTCACTGTTAAATACTGTCTATACTATATGCAAACATTTCTGTAATATTTTTCCTTTTTCCCAATATTTGCTGCCGTCTCTGTTTTAACTTTCTTTTTACATTATTATGGCTCTCTTTAATACACAAACATCTGGGGAGATTTTTTTAAAATCTTGCAGTCACTAGGCATGGTTGTCAGGACCTCCAGATGTACAGTACAGGAATTCCTGTAATTTACTAGAGCACAAAGCAATCTGTGAGAAAATGTTTTCCATACACACAAGAGAATAGAACACATTCCTTGTAATTAGAAAAGCAGGGAAGTCAATGTTGACTTATAGAACAATTAGTAATCAGATATTGGTGCATAGGGTTTCCAAGAATATCGATTTTTTTTTTATCTTCAGCATTCAGAATATTATAACATTTATGTGTGCATAACAAGCAATTTAAGTGTACATTGCTATTTGGTCATCAATTTAATATTGCTTACATTCTGTGTGTGTTTCATCATATGCTGTAGCTAATATTGAGAGATTGTGTGAAATAAAAGGCCTGTTCTGCAAACTTTTATCAGTTTCAACTTTACATTGTACACATACAGTACACAAAACCTTTTAGTTAAAAAGGAAAATGTCATTCTGTATGAGTGGAAAACATATGTTCCTTTATGGAGTGAACACAGTATATTGGTGCTGGATATCAAACATGCTAAGAAATAGATTACTATATATTGGCTAGTTTAGTTTCTGCTTTTACCTAGAAAAATAACACATTAGAGAGTTGTCTCTATTCTCTCAGAATTTACTACAAGTGTAACAGAGCTTAGCCTTTGTGTGTCTGGTTTAGACCCTTTCTTACTGGCTGTGTGCTACTGGACTGCCTTTACCTATTTTGTGTACGTGGGATGAATTACTTACTATGCAGGATGATTCATAGGTTACCAAAGACACAGGGCTAGTAAAGAATGTGCTGGTGCCTTTCATTATCAAAGGAGGCTGCAGGAAGGTAAAACAGAAAGAAGCGAAAAAGTTTTATTTCCTGGGGGGATTTATGCTGTACAGTTAAAAGCAGGTTTTGGTATTTTATACACAGACAACTGTTGGAAACACACTAAACAAAGATCAATGAGAATGGGATGCTAGATGGCATGCATTATGTACAGTTGCTTATCTTTAAAGACATAGGTTTTCAAGGTGAAATGACTGTCAGGCTGTGGACTGTAATTCTTGGAAAGAAGAGATTACTGAGATGACAATGTCTTTATTACTTTGATTAAATAAAACAAGAACAATAGCTATGCTCTTGAGATATCTTAGCATCTGTAACACTGTAGATTGCAGAAAGGTTAAAAACATGAATAATTCAGTGTAATTTTTAAAGAGCAGTTCTTAACCGGGGGGGAAAAATCTGCCAGACATGACTTCAGAACCATTTCCCTCAGAAACGTACTTTATCTAGTAGTGTCAGTAGTAGTACTGGCAGTCAGTCTCTCAGGGCCGGCTCTAGGTTTTTTTGCCGCCCCAAGCGCCAAAAAAAAAAAAAAAAAAGTGTCCCGAATGCTGCCCCTGAAATTGTGCTGCCCCAAGCATGTGCTTGGTTTGCTGGTGCCTAGAGCCGGCCCTGCAGTCTCCAGAGTCTGGGCCCTTGTAAACTGAAATGCATGACTATAAAAAGATCTGAAATCCAGCTAAGAATTCGAGGGGTTTAATAAGTGACCTGTGGTCATGTTAGTGGTGTTTGCTGGTGGTAGTGATGCGCTTCAAATAACTACTCCACAGCAGGAAGAGCTGGACTTAATAAAATATAAACATCTTAGTTCTTATGTTTAAATATAGCTGAAGTTAAAGGTAACTTGGTAGTCTGTGGCTAAAGGTCACTGGAATAGTCTGTGAAAGTGAAGAAGCAATGCAACAAAAAAACAAAAACTTGCCATTATACATTACATTCAGGTGTGCTTGCTTAATATTTCTTCCTTTTTTTAACTGTAGCACCTGCCACATTCACAAATAGAATGGCTAAATTTGATCAGACTCAAAGGTGAATGGCTAAAATCTTTTTTTAAAATGTATTACTTATATATATACCTACCTATTAATAATTATCTTATTTAGTTATAATGTATAAGGAATTAATGCATTTTATATCCTCCATATTAGCTATAATAGTTCTCTAGGAAATTATGCAACCACTTATACCAAAATATCAGGGATGAAATCATAGAAATATAGGACTGGAAGGGACCTCACTAGGTCATCTAGTCCAGTCCCCTGCAGTGAGACAGAACTAAGCATTATCTAGACAATCCTCGTGAGATGTTTGTCTATCTGTTCTTAAAATCCTCCAATGATGGAGATTCTATAGTCTCTGTAGTTAACTTGTTCCAGTGCTTAACTACCACTTACAGTGAGGAAGTTTTTCCTAATGTTTAACCTAAATTTCTCTTGCCATAATTTAAGCTCATTATGTTTTGTCCTGTCCTCCATGGTTATGGAGAACAATTTATCACTCTCCTTTTTATAACAAGCTTTTACATATGTGAAGACTATTTTGCCCCCCCCTCCAGACTGAACAAATCCAGTTTTTTCAAACTTCCCTTGTAGGTCCTGTTTTCTAGACCTTTAATCATTTTTGTCACTTTTCTCTGAACTTTCTCCAGTTTGTCCACATCTTTCCCAATGTGCGGTGCCCAGAACTGGACATGGTACTCCAATTAAGGCCTTATCAGTGCTGAGTAGAGTGGAAGAATTATTTCTTGTGGCTTGCTTACAACACTCCCGATGATGTGAGAATAATCTTCACATTTTTTGGGACAGCTTTAATTTGTGATCTGCTGTTACCCCCCACATTCTTTTCTGCCCTACTCCTTCCTAAGCAGTCATTTCCCATTTTGTATTTCTGCAATTGATTATTCCTTCTGAGGTGTAGTACTTTGCGTTTGTCCTTATTGAATTTAATCCTATTTATTTCAGACCATTTCTCTGGTTTAAGATCATTTGAATTCTAATCCTGTCCTCCAAAGAGCTTGGAACGCTGCCCAGCTTGGTATTGTCCACAAACTTATAAGTGTACTCTTTAAGCCATTATCCAAATTTATGAATCTATGAAATAGAACCAGACCCAGGACAGTTCCTTACAGGATCACACTCAGTATGCCCTTCCAGCTTGACTATGAACCATTGATAACTACTCTTTAAGGACAAGTCTACACTAGAGTGCTACATCTGCTGTTTTCCTTTTTTACCATTTCTTAGAATCATGAACTCTATCATTTCATAATCCCTTTCACCTAAGCTGCCTTCAGCCTTCAAATTCTCAACCCATTCCTACCTATTTGCCAGAACCAAATCTAGAACAACCTCTCTTAGTTGCTTTCTCCAACTTCTGCAATAAATAGTTGTCTCCTATGCACTCTAACATTCTATCAAAATAAACATTCTAGTAAGGTTGTCTAAAAACTCTGTCTGCTTATCTAGTGTCCTATGAACTGAGGTTCAAGTCATATTGCATATATTAGGAGATGTGAAAGAAATAACTTTCCTACAGGCTGCAGTTTTAAACTAACTAGCAAACAGTCTAGTGTGGTAGAAATTTGGCAGACCACCCAGGAAAGATTTCTGTTCATAGGAGTGTATAAACACTGAAAAAATAACATCTGTTTTTGAGCCTCATTGGTACTTGCAAGGCTGAGATGTAAATATCAGCTTCTCTCTGCAGAGTCTTGCCATTCTGTACATTGGTCTGGCAACTTAGAAAAGCAAAATCATTCTCTCCACTAGAGAAGAAACTCTAGGGAATTGGTTCATTTGTGGTTGACATTTTTGAATTCTGAATAAAAACAGGGCCTGGTTTTGGATACTGTCTAAAGTTGCATTGATTCTCTTAAGAAGAAGACAAATGTCATTATCTCTCTGTGTGTGGGGGTATGATTTAGTAAGAGACAGAGATGTTAGGGCAGGCAAATGATAGTTCAGGAATTGCCAGTCTCCAATATGGCAAAGCATGATTGACTACTGAAATAAGAGATGGAAGGGTCACATTATAGTGACAAAAATGAAAGAATGCCAACACCCAAGAATACTAAAGGCAATGGCAAAGAAAATCCTAGAACAAGTGGCATAGGTATTTAGTTCCTCAGAGGTAATAAAAAAATAGTGGCAGTGATGCAGAGCCATGAGGGTCTCTCTCTTGGGATTAAAATTGGTTATAGGGAGAAATGCATGGATTGTCAAAGCTCAATCAGATATGTGACTGACCCTACCCTAAAGAAGGTGGAATAGAGAAGGCTTTTGATATATTAATATGTAAAAGACAATTAGATTTAAAGTATTTGTCACTTCATCCTGTGAGTGGGTCACTCCGATAGGTGGACAGAAAGCTTATCAAATTTGTGCTTGTGTAGCTACCTTCTTATTCTTCTGAAATACTGGCTTTAGTCATGGGAGCCCTGTCTGTCCTCCTATGGATGTAGCAGGGGGCTTGCCAATAAAAACTGATGGTGGAACCCCTGAGATGTGTGCAGATCGGTGAGGGGAAGTGAGAAGGGAAGCAGGTCTGTAGAAGCACAGAGCTGTTAGTGAGGAGACCTTGTGTCTCCACATGAGCTCCCTGTTTTACCAGTGGCTCCCTCAATGCCACTTCCCTCAGTGTTCTCCCATAGAAAAACGTGGGTCATTATCAATTTACCCACTAGACTAGGGGTGGGATGATGAGGCAGTGGATTGTGAGTTGGTTTCTTGAGGTTCCAGCCAGCTCTCAGTGATTTCAGCTCTCAGTGGGGGAACGTCACTGCAAATGCAGGCTGGGCAGTCTCTTCTGAGGAAGTGTACAGAACTGGCGTGGAGGAAGTTTTACCAACTCCTGGATTATTTAACACTGCTTCCTACATCAGCTAACATTTTATTGGAGATCTCACATCAAAAAAATAGGGAGACAACTGAAAAAGCTTGTATGACCTTTCTTTCTCATGGTGAAGTAAACCTGAGACAAGATATTTGCTTAGACCAACACCAACAGAATTCATCATATAGCTACCCACAGTGCAACGCTCCGGAAGTCGATGCTAGCCTCGGTACATGGACGCACACCGCCGAATTAATGTGCTTAGTGTGGCCGCATGCACTCGACTTTATACAATCGGTTGCCCAAAATCGAATTCTGTAAATTCGGAGTAATCCCATAGTGTAGACATACCCTAAGGCTTAGCACATTGACCTGAATATCAGTGATTTCAGCTCTAGTGATCATTTAACAAAACAAAAGATTTTCAATTGAGCCTAATCAGCTCTGTCTTTAAACAGTGGAGAGGGGCAGGTCAAATGATGCCTATGACTCTTAGGCAGAGCCCACACAACCAGGCAGAAACACCTGTCCCCAGCCTCTCTTTTCTCTCCACTGGGCTCTGGCATCTGAACCCCTGCTTAGCAAGTTCAGTTGAGGGTGTCCCCCTCAATCAGGACAGGCTAAGCACAGTTCTCCTGCCCTTTACTCATACAATAAGGGTAACAACATTTCATTACCCCTGCATTCAATACTAACGTGATTTGTAACCCAACACCAGCCAAAATTGATCACTTTGGCAACACAGTTCTGTCTGCTGGATACCTAGGCAGAGTAGGTGTGTTCGTGTAAATAAAGTCTGGTCCTGAAGCCTATTCCCCCCAGCTCATCACTAGCTGTCAGGGGAGACCTCATTCAGACCTTGTTTATACCATAACAAGGAAGGGAGAATAGAGTAACTATGGCTGCTACATTGCCTGCTTCTCCTGCCACAGTGTGGAACAGGCAGGGAGAGCAAGACAGGAGCTTGAATAGCTGTGCCTGAGACTAGAGGAGTGCATCACAAAGGATGACTGCTCTCCTGCACACAGTCACCCAGGGGAAAATTAAGAGAAATTCTCCGATTGTCCATCCCAGACTCAACCCAAGGCAAAGCATGGCAGAGAAGTTTTCCAAAAAGACCATATATCAATTGGAGATAGCTGGAGGACAATGCTCTAACCAGTCTCCCTCCCTCTTTCCCCCAGATGTGCACCCTGCACCAGGAGTTGTGGGGAGGTAGTGTAGGAGCTCTTTTTTTGCCAGCTTATGCCTGCTGAAGTTTCTCCCATGCTGGGGATATTGCCAGCAGAGGACTTGTGGTTGGTTTCCACTCTTTGCACTGCCTGAGCTGAACAAAACAGAGAATCTGTTCCAAAATATAGACTGTGGCCATTTGACTTTTTTTAAAAATATCATATGTTCGCCCTCAGGTTTGTATTAGAGGGTCACTAAGGAAAATTATTTAATTTCCTACAGACTCCCAGCTCACTTCACCTCTCTCTTTTCCAAGCTCCTCCAGATACTCCTGGAACCTCCTGTAAGTTCCTCATTACCATCCTCCCACTTTTCAATCACCCAACTGATTCCCGGCTCCCTGACTGCAAGGCCTCCTAAACTTTGCAGAGTCCAGGAGTTGAGCCTAGCACAGGGATCTCAAACTCAAATCACCACGAGGGCCACATGAGGACTGGTACATTGGCCCGAGGGCTGCATCACTGACACCTTTTCATATAAAGGTACAAAAGCCCCCCCCCCCGCCCGCTGCCCCCGGCCCTGCCCCCACTCCATCCCTTTCATGAGGCCCCGCCCCTGCTCTGCCTCTTCCCACCCCCATTCCAACCCCTTCCCCAAAGTCCCCACCCCAACTCCGCCCCCTCCCTGCCTCTATTCCAACTCCTTCCCCAAATCCCCAGCCCTGTCCCGCCTCTTCTCCGCCTCCTCCCCTGAGCGTGCGGCTCCCCGCTCCTCCTGTTGGCAGTGGGGAGTGCCTGGAGGTAGGCAGAGGAGCGGGGACATGCCGCGCTGGGGGGAGGGGGGGGCCGTGGGTGAGGGGAGCTTGGCAGTCACAGGAAATAACTCGGGGCAGGGAGGGGGAGGGTTGCGGGCTGCAGGAAATAACCCCGCAGGTCGCCATGTGTTTGAGACCCCTGGCCTAGCCCATGTCGATATTGACCAGAAGTTGTTTCAATCAACTGGTTGTTTAGTGGCCTATGGGAGAAGGGTTGTTGGTATTGGTCCAGTTCCTAAAGCATAGGTGTCCTTCTCCCAACACTGCAATTAATGCTAATTACCAGCTTGACTAGAAAGCTCAAGTACTGAATGTCAAAGAAAGTGAACAACCCTTTCACCTAAGAGGTAGCCCATCCATATGAGGGTTGAGGAACAATGGAGTGGGGCACTGCAAGATGCTTTCGTTGCCACTGCCCCACTGTACCTGTTCTATGGATCAAGGACTTCAGTCTACAAAGGTGTTAGTCTGGAACCTGTTGTGAACACAAAATTCACTGGAAAGTAATGATACGGCTGAAGAATTCTTGAGCACAAATCTATGCAACCTTCAGGATGTTAAACTCAGTTTACAATTGAAGCTATAGCAGTCCCTGGAGCCAACTACTGTTGCTTCTTATAAAGTAAAGAAAATGGTGTTTTCTTCAACTCCTAAATTTTTATACCTGTCACAGCAACTGAAATAATGAGCTTCAACATTTCTATTGATGGTTTTTGAAAAAGGCAAACCAAAGAGTATGATATGAATAAAAACTTGGAGTGGATAACAGCAAACTGGTTGTTTTAGCTATGTTGACCCTTATACTGTCACATAACTAATACAAGTTCAGTTAAAATGGGGAAGGCTATACATTAGCTTTCCAAAAACTGCTGAATAAGATGTTGGACTAGTTTAATATTTTATTTAATCTGTAGCATTATTTTGACTTAAAGTATGTTTGGGAGTCCCTCACATACATATTCAAGGAATTAATTATACCTTGGCCATTCAAATGCAAATGAACTTTTACCTTTTTTTTTTTTTTAAGATAATTAAGTCAATATTGGACTGAAACTTTTACAGGGTGAATAGCTTTTTGCAGTGCTGTTCCACAGTAATATATTTTATCCAGATCTTTTTATGTAGCATTCAGTTATAAAATTAGTTTATAGAACTGTTGGAATGAAGCCACTATCACAGTTTTTTAAAGCAATCCATACAAGGTAGTAACCTATTTGCTGTTGGTACTTGTTTTTTATTGGTAATTAAAGTGATCTGAAATCAGACTGAGAATAATAAATAAAGCTCAGATGTAAATATTCCAAACAATACTAGACTAATTTCCAACAATATTAGAATAGTATTTCAAACTATCTTGATTGGTAATACTAAACTAATCACACATTCCGACTGTGATTTAAGTTTGTTTATCCTGTAAATGTGTATAATTCTGTGTTTAATTATATATTTGCGTTTAATTATATTTGCATGTGTATTTTTACACACTTACACACACACACACACACACACATTGAAGCAATTGAACTAAATCCTCATCCTCTTGTATGTAAAGGGCATTAAAGTCCCTTGCTCCTGTGTAGGGGAACTGCACTATCCTGATCAATTCTGAGGATGGTCAGGCTAGTGTAGAAGAAGTGATGAAGATGCTCCTCAGCTTCTCTATGGCTGGGACCAAGAAGCTGTCAAAAGAGTCGGGGGGGGGGGGCTCAAGCCAATTAGCCTACTGTGCGTTGGTAGGGATGGGCATTTGCAGGGGACTGTACTGACCTGCTTTTATCACACACACCCCCAACCAGCCTCCTGGCTTTCCACGCACACACTTTTATTATTCATTTGTTCTGCCCAAGTGGCTCTATCCTGTCTGGTGAGTAATTCCATTTTGGAGCTCTCAGTTAGTTCTGTTAAGCGAGGGTCCACTTGGCCACCTCAGGGTCCCCACAGCTGCTATTCACTGGGAAAACGCAGCCCTTCCTCCAGGATGTCAAGGGGGTGGAGGTCGTACTTCTTCTGACATCTGCCCATCAACTTGTTGCCATTTTGGGCATTAGGGGGCAGAGTTTCTGAGGGAGATTCTTGGCTCATGTAAATTATCATAGCTTCATTGACCTCAGTAAAGCCATGACAATTTACACCAGCTCAGGATCCACCTCACTAATTCTGTCTCTAAGGTCTAGGTTGGGTAGGCCCTGAATCATCTCTGTAGTCACTGCTGAGGGATCCATTACTCTGTCAGGACCTGGTTAATGTGCCCTTGGGGCAGAGCTATTCTGAACTGCAGTACTTCAGCTGGGCTGTGAGCTGGTAGCATTGAAGGATCAGAATCAGGCTTTGGTCTAATAAGAGTTTTTTCTTAAATCAGGATTGACTAAGGCCTTCAGGATTTGGCTAAGAGTATTGTCACGCTGTCTGGAGTGGCTCACGACCATGTGTGCCAGCTTCAGGGAAGATTGTCAAAAAGCAGGGCAGAGCCCCACACTGGTTGTATGTTCTATAATTAGATTTCACCAACCCAGTGACAAGTGTGAACTCCTAAAGCACTATAACAATCTTACCATGGAGTCATAGACAGTCCCTCTTGGGCATTCCACTTGGTCTTGCCACCCAGGCAAGATGGACTATATGACAGGTGGTCACTTTTCACCAAAAATCTCAACAGATTCAGGTTACTCCCAGTCCCAAACAGAGGTGTAGGAACAATTTGTATAGCGGGGGTGCTGAGAGCTATTGAACCAAACTGTAAACCGGGTATATAATGGAAACCACTTCAAGCCAGACAGTGCAGCAGCACCACTAGTTCCAGCGCCTATGGTCCCAAAGGACCAGTCACCTACCTCAAGTCAGTTGTACTCAGATCTCAAACCAAAGACAATGCCTGTAGCAATCCTGTCATAAACTAACTAAAGATTTAGTAACTAAGGAAAGAAATGAGATTTTAAAAAGAAATGTTTACAAGATTAAATGTTTACAAGATTAAAACAGGAAACATACACAGACACACACGAGTTAGTCTTAGATTTAAAAAGGCAATATAAGCGTCTATAATAAGCAGCTCTATATGTTCTTTAGGGCCAACCCATGCCAATCAGCATGGGGATCTTTTGCTTATATTTAAGAATCTTTGCCCCTCAGAGTCCAGACAACATAAAGAGTCCAAGTTTCTCATTGTCAGGGATTTTTTTTATTCCCTCACCCCAGATTCCAAGATGATGGGATGAGTTTATGTGCAGGTTTCCCCTTCTGGAGGGAGTTAGGAATGCAATCAACAAGGTCTCTGTCCTTTGGTGCTCCATGATGCCTCATTTGCTTTCAGCGGGCAGTCTTTTGTGCAGGACAAGCACTTTACCTTAAGTAATGCTGCTTTTCCTGTTTGGTAAGTTATACAACTACAGAGGTTTACATTGCAAATGCTCAATCTGACTTTATATGGTGGGAATCAGATATTATAAGTAGGATTAATACATGCAGCATCTTACAAGCATTCCATAAAGTCTAAACACTAAAGACATTCTTATAGTTAAAAATAAATATTAGTGTTATACTAACCCACAGGTAAGTCAGACTGGTTTCCAACTATGCATTTGTTAGTGTTCAGTGAGGTCCTGGCCCTTGGCATGAGCAGGTACCTGGTCTGCCAGCATCACTAGTGTAAAAAAGATTGTAAAATATGAAACACAAGGGTGAATCTGGCCCTGTGACTTTACTGCCAGATGGGTTTATGAGCGAACAACCTCTTTTTTTTTTCTTTTCTTTTCTAAACTTAATTAGCTTTGGAAGTGGAAAACAGTATAAGACAGATTAGGGAAAATGTGAAATTTATATTTAAGTCTGGATGTTTTTGGAAGTTTGTCCTGAAATGAAACTCCAACTTTAATATTAATTTTAAACATTTCTGTTTGGTTAATAGCTTTGTGTTTTTATAATAATTGGTTGTGGAATTCCATTTATAGCATTATAAATGCTATTAGTTCATCACAAAATACATCATTCAGTGGTATATTTATATTAGTACTCATAATTCTTGTAAAGTTTTAATTACATCCTCATGATTGATTGTACATACAGTTGGTATTATTATGGCAAATACACTAAATATTTCAATCTTTTATTATGCTATGTGACACTTTAAAACTCTTTAATTATTGTAAAGCATTTTATTTTAAATAAATGATGCATGATAATTAATAACTTAGTACCTTGTATTAGAATAAGCTTACATATGGAATTAGTTGCCTGTTTGATCTAACATTTACAAAATATGTTTTTGAAATATAAGAATCATAGAAGAGAGTGATAACACTTTTTTAGGCTTTTTTGATACATATAACTTTATATTTAGAAATAACTATTATTTTTTATTAAATTTGGATTCTAAACCGGTTATTGGCTTTCCATGTTTCCCACTTCCTTCAGTCTTACATGCAACTTTTTCTTTCTTTTTCATTGTCAACTTCCTCTTTGTCTAATTTTTCCCATTCTCACTTTAGATGAGAAAAGTATCAATATTATGGAGAGCTGATCCAAATCTCTCTGATGTTGACAGCACTAGTTACACTGTCGTGTTATCTTTGATGTACATATGACTTGTTGAAGGGTGTCTGGTGGTCACCTTCCAAATCTTCAGGTGCTGACAGAAAGTAGTTTATTTCTTTTGGGACTCAGATAAAACTTATATGATGAATTCTGTTGGTGTTGGTCTAAGCAAATATCTTGTCTCAGGTTTACTTCACCATGAGAAAGAGAGGTCATACAAGCTTTTTCAGTTGTCTCCCTATTTTTTTTTATGTGAGACCTCCAATAAAATGTTAGGTGTTGTAGGAAGCAATGTTAATAATCCAGGAGTTTGTAAAGCTTCCTCTGCGCCAGTTCTGTACTGATGCACCTGAGTTAGGTTGTGGAACCATTGTGCTGCTAGAGATATTGTTTTTCATGTTGGCATTGAAGATCACATGGCATTTATTAGAAAAGTAGGAGCGTTAGCCCTGATATTCTTGCTAAATTGAATGCAGTAATTAGTCTCTCCTGAAGTTCACCCATAATTTCAATTAGATAAAGGATATTCACTTTGTTCAAAAAGGTTGTGCATTGGTGCTGTGTGCTGTTTAAAAGCTGCCACATTTCACCTGTAAGATGGCGGCTTTTCAGCAATAGATTTAATTACTACTGTGCCCACAGAGTTTATAATCACTTTGTAAAGTTTGTTGAGTGAGTTGGAAGATGTTGTTTAAATGTAATTCATTATCATTATTTTCCATTAAATAGGAATACACCAGTTGCTCTCACTGTTTCTGATATATTCTCCTCTACATATAGGCTGATGATCGAGTTGTGGAAAGGGAAACTGTCAAAAAAAATTAACTTCTTAGAAGAATTGCCAGCAACATTGTCAGCAAACAGGGATCACATACAATCTAGTGCAGTAATATGATGTCCGCTCCTCAACTGATAGTGATTAATTTTCATTCAAACTATTTGTTAAATAGAATCTCACAAATTTCCAGGCAAAACTCCCTCCCAGAATGGTGCTATGTCTTGGCATTGCCATAATAAATACCTCAGATCCAATATTTCCTGTGGCATGAAAATGAAATGAATCTGTTCCTTTGATTTGCCTTTTCATCCCACACTTTTCACTCTCCTTGAATTAGACTCCAGGCCAAAACTAAGCCTTTATCATCAAAACTATAATACCTAATGGAATATAGTCCAAATGCACTTTTTTTTTTTTTGCTATTTTTGCCATTGATGAATCAACACTTTATGGTGAACTTCTGGTGAACCTGAAATGCAGATTTTTCATGATGAAAAGTGCCTTTCTATGTGGTTGAAAATAATGTGAGATCTAGATGGAAATGCAGTCCGTAACGCAGCTTGAGCAAAGATCTACATGAGGACTAGTCCTGGTCCTAAATAAAATATGGGCTGCACAGGTATATTCTCCCCTACAGAATTGGCATTTAGCATCTTTTAAAATGCATGACCAGTGTTGTTAGAATAAAGCCAGCTAAGAATACGTACTAGCAGTATTTCCTATTCAGAATCTCACTTTTTGTTCAAAGGTATTGAAACACTGGGGAACAGTGGGTGGGTTGGTGTGGGGGGAGGTGTTTGTTGAAGTTCTTGGTTCCCATCCTTGGGGTCAGTTTGTATATCTTGATGTGTGAAGCTGAATGAAATCTCTGTCACTCAGTACTTCTTGTCTGTTGTGGAGGAAGCACTGAGTGAGAGAGCATTCTCTTCTTAGCACAAGTAGCAAAGCACTGCCGGAGGGAATGAAGGATGTAGTAAACATTTCTATTAGTCAGCACAGGGGAAGAGCAGAATTTGAAGGGGAAGGAGAGATAGGAGAGGAAAAGCAGCAGCAGGGTTTCACATTGTACTTTCCTAATCTCATAATTACCGTTGTTAATAAATTGCAGTACCCATAATGACACTCCTTCAGACACCCCATCATGTATATGTGTCTTGTTGGCTAGGTGGAGTAGCTGAACAAATATAATATTTCAGGTTCATGCATAAACAGGGTTTATTTTTTCCTTAATTTCTCAGTGACTGCATTTTTAAGTCTCATTTCACAAGATAGAAGCAAGGAGATATCTACCTTTCAATTCTAACAAATGTAAGCTCAGTCAAATTTCAAACCTAAACTATTTGCCAGGAGACCCTTCTTAATTATTTGGGGAATTCAATTATAATGTATTTCACCCAAATCTGCAACTGATGTGTTTTGAGCCAAATCAGAAATTGCTGCTGAAGAGTATAGGAATTATATTAATTAATTTAATTGTGAAATTAGAAAAATCACAACTAAATATTTTTAAGTATTTGATACTTAGTCTGAGTCTCAAACATTTGCATGAGAAAAATGTGGATTCTGAAACAAAAAAAAGTACACAATACTTTATTCAGATTTTGTGAACGATGAGAATGAGAATATAAAGTAATTGCTTACTACTGTCAGCCATGACTATCCCCCTTATGACCCTACTTGTCAGCCTCAAAGTAGAATGCTCATAGTTTATTCATTTTTAACCAGAGGCTCTGCAAGAACTCAATACTGCGTATGTAAAAGCACTCTCATGTTGCATAACACAGCTAAGCTTAAAAAGAAAGTTGACAATATAGAAAAAGTAAAGAGCTTCACTTCACTATGAAAATATATGCTACAGTGACTCAAATTCTCAAATAAGGAAATCCCATTTTTCTGTGAAATGTCTTTGAGATCGAGATAATTAATACTCAGTAAACAAATGTTTACAAATAACAACTTCCCTGATACCAAAAAAAACATAAAACAGTGGTACCGTGTGTTGGCTTCCTCATTACTAATTTGTAATGAGCAATGGGGAAAAGAGAATAATGTCAGATTTTTCTTAGACTTCCCAGATTCAGTAGTTCACTCAGCTTGCTGTACCAATAATGTGAGTCCACCTAATAGCGGCTGCGCATGTACAGACGTATAGTTCTGCCTTGGACACTGGATGGAATTTTGTAACCTGTGTGATGTTGAGAGATTGTTGAGAGGGAAATTCAAATAACTAAGTAGAGGGATAGGTAACAAACAGGGATTAATCATAGTGAGGTACACTATGTGCCAGTAACACATGCAGGGGAATCCGCTGTTAGCGCCAGGTTCAGATTCTGTCCTTCTGTCTAAGTTACTAGGGAGCCTCCACTACCCTGGAACCTCCTCTGATGTCAGCAGTGACTTTTTTTCAGTTTCTTATCTCATTACAGAATGGCAACTTGTGCAGAAGGGGGGTTGCACTCAATGGAAGCTTATGGTGTTCATTACTTCTGAAAATCAGGCCAGTTATTTGGGTACCTGTATGTATAGATTTAGGTGTCTAATTTCATGTATAAAGGTTTTAAGGTTGGTTGGTTTTTGTTATATTTTTGTTTTTGTTTTTTGATCTAAGGACATAAAATAGATTCTCAAAGGAGAGAATAGATTCATGCCACCAGTGGTTAGTTTTTACATAGTAACACAAAACTCTTCATAGTATGACCGTAGTGCACATTTCTTGTGTGTGTGTGTGTGTGTGTGTGTGTGTGTGTATTTTAAACCTTTAGGATGCAGCATGAATAAAAACTGCTTTATTTGGGGTTTGTCCAAATCTTTATTGCTCCAGAACACTTTCTCCTTCAGAAATGTTCCAGTTTGTAAAATGCTATTGGTAATATTAGGGTGATCACATTTGGTCTTGCCACATCACCGTGTGATCAGGACCTACAAAATGCTGGTGAGCTTTGTATTGTTTGAGTCTGATGCTGTAGCCTTTACCCTAGCATATAGTTCTATGGACTTCAGTGATGGTGCTTAATGTGACTAAAGTCTGACTTTATTTGATGTGCACAGAGACCATTTTCGTTAGTAATTTAGCAGTTTGTTAGTAAATGTAATTTCTTTCCTCTTTTTGCTCAGTGAACCCCTCTTGTTTTTGTGAACTACAAATAACAGCTGAGCATTTTTATTCTATTACATGCCCCTAGCGATATGAGTCCCACGCAACACCGAAGGGAGCCTTTGACTAGCATTGACTTTGAAACCACTTTATTAAACATTGGATGTGGTTTTATTTTACATTATACTGAGAGGGCCTAAATCAACAGAAATGCCTTCCCTTCCTCAGATGCCGGCACACCGAAGCTCTGGAAGCATCCCAGCCTGCACGTTCAGGAAGGTTAATCCCCATTCTGATAAGGAACTCTCCCCCTTCCTATGGTCAAGTAATACGTCCTTCCCCAAAGCTGTGCGTCTCTGGCCCAACGAGATTTCTATACACTTTGAACTCCTAAATAAAACATCCAGGAACTCCAGAGAGAAAATTCCTTGCTGTCCTAAAAAGCATGTGAATTGACTGAATGTCAGTGAATTGCAAAAGAAGATGAAAGAGACCATGATCCTAAGCAGTGCTGTGTTGCCTGGCAGCTCTGTTTCTGTCATATTGGAAGGGCCATTATCTGGGGAGGTATGACCATGGGATTGGCATAAGTGGGCTCTCTGACAGACGTGAACATGTATATTAAGGAAAAGAAAGCAAGAAATCATGAGGAACTTAAAAATGTACCCCTACATCTATCTGTCTGTCTATCCATCTGTCAAACCATCATCACTATGATGATCAAGAGGAAATTGTTTCTTCTGAGTTCCAACTGGAGGAGAATTGGGCCCCCTTAAACAACACAGCCCACCAACAATCAGAAGCCCTTCCCAAAATGAAAGGGTTTTCTTTAATAATAATAATAATAATAATAAAAAAAAATCTTCCCCTGACTTTCTGCGACTGCGCCTCTAGCACTGCTACTGCCTCCTATCCGTGAACCTATACAAGAGTTTCTGCAGATTAGAGTTGTCCATTAACTTCCCCTTGCCGAACTGGTGTTTGTGTGGGGGTGCCTGGGATTTTGAAGGGAGTAAGGACTGTGGGTGTTGGAGATCTGATATGTATGTTCTCTGTCTCCTAGGAAGCTCTGCTACTTGCAGATGAGGAGCTCTTATTTTGGGGAAGAGGAATTACTTTGGCAGGCTTCAATTTGTGTTGAATAGCTTAAGACCTCCTGCAGTGCTGAGACCTGTGACCCTTCCTGGCTTGCAGGTCTTTCTGTGGGATCAAGCTCTTAGGTTTATTATGTTATTAATTTTAGGATAACTACCTAGCAATGCTATACAGTAGCTAACATTCTATCAATTTAAGTCCCATGAAGTCAATCTACGTTTTTTCTGAGTGGGGGCTGTCAGAAATCAGCCCTCTATCAGCAGTATTTAAAATAAAAGAAATAAAACACTTTTATTAGGTTTTCAGATTCTTTCCCTGTCCCCCAACATCATCTTAAATGTAAAGAAATTAAGCACATTCCAGATGACTACCCTTGTGCAGTAAAAGGAACACATTTTCTCCTTTCCCACCTGTCTGAGCTCCTCTGCATCTGATGACTGCTGAGCTTCTGCTTTAAAAAGCAAATGTAAAGGGGGTAACTTTTATAAGCTTATCTATGTTTTAAAACCAAACAAAAACTACTGTAATTTGGCAACTCACATATTTGAAACTGTGCTACTATACTTAGACATAGAAGTAAAATATGTGCATGTGTGGACACATAGCATGGAGTTTTTCTCCAATTAGATTGAACTTGTTACTTGATCTTGCAGAGCATTCTGACTTGTATAGGTGAATAAAATCCCCAAATAAATAATTTTTTTTCTGATTCTAATTTGGGCTCCCAAACAAGAAGAGATGTTCAGTATAAGTGGCATTCTTTTATTATTACTTTTCTTGTTTTCTGACCAGCAAACTTTTTCTGGTATTTTTTTTTCCTTTGGGGTAACTGGATAGAAAATATTTATATACTGTATTTTATATTCTCTGATGAAGCAAAGATGCAGTATGTCTCTTATCTTTAGTACATGCTTTCCATTGGAAACACATCAGCCTTTGTGTTGGACACTGCCTACAAACACTGATCAGATTTAACTGATGTGATGGTAAAGCCATTTTAAGCAGCTGGATTCCCTTCTATACAAGGGCTCTCAGAGGTACAGCTGAACTGGTACTAACTGGTGGAATTCTCTTTCTAAAATTCCTTAGTGTAGACACAACTCTATAGGTGGTTCATCCATAGCAGAGTTCAGGTATATTGGCACAGAATTACTGTAAAAACCTTGCAGTGAAATTCACTTTAAATAAAGGAAATGCAAAAAACATTTAGCTTTTTGACTGGGAAATTGTGTTGGCAGTTCTCTTTGCTTCTTCCTTCTCAGGGAGTGACAACTGGATAGCTCCATTGCTTTATTACATAATTAAGCTAGCTCACAGTGCTTCTGAATTTAGGAGTCCTTCAATAGTCTGACTCTCAAGGCACCCACAAAGCAAGAATACCAACTTTTAAAGGAAGATTAGATAGAACATGTATAGCAGGGATAGGACTGTTCCAGATGTAAAGAATTTAAAATTTTAAGATTCTAGCTTTCAAGTGCTCCCCCAAGCCAGGAAGCCTATGGAAGCCATGTGTAAAATATTGAAAGGTCTTGGGTTGCTTAGGGAAGCAAGCATGTTTTTGTGTTTAATGTTTGAATTGTATTTGTATAATTTATTTGAATTGTTTAATTGAATGTTGGTGTATGCTTTCAAGAAGTAGAAATGTTAGGAATACCTACATTTAACACAGGTATAAAGTGCCTATCTTGCGTGTAGCTTGCATTTCATTTAAGGTGTTAGGATGCTTTGGTTTGTAGTAAGATTTCTGAGGTTAGAATTTAAGTGTAGTTTAAACAAATAGCTATGGGCTTTGACATGAAAAAAAGGAACACAGAGAGAAATGGATTTTGTTTTTTCAGAAGTGCCGTTGAAAGGCTTATTGCATTTAGGAATAAGGAACTTGAGCTAACTCATTTCAGCAACTTGTGAGATGCCCTGAGTAATAGTGCACCATTCATCAAATTTTAAACAATTCAGGGAGAAGGTTTTGTACTCAGAATTTTGTCTTACAGCATCCTCTTGCTCATTAACTTACTTATCCCTTATTCTAATTTGCATTTTGTATGTTTGTGTGAAGAAAATTTGCAACGTAAGACAAAATACTACTTTCTCATGAATACAAAACCTATGAGGCATGATACTATACTATGTAAAATTTAGAAACTGAGGTGGTGAATAGAATATCTAATTCCTTGTGCAGTATTTTAACCTGCCTACGTTGTGTTCAAAAGTAACTGGAGACAGGTGGAAAACCATTCACATATTTTGCTACTCTTAGAAAATCAGGCAATATAATGATTCAAAAAAAAAATTGTAGTGCTTTCCTGAGCCATACAAACTTGTGACTGGCAACCAACTGCTAAGTGAAACAGAAGCATGTACATTTCAGTTAATGATGTAGCTACCCAAGAGCAGTATTGACTATATCAACTGGTGCTTACCACTGTGATGAACTCTGGATGATTCACTATGTTCAATGTCACTTCCTTATTGTGGGGATATATGTGTGTGGTCTGAGAGTTCTAGTGTGATTGCCAGTGGCTGCTGCAGGTCAAAATTTTAGTTGGGTCACAGTCACTTGCTTTAAGGTCTTCTGTGCTTATTAATTAAAGACCCTCAAAAGAGTACATCATGACTCTGCTGTGGCTGCCAGGCTGTTCACTGAACTGTGGGTACCTTCCATGAAGTTATGATGCTGCTGCTGCCTTGGAGCTTGTGGTATTAGTAGCTATGCCTTTAGGGGCTGATCTTCCCAGACAGAGTCTGGGCAGGATGCTGTGAAACTCTTGTTATGTGCAGCCAATTGGAACTGGACTAAGAATACAGCATAGCTCTTGTAAGCACATTAAGCACTATGCGATCACTGAGCACCACAGAGCCCTTCATTATAAAATGCGCTAAGCGGTTTGTGGGGCATTTGAGCATCTGTCTCCTTTTGGATTCTTTTTCCGAGAGATGGAAATACTACCATGCAGTTAAATTAACAGTGGTGAATGGTGCCTTTACTACCATGCAGTTAAATTAACAGCTGTGAATGGTACCTTTACTTTACTTTAATTTTTCATTTTTCTGAGTGAGCCGGTGTTGCAGGCCCCCAGTGATTGATCTACCTCTGGTAGCTGTTTTCTTTTATGGGTGTCTAACATGTGCATTGAAGCCACATGGCAAGGTCTTCCTTTGCCTGCATCTGCTCCCAGAACCCAATGAAGGTGATTCCACTGTGCAAAGGAAGTTGTGGGGAAGCTATTACAGCGGGGACCTGCATTTTGCTGTAGTTTTGCTGGGTGCAACAATGTGTGACCTTTCCTCCTCCACTGAAGTTAATGAAGTGACAGCAATTTACACCCACCAAGGATCTGTACCCTGAGTCTCTGTAAAGAAGAAATTAATTAATAGTAGTGGGTGAACATCTATTTTTAATGATGCTGAGGCTCAGTTGTTAATTATCTTTAATTTATAAAGACCATTTTTCTTCAAATTACTTTTATTCCCTCACATATATTAATTATAGTTTGTCAGATCTTTATCGCTGGAAAAATTGTTCTTTCAAACAGTTAAAAAATGAACATATAGCTCATACTGTGTACCTTATTAGCAAGTTAAATAAATAGGCCTTTCCCCTTCTTTCATTTTTTTCATTACATATACTGAACACATATTAAATTATTTGGATTTATACAGACAGATTTGGCAGCCTCTTCATATTTACTTTGATTGTGAGATATAAATTGAACTTGGGTTCTGTCTTCAAGAGTAAGTTATCTGTCATATGAATAGTTGTGTGACAGAGAATCAGACATAGATACAGTGGTGGTGTTATAATTATGTGTATGAGATATGATTTTCATAGTCCCTGCAATTTTATTTTTGGTCTCTTTATTTGTTATTTTGTATTGTTGTATGGATTTGGGGGAGGTGTTATCACTGACTTTTTAGCATAAGACTAATAAAAACAAAATGGAGGGAAACAATTTTCTAAATATGTTTACATTCAAATCTATCTCCAATAATTTTTTTATTTATGGGAAAAGATAAGCAAATCATTACAGAAAGGATGTTGCTTTATAATTTAGGAAGCATGGAATTAGTTTTGTAACCATCGGAGCGCAGTTTGCCACCCTAACTGTTGAAAATATATTTGTCTGACCATACAGAAGACCCTTTATCCATGACTGCCAATTTACTTTTGTCCTCTCCTTTATTTAGACATCAAGTTCCACATACTATTGGTCCAAATCCTGCTGACCTCAGTCCTCACTCAGGGAAATCTCCCAGTGTTTTTCATAGTCTTTGCACTCTTTAGCCACTGCCCTGAATTTGGGAGTGGTGCATACACATGCTGTCCTTGGGGGAGCATTGGGAGGCATTCTGCCTTGGAGAAGCGGAATGTCTCCAGAGACTCACCAGTTGCATGAGAGCTGGGGAGAAGAGCACTCGGTGACCCTCTTTAAACTCCCCGTCTTCCTCGCTCACCCCATCCTCGCTTGCAAATTGCTCTTTACGAGAGGAGCAATTCTGTGCACGATTTAGCAGGCTAATGCAGTGGGTGGGGATGGCGGGCAGAAGTAGGGAGGAAAGTGCCTTACTCTACCCCTACTCCATAAGAGAAGCCACAATCTGAGCTTTAAACACCACCTAGTAAAAGTGTTCAGCTGTGTCCTTTCATTTGGGCACTTCAGGTACATAAATTTAATCTTTTTTTAAATTGTAGCCCTTGGTATAACCCAATCCAAACAAGAGCAGGCACATATTCCACCTTGTGCCAGGGCACTGTGGTAGGGTGGAAATCCTGCAAGTTCTGTTTTCTTGTTTCCCATTTGTCCGGTATTAAATTTTATATTAGAACCATGTCTCCTGTTCCATAAACAAGTGTGTGACAGACTATTTAAATACGTCTGTCTTTGCTGCCTGAAGTTTTGTCATTTAAACTGTCCAGTAAAGGGTTAATCTTCTAACTAAAGAGGAAATACTCTTGGATCTGTAGTTGTTTGTTGTTTCATAAATACCTTCTTTTAAAAATAAATCTACAAAATATACGAGAAGGGCGCCTATTATGTTAAAGCTAATGAGCTGGTGAATGCTGCATAATTAATGTAAAAATCTGAAAAATTTCAGTTGCGCCAGGAGCTGCCAGCAGTCATGCAGTAAGTTACAACCTCCAAAATCTTACCATAATTTTAGGGGAAATTAATCACTAGTATCTCCAGAATGGTCCTTTTTTGTTTTTCTAAAGAAGTGTGATATCATTATCTATAGTTTCAAGACTTGGATTTCAGTTACCAACCTTGAACCAGAAATACTAAAGTTTTATAAAACTGACCAACAGAAAACATACAGTGTTGCTGAGTTCTGCCACCTCTTCCATTTTTGTGTCGTCAGCAAACTTCTTCACCATGTTGTATCTCTTCCTGGTCATAAGAGCTAACATCTCTGATACTCAGAGGGGTAGCCGTGTTAGTCTGGATCTGTAAAAAGTGACAAAGAGTCCTGTGGCACCTTATAGACTAACAGACATATTGGAGCATAAGCTTTCGTGGGTGAATATCCACTTCATCGGATGCATGCAGTGGAAATTTCCAGAGGCAGGTATAAATATGCAGGCAAGAATCAGTCTAGAGATAACGAGGTTAGTTTAATCAGGGACGATGAGGCCCTCTTCTAGCAGTTGAGGTGTGAACACCAAAGGAAGAGAAACCGCTTTTGTAGTTGGCTAGCCATTCACAGTCTTTGTTTAATCCTGAGCTGATGGTGTCAACAAAGTGAGTATTCACCCACACAAGCTTATGCTCCAATATGTCTGTTAGTCTATAAGGTGCCACAGGACTCTGTCGCTTTTTATCTCTGATACTGATGTTTATGGCACTTGACCATTCACCTTTATTAACGCCAGACCCCTTCCATGTACAAGTGAAGATTTCTTGGCATTTGATACCTGGGCCAACTCTACACCCTCCAGCAATCTTATTCTTTCTACCACATTTATTATGGCAATTACATTTTGGTCTATTCATGGTAGTAGTAGTAGTATTTATCATTTATATACCACAATTGGTTTTCATGGCATTTTACAGATGTAGCTGGACTGAGGAAAGGGATATGTAGAGTTGCTGCACTGCAACAAGAACTTGAAGTGAGATTCTGGTCGACTCAGCTGAAGCATCAACTCTGACACCCTAAGGGAGGATGCAGCCTGCATTCCCCTCCATCACTGGCAAGCTCTGCAGTGGTTAGGGTGGCATGGTTATGGTTGCACCCCCACCTGCACCTTCTGTAGAGGCTAGTGCTGCTGGCTCTGTGTTCAGTGCCTGCACTCCCCAGACAAAATGTCGGTAGAGGGAATTACTAGTGCAGAAAGGGTGCCTGCATGGAAAAGTGCTGTCTCAGAGCAGGTCCAGATAAAATGGGATGCTGATGCTACCATCAATGGGAGACTTCCCGCAAAAGGCTAGCATAGCTAAGACCGTAGATCACCTTACCAAGGAACACTTCAGTGGTCTATCTTACTTTGCCTCACCTCATGATGTATTCTCATAATATCTACATGTGGCAAAAATCTGCTTACTCTGAGATGGCTGGAGCACATAACAGAAGATATGAATGGTATAATACATGTGCAATTCAGAGTAATAAGTACTATGAGCCACTTTGGAAGCCAGTGAAGTTACTCAAGATTTACATTGATGTAACAGAGCTGAATCTAGCCTGTTAATATAACTTTAAATCATAAATAATGAGAGAAATACACTATATACAAACCAAGCCTTCAGTTACAAACTGAAATAAGAGAGGCTTGAACTTAGGTCAGGCATGAAATATTCAAATAAGAAAAGAAATGCTCTTTTGCTTCCACTTTGAATTAATTGCCTATAATATGTTAAAAGGTGTAAGAATAAAAAGTGTGTTAGTTTTTAATCATACTAATTCTTTAATGGGACCGAGGAGGTGTTGGTAATGATAATGGCTCAGTCAACTGATCTCCAACATAGTGTAGATGTGAAGTAGTGTGCCGTGAATGACAAAAATAAATGCCCTGTTTAATAATACAATACTGTCTTTTACATCTTGGTAAAGGACTACAGGAAGGATAGTTGAAAAACTATGTAACTTTTTATGCATGGAGAAATATGGCACTTAGATAATTCGGTGGTAAGTGCACTAGAAATGTTCTAATGTTAATACTGATTCTTTGTGTGTGATCTGTGCTGTGTATGTGTGGTAAAGAGATTAAAATTTCTAATGAATATTTGTACTAGGTTGCAGTGTTGTTGTAGCCATGTCGGTTCCAGGATATTAGAGAGGCAAGGTGGGTGAGCCTTGTCTAATAAAAGATATTACCTCACCCACCTGGTCTTCCTAATTTGTAATAGTGACAGTTGTAATGCCTTCGTTCATCTACAGGGCGAGTAGAAGTCAGAGAACTGCGCTGCCTGCTTACCTTTTCTGCTGTCTTGAAAAAACATTGTCTCTGAGTGTAAGAGAGTAATTTGTTCAAGGCTTGCTTCATCTTGTTCCAGACCAGAGCAAACAAACTCCTTGATGGGTCAGATTTTACTCTCAAAAGCATAGTGTATTGTGTATCTGAGATTCAAGTTTATCTTTAGGTGTAGAAAATGGATTAGAATTGCCCTAATGATCCTATTTATAATGAGATTCAAAAAGGAACAGTATTTTGTTTAGTTACGAAACATACTGTGAGATTATTTGCTTTTCAAAATTCTTTTTAATTCTGTGTTTCATTTTTCATCATGGCTTGGGTCTAGAGCTGGGTGAACTATTCATAGTGAATAGTTTATCTGATGAATTACCTTTTCTTCCTGTTTGCAAATTATCTAGAGACTTTGACGAATGTGTCAGTTATTTATAATTATTTTCTGAACACTTTATGTAAATATATTTCAGCCTGTGGGTTGTTTGAAAATCACTCTTTTGTTGTGACTGTTTGACTATTTACTGTTGTTTGTGAGGTCTAATTGGGTCACATGTTATTGTTTCTATTTAATGTTGTCCAAAACTTCATTTAAAAAAAAAAAAGAGTTTGAGCCAAGCCATAAATAAAAGAGCAGGTTGGAAAATGGGTCCTGTTCTTGGTGGAACATTTTGACTTTTTGGCGAATAATAATTAAAAAAAGTATTTTGACCAAAACCCAGAATAGTTGAACTGCAAAATGCCTTTACGGTGTCTCATTGAGGTTGTAATTAAGATGCCTCATGCTCCCATTTTCCTCTGTAGATTGGCCTCCCTGGTTGGACTACATCTCTGATGCATCCTGGTCTCCCCTCTTGTCGAGGCAAGGCAGTGCATCATGGGAGTCTCATGGGAGATGATATCCAGGTGGGGAGCCCAACCCAGATAGGAGAATGGGTACACTAGGCAACCCAACTATGACTCCCATAAGGCACCGTGGAATATCTGAATCAAAATATTTCAGTTTTCAGGTGTCCATTTTGACAAAAAATTGAAAATTTCCACAGAAAACAGACTTTTCACAGTAAAAGCAGCAAAGAGTCCTGTGGCACCTTATAGACTAACAGACATACTGGAGCATGAGCTTTCGTGTGTGAATACCCACTTCGTCGGATGCATGTAGTGGAAATTTCCAGAGGCAGGTATAAATATGCAAGCAAGAGTGAGTCAAGCTAGAGATAACGAGGTTAGTTCAATCAGGGAGGATGAGGCCCTCTTCTAGCAGTTGAGATGTGAACACCAAGGGAGGAGAAACTGCTTTTGTAGTTGGCTAGCCATTCACAGTCTTTGTTTAATCCTGAGCTGATGGTGTCAAATTTGCAGATGAACTGAAGCTCAGCAGTTTCTCTTTGAAGTCTGGTCCTGAAGTTTTTTTGCTGCAGGATGGCTACCTTTAAATCTGCTATTGTGTGTCCAGGGAGATTGAAGTGTTCTCCTACAGGTTTTTGTATATTGCCATTCCTAATATCTGATTTGTGTCCATTTATCCTTTTATGTAGGGACTGTCCAGTTTGGCCGATGTACATAGCAGAGGGGCATTGCTGGCATACGATGGCATATATTACATTGGCGGACGTGCAGGTGAATGGTGATGGTGTGGCTGATCTGGTTAGGTCCTGTGATGGTGTTGCTGGTGTAGATATGTGGGCAGAGTTGGCATCGAGGTTTGTTGTATGGATTGGTTCCTGAGTTAGAGTTACTATGGTGCGGTGTGTAGTTACTGGTGAGAATATGCTTCAGGTTGGCGGGTTGTCTGTAAGCGAGGAGTGGCCTGCCACCCAAGGCCTGTGAAAGTGAGGGATCGTTGTCCAGCATGGGTTGTAGATCACCGATGATGCGTTGGAGAGGTTTTAGCTGGGGACTGTATGTGATGGCCAGTGGAGTTCTGTTGGTTTCTTTCTTGGGCTTGTCTTGCAGTAGGAGATTTCTGGGTACACGTCTGGCTCTGTTGATCTGTTTCATTGTTTCCTTGTGCGGGTATCGTAGTTTTGAGAATGCTTGATGAAGATTTTGTAGGTGTTGGTCTCTGTCTGAGGGGTTGGAGCAGATACGGTTGTATCTCAGTGCTTGGCTGTAGACAATGGATCGTGTGGTGTGTCCGGGATGGAAGCTGGAGGCATGAAGGTAGGCATAGTGGTCGGTGGGTTTTCGGCATAGGGTGGTGTTAACGTGACCGTCACTTATTTGCACCGTGGTGTCTAGGAAGTGGACCTCCTGTGTAGATTGGCCCAGGCTGAGGTTGATAGTGGGGTGGAAGCTGTTGAAATCATGGTGGAATTTTTCCAGCATCTCCTTCCCATGGGTCCAGATGATGAAGATGTCATCAGTGTAGAGTTGGTAGAGAAGGGGCGTGAGTGGATGAGAGCTGAGGAAGCGTTGTTCCAGGTCAGCCATAAAAATGTTGGCATATTGTGGGGCCATGCGGGTGCCCATAGCGGTGCCACTGGTCTGGAGGTATATATTGTCATCAAATTTGAAATAGTTGTGTGTGAGGATAAAGTCACAGAGCTCAGCAACCAGTTGTGCTGTGGCATCATCAGGGATACTGTTCCTGACAGCTTGTATTTCCGGGTTTGTGGATCTTGGGTAGTAGATACCCTTAGAGCCCCAACCGGGGTTATTCTATGTTCCTGTACTAGTGTAGGAAGTGTCCTGAGTAGATGGTGCAGTTTCTTAGTGTATTCCTCAGTGGGATCTGAGGGAAGCGGCCTGTAGAATTTGGTATTGGAGAGTTGTCTGGCAGCCTCCTTTTGGTAGTCAGACCTGTTCATGATGACAGCAGCACCTCCTTTATCAGCCTCTTTGATTATAATGTCACTGCAACTCTGGGCCAGATGTTACTTTTTAGTTATCAGCTTTCAGATTTATTTTGTTAAAAATGCATACTAACTGTAGCCACTCCATTGCCTGTCAAGGATACAATTTTTTATTTTTATTTTTTTTAAAGAAACATGTTATAGTCTTGTTCCAGTATGTTAAGTGAAACATGCCTTAGGAGAAAGTGACATTAATTTATTTTCACTTGTAAAATATGCAGTGTTTATAACTACTCTGAATTTTAAATATTAACTTTTTATGTGAAAAGTAGGAATAAATGGTCAGCATAAAAGCAATATTCCTCTGAACTCTAACTGGAGGAATACACAGGAATATCTAATACACCTCTACCCCAATATAACGCTGTCCTCGGGAGCCAAAAAATCTTACCACGTTATAGGTGAAACCGCGTTCTATCAAACTTGCTTTGATCCGCCGGTGTGCGCAGCCTCCCCCCCCGCCCCCGGAGTGCTGCTTTACTGCGTTATATCCGAATTCGTGTTATATCAGGTCGCGTTATATAGGGGTAGAGGTGTACTATCCAAATGAGGATTCCCATATATTCTTAATGTGGACCAGACGATTGGTCCTTCAGTGGGTGAAATGTAAAATTTTCTTGCTGTCTCCAGGCTTTTGTGAAGGAAATATTCTTCTTACTGTGAAAATCATTGCACAGTAACTGCCTGAGGAGAAAAATGTTTCCTCACTCCAAACTCTGGGCACCTTTAAGCAGGGCCGGCTCTGGCTTTTTTGCTGCCCCAAGCAAAAAACGCCCGGCTGGGGCAGCAAAGGGGGGGGGGGAGGGGAGGAGGAAAACAAACCTGCCCCTGGCCGGAGCGGCAAAGGGGGAGGGGGGAGAGAACAAACCGGCCGGCCGGAGCGGCGAAGGGGGCGGGGGGCGGGAAACAAACTGGCCGGCCGGGGCGGCGGGGGGGGGGGGGGGGGGGGGGGGAACAAACTGGCTGGCTGGCCGGAGCAGCGAAGGAAAGAAAAAACCAAAACAAAAAAAAATACCTGCGGGGCGGCGGGAGCGTGGGTGCAGGGGGACTCCCGGCCCTGCAGACCTCGGCTAGCTGCGGTGGGGGGGGGGGGGAGGGGGGGGGCGGCCAGGGCTTCCTTAAGCGGGGTGCTTGCCACGCGGCACCTCCCGTTGCGCTGCCTGCCGGGAGGGCTCCGCGCCGCTCCGGTCGGCAGGCAGGGAAGGACGCTTGCTACAGGGCAGCGGGAGCAGCAAACCAAAAAGAAAAAACCTGCAGAGGCGGCCAAAGCGATGAAGCACAAAACAAAACAAAACAAAACAAAAAAGGATTAGATGGAATGCCGCCACTTGGAATCTGCCGCCCCAAGCACGAGCTTGCTCAGCTGGTGCCTGGAGCCGGCCCTGCCTTTAAGGAAAGAGCTCCTTAAACCTCCTCTCATATTTAAACTAACAGATAAACTGGGGTGTGGGGGGGGGTTAAAGGGTGAGTGGGTTCTGTTTTATGACAAATGCCAACATAAGAAAGACATTACTGAGTTTCAACTTTATTCTAAGGTTACGCAGAAGAAAATTACATACATGCTAAAAGTACCTACAAACAATTATCAGTGTTTGGAAAACAGATTATTAAAATAAATATTAGGCCAGATTTTCCTTGGTCTTTGCTGGGGAAATGAAGGGTAGTCATGCATACAAAGAAGCTGCATCCTGTAAAAGGCCAGGGACAACTAGAGGACCTACTCTTAGGAGTGCAGGGACTGTGCCTTCCATGAATGCCTAGGTACACAGATGACCTCAAAGGGCTTATGGGGAGGAGACAGGTGCAGGGTATCAGGCTGTCCCCTAACTGGGTGACCCTGATCCACAAAAGTACTAAGGCACCTAAACCCCAGAGTTAGGCACCAGTTTTGGCTCCACTGTGAACTCTGTAGGCACTTAAACTCACTCGATGCCTAATTTTTTATGGTCAAAGTTTCCTCTGTGCCTACGTTTCTGCGTCTGCACTCTGTTGCCTTCCTCTAGGCATCTGGATGCCTACCTCTTGCCTAAGCCCCAGAGCAATTTATGAACCGGGAGAAGATAGATATTCATCTGCCTGAGTTGCCTGATCCAGTAGGTGTGCTCAGAGGCCACCTACCAGATCAGGTCTGATTCAGAATCTTGCAGCAGGAGGTGGTGGTGGTGCCCACACTACACAGTAACTATTAGCCCAGTGGTTAGAGCACTCAACAGGTTCCATTCCCCCCTTTGTGTCAGGGGGAAGAGATTTGAACAGTGATCTCCCAATTCTCAGGAGTGCTCTAACCATTGAACTATGGGATATTCTGATGTGGGACTGCCTCAGTCTCTCCTGTTTAAGTTCAACTGTGAATAATGATTGGAGGAGGGAACTGGACCCTGGGTCTCCCACCTTCTGGCCGGGTGCCTAAAACACTGGACTACAAAGTCATTCTCTCTCTCTCTCAGGCCCAATGTCTATTTAAGTGTTTACCCACTTTGGATCAATCAAATAAGCTCCTTTTAAACTCCGATAAGACTATCTACACACAGACTTGCACTGGTTTAACTCAACTGGTTTAAAAAAATACCCTCAGTTAAACCAGTCGAAGTTAGGGTGTAGAAAACTCCCGAGATACATACATACATACATACGTAGGTGAAGTGTTTATAAGTGTATATGCATGAGTGTGTGGACTTTTGTAGGAGAATCTGCAATATAATCCACCCGGTTATATCCATAAGTCATTCTTCTGTTTGAAAAATGTTGGTTCCTGAGAATGACTTTAGGTAAAGAGGCTGTGAGGTATTTTATAACCTAACAGTCATTTCAGTAAAGGTCTGAAGTTATGAAAGGAGTGGTTGAGCATAGTCCTCTCTCCTGCGGAGAATCAGGAAGTTTCAGAATGATAAATGGGTTTCTCAGAAATAGGACTTTGGCGGGATGCCAAAAAAGTTGAAGCGGTAAATTATTAAAAGAAAATAGTGTTTAGAAACTGACTGGATTGGCACCAGCCAAAAAAAAAAAAAAAGTAGAAAGCAATGGAAATAAATCAATAAGCAAGTCTCTCGTATTTCCCTTTCATGGAATACCAAACCCACAACTGATTTGTTTTTCCCAGGTCCGCACCCGTGTCCTGTCTGAACACAAGGAGCCAAGAACAGATGTCGGGGTAAGTAATTTCTGTTAGCTAGGCAGCTGATAAACTTACTTTGCATTAGGAGTTGGGTTAAATTAAGAGAGGATCATGACAGGAGTAATACATTCAGAGATTGATGGATTCTAATGCATTTACTCCTTGACTCTAAACTTCAGGATTTTTCCTTAAGGAGGATTTTTATGCTGAGGCCAGTCCAGTTTTCTAGGGTCTCTGCTAGTGCCTTTCAAGCAGTCTGGGTTAGATACAGAGCTTGGGATCATACTCCCTTGACCAGCATGGTCAGGAATAAGTCGGAAGGTCAATCAGCACTGCCATAGCAGCTGTATTTGGAGTCTGAATAAGAAGTGACATTGATAATATTTAAAAAGCCCATTGTGGTACTGGCCTAATTTCGGGGGAAGAACAGAGTGTTCCTCCTGGGTTAGGGCTATCTATGTGCATATCAGATAAAATTGAAATTCCACAGACTTGAGGAGAAATAGCATCCTGTAATGGCGTCAGCACCCGCCTCTCGAGCGTGTCCCCTTTTCTCTGGCCAATAGTGCCTGCAAACAGTCTTTTCGTGGGGGTGAGGGGCGCCCACCTCTCATGGATGGCCCCCTTTCTCTCGGTTAGGTGTGAGCCTGCTTTTCTTTTTTGGTCTTACATCAGGGTGGCACCTGCCTCTTGCGAGCACACCACAGCTGCTGGTTCTCTTGGTTGTTCTTTGGCAGCTCAGTATTCTGGCCAAGCCACACATGCTGTCCCCCCCTTCCGGGGTATAGAGTCCCGAGTTCTTATCATGGCCCTAGTATGGGGCCGTAGTTCTTAGGCCTCTTTCCAGAGGCACTGCCTTCTTCAGACACCTAGCTGGGGCCCATCTTGGTACCTTCAACTGGTGTCCTTTTCAGCAGCCCTCCCTGGGCTCAGTCTGCTACCAGATGAGCAGGGCCCATCTCGTTACTCTCGTCTGGTCTGGCCAGGTTTTATGCTCAGTCCCCCGGGCTCAGCCTGCCCACACTGATCTTTCGGCGGCTCTCTGCTATTCTGTCCAGCCAGGCACCTGGTCTTTGGCAGCCTCCCCTGGGCTCAGTTCTGTCTGGTGAGCTCTCTGCAGTCCTGTTAGCCAGCCAGCCAGGCACCCGGTCCTCCCTTGTCAAGCTCCACACAGCAACCGAACTTCTTTGCTCTGCTGCTTGTCTTATATAGGGCCCTTCTGGCCCCGGATTGGCTGCTTCATCAGCCTCTCTGATTGGCTGCTCCTCTGCAGCGACTCTAGGCTGTCTGGTGGATTTCTCTCTGCTCTATTCTGGGGCAGGGTGATCCAGGACCATGAGGCCTCCAGCAGGGGGCCTCTGGGCCTAGTCCACCCTGCCACACATCTCTGTTAAGATTTAATAATAACCCAGTGATTTCCCAGATTGCATTCTAAAGTATCCAGAATCATTCTTACATGTTGGCAGTATGCACGGGCACATAGACACTCTTCTCTGTGGTTGGGAAAAGGGAAATATAGAATTTGGAGTGGGGAATTGGCACTAAACCAAAATCCTTAAATCTAAAAACCTTGCAAACAATTTAGATTGGGACATGTACAGTACCAAATTCATCTGTGATGGTGATGTGTATATAAAATAATAAATCCATGCTAGCAAATTATGCTGGTTCTAGTTTGTTTCCTGCTCTATCCAGCATTGGAATTCAGAAGTTGGAGGGGAGGCTCCCCCTTTCTCTTTTTCTGACCTTCCATCATGTGACCTTACCCACTTCTCATATAAATTAATCATGTTTATTACAGTAGTGCCTAATAGGCAACCAAAAATGGGGCCCCATTGTGCTAGGCTCTGTACAAACCCAGAGTAGTAGATGGTTCCTGCCCCAAAGAGCTTACAATATAAATAGACAAGACAGACACAGTAGGTTGGTGGGGGGGAATGGAATGGTTATAATACATAAGCAGAGTGAACAATGTGATGGTACCAAATGTCATTTTAGTTGCATGATACTTTCGAGGGGTGAGTTTACTTAGCATGTGGATAAGCTAAATAGAAAGAAAAGTTAAGGAAAAGGGAGTGAGGAGGACAAGACAGCGAAAAGGAGAGCAAGAGTGGCCAGTGTGAGTGAAGTTGAGGTGAAGAGACTGTGAGGGAGGGAGAGGGTTGGAGCAAACAGCCAATCAGCGCAAGACAGAGAATCTCTAGTCAAAACTGTTGAACATTCTCCAAAGATCTCAGCTTTGGCAGCTTCACTACTTCCTGCTGGAGTCTCCGGCTGGGTCCTCTCTGCGCCTACGGCCAGGTAGCTGGGGGGAAGAGAGTCAATGTTTGAGTCCCAGTGCTCCCATAGTGGCAGCCATCTCCTCTGCACAATACTGGGTCCAGTGGCCTGCTGGAGGGAAAGGTAGCTCTGGCTAGACCCTATTTTACCCCCTTCCCCCACGTGCAGCAGTGCCTGCTTTGGCTGCTTTCTGCTCTTACTGCCTGGAGTCAAAACTTGTATAAAACATGCCTGTTTCTGACTGATGGCAAAACAAGAGCTAGGGCAGACAGCAGACTATGGACCGGAAAGATTTTAAGTTGTTTTTTATCCTGAGGTGCTGATTCTCCTCCTTGAACTACCAAGGATCATCCCTGGCATAGTTCCAACAGGATGCATTTGAAAAATGTGCAATATGGCAGCAGAGTTAAATCTCAGTGAGCAATCTGTATTTCAGCCTTTCACAGGGCCATTGCAAACATATTTTTCTTTCTTCCTTTTTTCTTTGGCTAGGTAAGTGATTAAGTTTATTAATCAAACAATTCAACACAAATCTCTTATAATTTATTATCACAAGTGTCTCACCAGCACTAGCAAAATTATGGAGGAGCACTAGCTATTCTATAATTAAGGTTGTTTAAACTCAATTTTCAAACCTCTCTAAACCACACATGCAAAATTGGATTGGTTTGTAAATTGCCATGGCAATTCAGGGCCCAGGGTAAAGTTGGCACAGCTACGCAAGCACAGAAAAAGGAATCCAAGGCCTGGTCAACATAGCTGCATTGGTCAGGGGTGTGAAAAATCCACATTCCTGAGTGACGTAGCTGTGCTGACCTAACTCCCGGTCGGTGCCATAGCTAGCCACAGGGCACTCTTTCAAATTCTAGGCCCATTGCAAGGCCGGATAACCCATTTCCATCAAATCACTGGGCCATACAACATTTTTTATTATTATTTTGAAGGTATTTTTAAATGAATTTAAGAATATGAAATAGAAAAAATGTTTTGGAATCTGGAAAATTATATTGTATTAAGCAGTGTCCTATGAGATCTGAGAACCATGGTGTATTAGGAAGAGCCTGAAGCATGGGCCTGGTGCAAAGCCTGAGGCCTGAACAAAAGTCAGTGAGTTATGCCATTAGCAACAGTCATGTCCGGTCAAAAGCAGCTGTTTGCCTGCAAGTCAGTGACTGGTACATGAACTCGGCACCAGTATTGATAGCATTGCTGCAACACACTGAATATGTAAACACTTTCCAGCAGGCCAGCACAAGAACACCCCATCCTAGCACACAATAAAATGGTTTGACAAAAGTGATGAATAGTGATATTTTGTCTGAAACATCAGGAGTAAAAGTACAAAGACAGGTGGTGAATAGGAATGTTTTGTCTGAAACATCAGAAGGAAAGTACAAGGGGAGGTAACAAACGTCATGAAACACGTAAGGTGATACACAAGTTGTTTATCCCAGATTGTTTGTCTCAGTCTATAAATGTTAGGATACCTCGCTTTAACCCTTTGGCCAGCCTAGAGAGTAATGAAAAGTCCCGCCATTCACTGAGCTGCGTCCATTGTCACGGGCATACATGTCTTAGTATCCTCATAGAGTCTGCCAGGGCTATTACCATGCTTCGTCGACAATCCTGGCCAGGCACCTTTGTACCTTAACAGATCTTGTGGTCATTGGGTAGTTCAATTGAGGTCTCCTGTGCCAACTATCTGCGCAGAGCTGGGACACCACACAAAGAACACACAGCCAAACATCTGATGACACAAGGCTAATTCCAGAGGCTATGAGACCTTGCAGTGGTGTAGGGCCTTGTGAGGGGCCACCACAAATGGGCAAAATGTTTTTCTCCCCCCTTCAGTTCATATAAGGAATTGTAGTATTAATGTGTATTGCAGTAGCACCTAGAGGCCCCAACTGAGACCAAAGCCCTGTTATAATTGGCACTCTATAAGAACACAAAGTTTACCATCCAAATTGCATATAAAAATGCAAAGGAATGTTAAGATTGCAAAGTCAAGCACTCAAAAGTTAGGAAATGCCAGAATGAAGGTTGTATGAGCAACCTTAATTGTTCTCTCTTATGTGTACATACACCTCTACCTCGATATAATGCTGTCCTTGGGAGCCAAAAAATCTTACCGTGTTATAGGTGAAACCACATTATATTGAACTTGCTTTGATCCACCGGAGTGCGCAGCCCCGCCCCCTCCGGAGCACTGCTTTACCGCGTTATATCCGAATTAGTGTTATATCGGGTTGCGTTATATCGGGGTAGCGGTGTATTATGATACAAACTATGTCTTCTGTGCCAAAAGGTGTATTTTTTCAGTGAGATAGTGAACGTGTTACCTATTTTGCTGTAAAATCTTAGCAGAAACAAGGCATTGTGGGAGGTATAGTGTTAACCTCAACTAGTTTCACTGAGGTAAAAACTACCTCTCCCTTGTCTCTGCTAGGATTTTACAGTGAGATAGGTGAGTCAAGTTAGCTATCTCACTTAAAAACGCACCTTTTTGGCAGTGAAGACACAGCACAGTCTTTAATTACATAATCATACTATTTTACCCACTCTGTTTCTATCTCATGGCTCCAGTCTGCCTCTTCTTTACTTCCTCCTTTTTGTCCACCCCTACCCTCAGCCTGCCTCCTTGGCACCTTTTCTCTTGGCTTGTATGTTCTACACTACCTCCCTTCTTCCTTCCCTTCCTGCCTAGCTGTGCAGCCAGGGATGGAAATTGAATCATTACATGGACATCAACATGAGCCTGTAGGAGGCTTTGAGCTTGGCCATACTGAGGACCCAGCTTTTAAACTTGGAAGCCAATTGTAGAGCTCTACATCTGGGCATTTAAATTGGCACTTAGGTTCCCAGCTATGCATTTTATGTGCCTAAAAGCCTGTCTGAGCACTAAACTTTGGAGCCCACATTTGAATATTCCAAGGCCCTGATTCAGACTGGCCTTACTAAAGGAAGACAGGATACAACTCTTACTAGGTGGTGTCATACTACTGCTGAGCAGCTCCACTGAAACACATGTTGTTCTCCATTTTCCAAGGGTTGAATGTGCTACCTCTATACGGCCCGGGCTGACCCTGAGAGCATGTGACCAAGCTCAAGACCTATACCTGCATTTTGTCATCTGCAAGCACATTGCATTTGCTGTTAGACCTTTTATTTTTGTTAGCCTTACAAAAGGAATAAAGAATAAAATTATTATGCAAAAAAAACCTGCTTATTTGTTGAAGTATTTGCATAGTTGATGTGACTTAATGAAAATATATGTAACTAATTCACATCAACTTCCAGTGAGTTGCTGTGTATTTTTCAAAAAACCTTCATGGAAGAAAGTTTTAGGTTATTTTCTTTCCATGCTCATTGTCCCTAGGGTAAGAAGAACTCTGTTGTACAACTGGTAAAGTGAAGTTTTAGTGCTGAGCAGCAGAGGTATTGAGAGAGGGTAAAAAGTTCTCTTGAAAAAATGTTTGCATAATTTCCTTGAGGATGCAAAAGGCTGACATTGGCAGAAAGACAACATATAGCGTAGCAGATCAACAGAAATTTAGAAAATGTAGCTGGATGAATACATTTCTCTTTATTTGTACTGGAATAAAATTGGTCCACCCTAGGTTGGAAATACCCAAGGAAACGTGCTTACAAACATTGCTATATACTCAGAAAATACAGCATTTCTATTAATAACTTGTATTGAGCCCAACATAAAAATAACTCCAGCAAGCAAATACATTAATATCTCGAGTTCAAAGATAATGCCTAAGGGTTTAGGAACTACTGTAGCAAGAACAACATTGGTAAAACACTGAAGATTTAACATTTGTTGTGATACAGAAATCACTTGAATAGGAGGAAAACCTTCAAACTAAATGAAACTTTTCCTGCGGGTGTACATTTTACAGCCTGCTATTTGTCAGATTGTCAATCTGATTGTTTTTAATGAAAAAGATGGGTTCCTGTCTGTAAAATCTGAGCTTAACAAATTATTGATAATGGTGTCACTGATGTATGAAGGTATTCTATGGGATAATACATCAAGCTAGTGGGTTCCAATTTAAAATTTCTCTCTTGCTACGAAAGACAGATTTGCAGGCATGGGGCTGAAAATGAAACGATTAAAACTTCAGGAATTAATGATGATGTCCTCCTTTCTCTCTCTTTTCCCCTGTGTTTTGTAGCGAAACTTTCTGGGCTTGACTACTTTTAAAGTAGGAGACTTGGTGAAGTCAAAGGAACAACAGTTGACCCTTACCCTGAGGTAGGTCTTTTTGTCTATTGTAAACCATTTCAAACTAATAACCCATGACATTTAATGATTGCTGCTTGGCTGTGTTTGAAACTCGGAATTACTTCAGGTATATTAGATGTCAACCTCAAGTGCCTCTGTTTCTACTATGCACAAAGCTAAAGAGAAATACCAATTATTTAAGTCAGAGCTTCCCATGTGTCAGGTTAGAAAAGGTTACTCGCTTTTTGATATGATCACCTACAGAAAAATTGCAGAGCAGTTAAATTGGGGAAAATCCTTTCAAAGATTCCTACAACAGGGAATATAAATCTTATTCTCACTTAATTAATACATTATATTTTTGTAGACTCCAAATGTTAATATCATGAAGTGACCAGGGTTTGAATATTTGGCATGTTTAAGTACACTGGGCCTGATTCACCACTGCCTTGCACCTTCTGTGATCACTTAATGTGTAAAGTAGGTATGAAATGCTACCAAATCAGAATTGCAATGCAGAACTCTGCACAAATGTATATGACTAAACAAGGTACAAGGCTGTGCAGAATCAGGCCCAGTGTTTTAGATGTGGCCCTATATTAACATGAAGAAAGGATAGAATGGATGGGTTTGTGTTTAAAACAATGGGCTGGGAATCAGGAGAGTTCAATTCCCAGCTCTGACACAGACTTGTATATATGATCTTGGGCAAATCATTCAGGGCATAATCTATATCCTTTTGAAGCCAATAGTAAAACTCCTATTTACTTTAAAGGCTTTGGATCAGGCCCTTAGGACTTGATTTTCAGAGGTGTTGAACACCCACAGCTACCATTGACTTCATCTAGAGTTTAAGGTGCTCAACATTTGTACATATCAGACTTTTGTTATATTAGATCCTCTGATCCCTTCCTCCTCCTGTTTCCCTTGAAGATGCTGCATATAGATGCAGTAGAAGTCCACACAGAACTAGATTTGGTGGCACATGGGCTGCACACCCTGTCTTGGCACAGATAGCCCAAACTCAAATGCATTAATCAGAACAGCAGTGGTTTCAGTGCACCAAGGGCCTTCAGCACTCTTTTTGGAGAGGGCATAATTTTGTTTTTTATGTACCTGCACTCCTATTAAAAGTAACGGGAGTTGCATGTAGACATGCGGGCAGAGGGGAGGTACATATTACTTGGTTTAGAGACCATGCTGTATTGACAGAGTGCGTTGATTTTCATTCTCCATATAGCATAAAATCACAATATAACAAAATATTAGTTTATAGCATTAGCCTTAATGGGTTCCCAGAGGGTATTGGGTCTGAATTGAACCTTTGTAGGTTTGCTTTTTGTCAAGTTTTGTTTTTGTCTCATACATTTTTTGTACATCTAATAGTAAAAGACAGCAGTTTAAAACAATTCCAACTGAACTCCAGAAAATTAAATTGTAGACATTAGTGGATTGAAATTTAAAAGACATTTTAAAAAAAAATTATGAATGTTGATTTGTTTCTTGAGTATGGCTGTGGGCCAGATTCACAGAATTACTCTTCTCTCGTTACATCACCAGGCAGTGCAGAAAGAGACAATACTGCCCATGCCTCCTTAATGGCAGTAAAATCTGGCGGCTTGGCATTCCCCTTCCTGCAGCATCCCTGTTGTAGGGGAAGTGTCAGGGATGAGGGACAGGCCTGTTGAGGGCATTGCCAGGCAAACTGTGCTCCATCTATTCCTAGCTGATGCACAGTTGCTTGGGAGGAGCTTTGTAAGCCAGTGTAAGTTAGAGTAGCCTCAGGGCTGCTGTAACCTATGCTAGGTCTAGGACAGAGCAAGGCAGAGAACCAGGGAGCTGAAACTAGCTCTCTGTAGTACCAGGTAGATAGTAGTCTCATCATATAATCTGGCCCATACTTTCTTTTTACTGATATTTTAGCATTTTCTTGCTCAGGAAAAACACAAACTAAACCATATAACGATGGATTTGTTCCTCTGTAATTCTACAGGTGGGAGGTTTTTTGTTGGGGGTGCTGATGGTGAAGGACAGTAGGGTTGGGGGAGGGTCAGGACATGTCTCTGCTGCAAAGAAAAATCTGTGGTGCTGAGTCTGAGCCCAGCTCAACTGACTTGGGCTTGTGAGTAGGTCAGGCTGTGGAGCTAACACTAGCAGTGTAGATGTTTGGGCTTGGGCTGGAACCTGGGTTTTGAAACCCTACAAATGGGGAGGGTCTCAGGGCTTTTCTGAGACCCTCCCCCTCCTCAGAATTTCAGATCCCATGCTGCAGCCCAAGCCCAAACTTCTACACTGCTATTTTTAGCCTCACAGCCTGAGGCTGTGAGCCCAAGTCAGTTGACCCAGGCTCTTATACTGGCTGCTCCACGTCTTTTATTGCACTGTTGACATACCCTTTGGTTTCTGATAACATTCCATTGTTCACCAAAGGTGTACTCTTTCTCTGCCCTCCTTTTCTTCTTGGCAGTGACTAAGGATACAAGCCAAGGAACTTTGTTCTGAGACACAGATAGGGTTTTTAATCTGTCCTTTCATTTTGGGTTTTCATTTGTTTTCATTATATTGCAGCCCTTAATGTTTAAAAGACTGATATTTTCTAGACTGCCAACCAAATGAGTGTTTTAGGAGAATGTGTGTGTCTATATATAATGTGACAAAGTTCCTCCTCTATCTTGGTAGGTCCTGCGCTTATTGGCGGATTTTCTTGCCACAGCGATTCACCATGTGGGTTGGGGAACAGCCCAGAGACCTTCCCCTCTGGAAGAACCCACAGTCCAGGTCAATTGGGAGGTTTGGGGGGAACCCGGGCCCGCCCTCTACTCCGGGTTCCAGCCCAGGGCCCTGTGGACTGCAGCTGTCTATAGTGCCTCCTGTAACAGCTGCATGACAGCTACAACTCCCTGGGCTACTTCCCCATGGCCTCCTCCAAACACCTTCCTTATTCTCACCACAGGACCTTCCTCCTGGTGTCTGATAACGCTTGTGCTCCTCAGTCCTTCAGCAGCACACCCTCTCAGCTCCTTGCTCCCAGCTCCTCACGCTCTCGCACCACAAACTGAAGTGAGCTCCTTTTAAAACCCAGGTGCCCTGATTAGCCTGCCTTAATTGATTCTAGCAGCTTCTTCTTAATTGGCTCCAGGTGTCCTAATTAGCCTGCCTGCCTTAACTGGTTCTAGCAGGTTCCTGATTACTCTAGTGCAGCCCCTTCTCTGGTCACTCAGGGAACAGAAAACTACTCATCCAGTGACCAGTATATTTGCCCTCTACCAGACTCCTGTACCCCACTGGTCTGGGTCTGTCACGATAATTATCAAAACCTGTCTGAACAGGTCAATTTGAGGTATTGCTTTTGGTAAGGTGCAAAACCCGTGTCTTCTGAAGGAATGTAAGCTTTTAGAGATTTTGGAGCACAGTTTCGGTTCTGAAAATTCCAAAGGGCTAAATTACGGCTCATCTAAAAAATTGTTATTGGGTGGAGGATATGTGCCAAATAACAAGGATTGATGAATAAAATAATACATTTGCCAAATATAAAAAAAAAGTCATCTTCAGCAGTCTAGATATTTGTGAATATCAATTTGGCAATATATGTTCACTGTAGATGCAGATTCACCCACTCCTGTGCTGTTGTCAGCAAACCTGAGTTAGGAGCACTGATGGCTGCTTCAAGTAATTTAGACTGGTTTAGTTAATCAGTTTTAGATTGTAAGCTCTTCGAGGCAGAAACTCTCTCCTGCTCTGTATTTGTGCAGCATGTACCAGGCACATGCACAATATGGTTGGGGCCTTTAGGCTTAATGGTAATTCTAACACTAATAATAAATCCCTTCATCAGCCAGTCTGCAATGATGATGGCATTCCCCATTCTCTGGAAGATCCTTTCATTTCAAGTGTATTACTCTCATTATGAATATTGCCACAGGCTTGTGCTCTGTTACCCCTCCTGTTCAATGTGTATGGGATGTCACTAAGTGAGATAGGAAGATGTGCTGTCCTTTGTCACTTCTGTATTGGGTTATTGTAGTGTGATTTCCACTGAGCTACACAAGGGTAAAAGAGGACAAAAAATAATGGTGCTCTTCTAATCTCTTCCCACAAAATTAAGCTCTATCCATCTGTGATGCTGCTCTCAGTAGATTGTATAGATATTCTACACAGGATCATACATGCTGTCTGAGCTCCACTGAACTCCTCAGGTTTGGCTTCCCCTCTGTGGGGCATGGGTGGCACCCTTGAGCTTGGTTTCTTCTTGACTGGAGAAGAGAATAAGAGGTGGTACTCTTCCAGGCCTACTTAATTGTGGTGACAAAACAGGATGTCAGTCAGAGTAGATTGTGCAGAATTTCATAGTGTGATCCTTCCCCTCCTTTCTGACATGGGCAATAAAATATTTAACAAGTTTCACACTTATAGTAGCATCTGAGTTAGTGTCCCATAGTGACATGTGGGGCAGTTCTTGGCTCTCGGAGCTAATGTTTCAGGCTGTCTGGAAGTTCAGGCAGACATCACCGCATCAGTTCACCTTCAAAACCAGAAGTGAGTGTTCCTTTGCAAATGTAACAGCTAGAAATGTACTTTAAAAAAAAATTGATGTTCTAGAAAACAAGAAGGCAGGCTGGGAGAGGTGCTGGTATGCCATACCACTGTATACTGCTCTAATTTGAGTCCTGAAGGTACCTCTGAGGACCACTCCCACATCAGAACTCTGTGACAAGTGGAACTAACCTTACAAAAACAAGGGAGTTCATGAAGATTCAGGATAGACACACTAGTCTTTATAGATTTACCTTTTTCTGAAGAAAATATATGTGAAAGGGTCTCCCTGTGGTCTGTACTGTACTGTACTACTTTATGAACATAAGGTTGTACTCAAATTTTAACATTTCATTTTGTCCTGTACTTGTTTCTCAATGCTCCAAGCACTTCAATACAGTCTGAACTTTTATTCAAGGATAGAGGGTAGGTATATTTGTCACATAGATTTTTAGTAATACAGTGATCTTTCCTCTTTATTATGTTGCCTCTTTTGACCCAAGTGGATAGTCAAAATTTGGGGCCCTGCGGGAGAATAAAAATAGATGGTAGTCATGTATTTTTTTGCAGATTTGTTTATTTACAAAGAATGTACAGAGTCCTGTGTCTCTAAATGCAAAAAGAATCAAATAGCAAGAAACAGCACCAGAACACTCTTTGCTGCCTGCACCCCTGACCCAGGAACCTCTCCACAGGTTTCTGCCAGGGTCAGACATGCTTTCAGCTGCTCTTTCTCGCACATGCTCATGTGCAGTCTCTCTCTCTCACTCTCCTGAAGTCTGGTCCACACTTAAAATTAGATTGACCTCGCTACATCTTTCAGAGCTGCGAAAAATTTCATGCCCTGAGCACCAAACTAACCCCCAGTGTGGACTTGTGTATGTTGAGGAAGAATTCTTCTGTAGATCTAGCTATTGTCTCTTAGAGAAGCAGATTAACGACATTGATGGAAAAAACCCTTCTGTCAATGCAGGAAGCATCTACACCAGGGGTCTCAAACACGCGGCCCGGGGGCTGCATGCAGCCCACGGAGCTCTTCCCTGCGGCCCTCCAAGCTCCCCGTGGGCTCCCCCCCCAGTTACTTCCAGTCACAGCCAAACTCCCCTCACCTCCCCCCCCCGAGTTATTTTATGTGGCAGCTAAGCTCCCTGCTCGCTGCGCCCCAATGTTTGGGGCCGGGTCTCTCCCCCGGCCCCGCCTGCCGCCCCCACGCACCTCCCCTGAGTGTCCCCCTGCCTCACCTCTGCACCCCCTCCTAACCCCAAACTCCATCCCAGAGCCTGCACCCCCACTCCCTGCCCCAGCCCGGAGCCTTCACCCAGCACCCAAACTCCATCCCAGAGCCTGCACCCCAGACCCCCACCCCCACCCAAACTCCCTCCCAGAGCCTTAGGCAGGTGGGAGTGGAGTTTGGGGGGGCAGGTTCTGGGCACCACCAAAATTTCTACAAATCTGCCACCCCTGGAAGAGGCAGAGCAGTGGTGGAGTGGTGGTGCAGTCCAGTGCAGTGGGGGGGCTTTAACAGAAGTAAATCTAACTAAGTGCATGTTTTGTCCTTTGAGTGAGGTGCATTACTGAGTGTATATATTTTATTAAAACCGCTTGGAAATGACTTGTAGGAGCAGCAGTGATCTGTATGCTCTGTATAATGCTTAGCACTTTCCAGGGGGGAGGAGCACGCTCTGGGGAGGGGGAGAAGAGATGGGGCAGGGGCGGGACCTCATGGAAGGGGTGGAGTGGGGATGGAGCCGGTGCCAGCGAGGGGGGGTGTCAGTGATGCGGCCCTTGGGCCAATGCGCTAGTCTTCATGTGGCCCTTGTGGTCATTTGAGTTTGAGACCCCTGATCTACATTATGGTGCTATAGTGGCACAGCTGCAGTGCCATAGCTGTGCTGCTGTAGCATTTGTAGGGTAGACATACCTTCGCTGTCTCTGCTCTGCCTTCCCCCACACCTGTACCACCCAAAACAGCACTCAGCAAAGCTCCTGGGCAGGTTTACACACTACTTTTTTTCATGGGTAGAGTTTATGCTTACAGTTGTGTTAATCGAAAGGTGAGTTTACACCTATCAACCTCAATCCCACAACAAGGTTTCATCCAGTTTATAACACCAGCACCATCTCAGCTTTACCCAGCATCCCAATGAAGCCCAAAACAGTGACACCCAACAATCCATCCCAAACAGAAATAAAATAAAATAAATTTAAAGTGATACAAGGTTAATATTTACATTTGTAAAGTGTCTTCCTGTTTTCATATCACCAACTCTCAAAAAATTTATTCCCACCTAAATCTCTGTGGTTTTTTTTCTACCTGGATTTACACCCTGACCATTCTTTTCTAATTGGGAATTCACTTCTGTAACAACTTTTCCATCCTCAACTTCCACATTCTCAGATTCAGGGGGCAGCCAAGCTAAAATTCTGTCCCCCTGATACCCTTTCAAATGATTCTTATGGATAACTTTGGGTTTAGTCCTGGGACCCAGCTAAATCCTGTACACATTTTATTTGGGTCAGTACTCTATAGGGTCCCTCCCAAGATTTATCTAGTTGAGAGTTCCTCCCTTCTTTCTTTTAGGTTTGTGGAGCCAGACCAGGTCCCCTGTTATAAAAGTTTCCCGATATAATCTTACATTATATAGCCTTTTCATGTTGTCAGAGTCTGTCCTCAAATTTTCCCTAGCAAAGGTGTAAACTCTTTCAATTTTGCATTGTAAGATTTCTACACAGTCCAAATAGTCATACGCTATCCTGATATCAAGATTCTCTCATTGTGAAGTTTTTAGTTGCTCTGAGGTCCATACCTCGTCCCCATTCCCATTCTTTCAGTGGATGAATCATGAACATGGATGGGCCCCTCCGTAAATTAGAGGAAAAGAGAAACACACCCATCCCTTTTAGTAACAAATTCCTTGCTCTCCTGCTTGGGGCAGTGTTTGCAAATAGCTTCCCAAGAAGGCTGTCTGGACAAGCATTACCACGCTTATGGCCAGACCTATTTGTGATTGTGAAATCGTAGTACTGCCATTTCTCCATCCACCTGGCAAGCTGGCCCTCAGGATTTCTGAAATCTGAAGAGCCATTGTGGGAAAGCATGGTCTGTCCTGATCATAATCTTCTCCCCATACAAGTAGTGATGAAACCATTCTATAGATTTAACTACTGCTAGGAGTTCTTTTCAGGTGGTGCAATCATTTCTCTTGGGAGAACTTACAGTAAAAGTTTAATAAGCTACCACCCTCTTAAGTTCTTTGTGTTTGTGTCTTAATACTGTCTCCAAGCACTAGCATCTGTGTCCAGTATGAATGGAGTTTTGAAACATGGATAGGACAATACAGGAGCAGTCAGCAGAGCATTTTTAACTCTGAAAATGCTACATTACTTTCTGCTGACCACTAAAATGGTTTTGCCTTCTCACCCAACTTGTGCAGTGATTTTGCAATATAGATAAATCCACAAATGAACCTCTATAATAGGAGCAGAGTCCTGTAAAATTCTGCACATCAGTAAGTAGGCCACTCTCACATTCCCAGAGTACCAGATATTCTGGTACTTCCAGGAACAGGGTGGGCCTGTTCCTGCTGGCATGATCCAAGGCCCCTGGGCATGGCCTCATATGCACTGTCATGTGGGGGTGCCTTTTGAAGAGCACACTGCCCCATGTCCAAAATCATAGAATATTAGGGTTGGAAGGGACCTCAGGAGGTCTTCTAGTCCAACCCCCTGCTCAAAGCAGGACCAATCCCCAGACAGATTTTTGCCCCAGATCCCTAAATGGCCCCCTCAGGGATTGAGTTCTCAACCCTGGGTTTGGCAGGCCAATGCTCAAACCACTGAGCTATCTCTCCTCCATTTGTCTCAGTATGAGTTGGGGAATAAACATTAGAAAAGCAGGGCTGTCCAGTTTAAAACTGGATGTATGGCCAGCCTACCTGTAAGTGTCAGGGGAGTTGGCCAGTTTAGTACACCCTCAATTTTCTTTTTGGTAGTGGAAATTCCCTCCTCACTACTTGTGTGCCCAAGACAGACTACTTCTTTTTGGAACAACTCACATTTCTTTGGGATCAGTTTCAAATTGGCCATCTTCAGTTGATCACAGACTATTTATATAAATGTTTTAGTTCAGGCTCAAATGTTTTAGCATGCACCAAGATATCATCTAGGTACAACGGATAATCTGAAAGTGATATGCCATGTCTCCATTAGCCTTTCATATGTGGCTGGTGCATCGCACAAGCTAAAATCTATCACTTTAAATTTCCACAAACCTTGTCCTGCTGTGAAAGCAGTTTTTTCCCCTATCTTTTGGACGCGCTTCCACTTGCTGATACTCGCTTTTAATCTGGAAAGCCAGATTGAACCAATTACGGAGTTCAGAGTATCATCTATTGATATTAATGGATAAGAATCCTTTAAAGTGACTTCATTTAATTTTCAATTGTCCACACAGAATCCGGTACAACCATCCTTTGTCTTAACCAGAACTTTGGATGAGGCCCAGGGGCGGATTGAAGGGTATGTTATGGCTTTGTGAACCATTTTTGCAATGGCTTGTACAGTTGCTTCCCTTTTTGCCACTGATAATGGGTAAAGTGCCTGTTTAATGGGTCAGTTTACCCCAGTATCAATCTTATGATGGGCCAGTGCAGCACAACCTATATCTTTGTTGGATTGGGTGTACAACCTGATTCCTAACCAGAAAGTGTCTGAGTGTTCTGCTATTCCCTATTTAAATGTACAGCACTGCACTGGAATAAGTCCAACAGAAACTCTTGGGGCATACCTTCACTCCCTTCTCCCTTGTAGTTTTCTTCTATATCAGTTTTTACCAGATCCATCATCTCATTCCACAACTGCAGTTCCCTTTTTCACAATTTTCTGTTTATCAGAAACATTTGATCAAACGAACTGGGATCAGTTTTTGTTTCACATCCACAAGACCATTACCAGCTAAGATTCCCCGAGACCCTGGGACTTAAAACAGGTTTCAACCACTCCCCATCTTTCCCTTGCTGGAAAGCTACGGTAGCATGTAGCTGTTATAAGGGTTTCTTCCCCTGGAGGCAGGACAGTTCATTTACTGCAAACCAGTTGCCTACAAACCTTTTGTCTCACCTGAGCCATAAAGGAAATTTCCACAGGCTGAATTTGAAGAACACCTCTCCTGGCATTGATTACACAGTTATTAGCTGTAATGAAATCCAAACCAGTTCTTAGCTCATCTACTATTTTAGCCACTTAGACCTCTTGCTCAAATTTCAAAAGTCCAATCTGCAAACCCAGTTTTTGGACAGGTGCCCTTGCCCCAATGACTGTCTCAATTTGAGACCAATTAGGCAGTTCAGTTTTGGATACCCTCTTCCCTAACCTTTTTAGCATCTCCGGTCTAATAAGTGTTATGTATGAACCCAGGTCAATTATTCCTGAACACATCACAGATCCTCTGATGCACTGAATAGATGAACTTCCATTATTTTTGTCTAACTGCCCAGATCTAAACAAAAATTGTGGGGCTGAGCTTTATATCTCCAAATTTTGACTCTCAGTGATGGCTTTCGGCTTGTGCAATGTCCCCATTTCCTGAACTGGGACAGAAGCTTTGATTAGATACTTGAGACCGACTGTCTTGGCCCACATTACTTTTCTAACAATTCTCCTTTCTGTGGCCCGTTTTGTCACAATACCAGCAGTTAACATAACTTTTACCTTTAATTTTTGCATTTTTGTCAGTTTGCCTTGTTTTACAAACCAAATTATCATGTATTCCTATCATTCAGTGCAGTCACAAACCAGATTAGAATACCCTGTTGCTTCGTGCATATTTGATACAGGGCTCATTGTGATCAGCTTCTGTCTTCCTCAGTGGCAGCTGCTGCTTCCGGTGAACTACTGCAAGCAAAGATTCAAGTTCTATGGCGAATTCCACAGCCTGTCAAAGTGTCTTTGGCCTCCTTTCATTGATCTTGATGTGCAAGTTCTAATCCAACTGAGCATCTATAAATTGGTACATTGCCACTCTATTCTGGAAGGCCTTGGTAGTAGCTGGGTATGCCAGGAGCACAAGTCTCTGCAGGTCTTCTGCTAGTTCAGGTGGTGGTCTTTTTGCTTCTCCTTCTAGTTCTTAGCTGTGCCTTGGCTAGTTCATATTCATGGCTGGCTCCAAACCACATGTCAAGGGCCTGTACCAGGTCTGGATAACTCTGTCGCTTCTCTGGGGGTAAGTTCTGAAGCACCATCAGAGCTGGGCCACCCAAGTTGACTGCTAGTAACCCCGCTTTCTGTCCATCTTCCCAGCCATTCATTTGAGTTTCATAGATTCATAGGACTGGAAGGGACCTTGAGAGGTCATCGAGTCCAGTCCCCTGCCCTCATGGCAGGTCCAAATACTGTCTAGACCATCCCTGATAGACATTTATCTAACCTACTCTTAAATATCTCCTGAGATGGAGAATCCACAACCTCCCTAGGCAATTTATTCCAGTGTTTATAATGTTGAATTGAGCCGATAAGCCTCCCAGGGAGGTTGTCTCAAAAATAGTGGGGTTTTGCATCACAAGAGCTAAGACAGGCCAACCTCTTCTCTTCTGGGCCTCTGTGGGCTACAAAGGTGTAGAAAACTGTTGTAAATGTCAGGTCTTACCAAGTCCTCTGGCTGGCTCAATTCCTCATATAGGCATCTGCCTACTGCGGTGGTGATCTGTGAGGCTTTGATTTCTTTCTGGAGCTGAATTTTCAGCTCCTTAAGTCCTTGCCTCAGCTCAGCTCTGTTAGCAAGTCCCATGTTGGCTAAAGCTTGCCTGGTCTCCACTACTTCATGGAAAAACTTTTCGTTTGCAGCAGTCAGGTTGCTGGTCTCCTCTTTGATGCACCTTACCATTCTACCCTGCAGCTGGGCATCCCAACCAATCTGGACACTTTGCAGTTGTTGCTCTAACAGAGCTTTGACCTCCACCCTAAGCCAACCTTCAGGCCTTTCTGGATGTCGAGATGCTGCTTTAGTTTCTTTTGTGGAGCGTTGAGCTCCTGTTTTAAGACTTAGCCAAAAGAAATTGAACCATCTATAATTTCTGCAAACATCACCACATTTGCGCCATTCTGGTTCAACAGGAATACTAGCTCACAATTTTTCTCCTTGGAAACTGGATCCCACTTTGACACTAATGTTGGCTCTTTTGACCCGAGTGGCTACTCAAAGTTTGGGGTCCTGTGGGTGTTCCAGTTGGGAGTAGAAATCAGTTGTAGTCAGGTATTTCTTTGATGCAGTTTTGTTTATAAAGAATGTGCAAAGTCCTGTGTCTCTGAATTCAGAAGGAATCAAATAGCTGCTCTTGCTCATATTACCAAGAGCGCTCTTTTCATCCTGCACCTCTGATCCTAAAGCCTCTTCCCATGTTTCTTCCAGGGTCAGCCACAGTGCTTTCAGCTGCTTCTGTTCACTGGTGTGCTCTCTCTCTCCCACTCCGTCATTCTTTTTTATCTCCTCTCAGTTTCTTTGTATTCTGCCTCCCGCCGCCTTCCCCACACACACCCAACCTAAAACAATACTCAGCAAAAGCTCCTGGGCTACAAAGGGGTAGAAAACTGTTGTAAATGTCAAAACTCCCTTTGTCTTGTGTGGGGTTTATGCCTGCAGTTGTGTTAATTGAAGGATGAGTTCAGGCCTACCAATATCAATCCCATAACAAGGTTTCACTTCCTTTATAACATAGGCTATGGGTATGTCTACACTACCTGCCGGATTGGCAGGCAGCGATCGATCCAGCGGGGATCAATTTATCGAGTCTAGTCTAGACGTGATAAATCGACCCCCAAGCACTCTCCTGTCAACTCCTATACTCCACCGCCACAAGAGGCGCAGGCGGAGTCGACGGGGGAGCGGCAACAGTCGACTCGCCACAGTGAAGACACCACGGTAAGTTGATCTAAGTACGTCAACTTCAGCTATGTTATTCATGTAGCTGAAGTTGCGTAACTTAGATTGATTCTCCCTCCCATCCCCCCCTCCCACAGTGTAGACCAGGCCTATATCTACACTACTGCGGTAAGTCGACCTAAGCTACACAATTCCAACTACATGTATATCGTAACTGGAGTTGACGTACCTTAGGTCGAGTTTCTGTGGGGTCTACACCGCAGGGGGTCGACGGGAGAAACTCTCCTGTCAACTTACCTTACTCTTCTCGAAGTGGGTAGAATACAGGGGTTGACTGGAGAGTGATCTGCTGTCGATTTGGCCGGTCTTCACTAGACCCACTAAATCGACCGCCAGTAGATCAATCTCAGAGCGTTGATCCCGGCTGTAGTGTAGATGTAGCCATAATATTGCCTTCTCCTCTACTAGTGGGAACAGTACCCAGACTTCAAATTTTCTATGATAGTCTAGTAATAGTATAGTAGTTGATATCTTCTCATGCTCCCCAGGCAGCTCTGCTGATGATTGTATGGTCGCAGTTGGGTTTACCATGTAGTTAAATGTTCATTTGTTCATTGATTTTTCTTGGATTTCTATGTTGCTTTGTCCTTCTGGATTATATTTTTTCCCTTGACATTCAGCTGGAACAAATCCAAACTTTTTTTTCCAAGAGGAGATAAAACAGCTATTTTCTGACAAATGAAGTGAAATTGAAAGGCTGGGGTTCAGAGGGCCAGAGGATGAAGACAGCATTGAATCTGAGCAACATTTAACCTATTTAGTGAAAGAAAAGGAATTTGGCTGTGTAACTTCCTGAACCAGTAATTAGTACAGAAAGCAATGTATTTGAACTATTGTTGCCCTTTGATGATCAATTTGAGTCTGTGCTCAACTAGCTAAGTTTTACTTAGTCTGCATTCTGAAACTATTTCCTGGCTGCTTCTTGTTATGATATGCCACAGGAGGCAGATGGACAGCAGCTTGACTTTAAACACTAGGCAGGATTCCAGAAGAGTTGAGAAAAACTTGTTTTGATAAAAAACTTATCCTTATATTGAAGCAGTGACAGGAGTTCAATACATTGAACTCTAAAAAGTGTCATTCATTTATCCTAAATTTTAACATTTTATTCATCAATGGAACAGTTTGAAAACAGAAAGCTGATTGACATGGGCTTTGTGTTTCACATGACAAATAAAAAAGACAATGTTCATATACGAAAATAATTAATACATTTGTCATAAGAAAATGTGTTCATGTCTTTCAAAATGAATTACTTTGGTGGGAAAAGAATTTGTGTTGAACTATGTATAAGTCTGCACTATTTGCTCTGAGATTGGAACAATTGAAAGTCATACATTTTCCTTTTCAGGCAATCTCTCATTTCTCATTTATAATTTACAAGGCTATGCAAATACACAGTCTGCTTCTCTTTTGCTTTGTATTCATAAGCCATTTTTATTAGTGAAGTTACGGCCATGGGAACCAATTATCAGTTCTGAGTTTTCATATTCAAAATATTTGTTAATAATCAATAAAGTTGTAGAGGAGCAAAATGGATTGAAGTTTTCAAACCTTCAAGCAATAGTAAAATCTTAATATACTTTTCTTGGTTGGCATCTCATATGTATATAACACCATCATACGGTATTACATTAAAAGCACAGAAGAACAATTGTTTTAAAACCTTATTTGACTTCAAATAATCCTCAAAGATCTCTTGGAGAGCACCCAATAGTTAAATAGGCAACACCATGTCTGCAAGCAATGATAGATATGGTCCTTCAGATTAAAAAGGGACACTAGGGTTAACTCGGGTTTATAGTACCTTATGAAGAGTACAAATGAAAGCAGTATGTATGGGGAAATGCACGTTATTCGGGTAATCTGAACATATTCATTGCATTGGGGGCCTCATTTTCTCTATTCTACTGTGGTTATATGCTGATGTAATTTCAAAAGTCTTCCTACATTTTTTTTGGCCTGTCTAGCACTCTGTAGTGCCCTAACTGAGATATAGTCTTCAGGACCAAAATGTAATTAAAATCCAACTCCAAAAGTTATGGGGGGAAATTCACTGCCTTGACAGCACAAATGAGGAGAAACTCCCTAGAAAGTGTAGAGTCAGCTAGCTGGTCCCTCTGCTACCCCATCATGCAGCAATGGCACACTGTGTTCTGGTTATTACTAGCTGGCACTCTGACCTACTGCGAAGCCAAGGGTGGCATGAGCAGAGAATTAGAGTATGTCTCCACTTACCGGGGATCAACGCTGTGGCGATCGATGCACCAGGGGTCGAAATTTTTCACAGCCCTGAGCCAATGTAGTTAAGCTGACCTGACTTCGTAGCGTAGACCAGCACTGGGTCTATCTGGATATCTGCAGCTAATGAATCACAGAATTCACAGGTTCAGTGACCTTCATCCTAAGTGAATTTTGAAGCTTTCGGAATGCTTTGCTCCAGAATATTTGAGTGAAAAGTCTGACAATATCACAAAATAGAAAGAGCACATATTCTGATATTTTCACATTTTTTGTGTGAATATTTCTATAGCTAAAGGCATCTGGCACCACTCGGGCTATTTCAGGAAGTGGTGCTGGTTCTCATTAAGGTCTGGTCTGCATGAGTAAAGTTATACCAGTATAGCTGTATTGGTTTGGGATGTGGGTTATTTTTTTTAATCAGTATAGCTTATTTGGCTTCCCAAACTCGTTTTGCTGCTTAACCATACTGGTCTAATTAAAATGGCAACCTTTCTAGTGTAGACAAGCCCAAAGTGACACACTTCTTTGTGAATGAGCAGTGAAGCCAAGCCCCAGCCTTGTGGTAAGGAACACTGTTAGGCATTATCTGTTAGAAGAGACAAAGATATCACCATAACTTACACAAAAATTGGGGTGTTAATGGGGTCTTTGCAAAATTTCAACTCTGGTAGTCACATATTGCTTATTAAAATTGCTGCCTCTTTTTAATTTCACTTGGATACAGCTTTTTGTTTTACTTCTGTTTCTGTCTCCTTGTTTAAGACTGCTATGTACTGTCATATAGTTACTGTGTTTCATCCCAGAGGGAGCTGGAAGTGAAGGGATTCTTTGTGTCTATTCTTTTTAGACCCTCATTTTGTAAAGTTTCATTCTGCAACATGACAGGCACAGTACACATGCAAGTTATTTATTTGCCCAAGATTTTGAAAATTGACCATTGATTTTTGGATGGATACTCAGCACTTTGTGAAAATCAGGCCCCCTTAAGGTGTCTCAATCTGGACACCCTAAAACTGAGGCAACCCAAATCACTGGTCACTTCTGAAAATCCTTTGTTATTTATCATTCTCTGTTATGGTGGTTGTCTGTAAAAGTAGTACTTTTTTACCAAGGGGTTACAGAGATTCCATATAGGTTCTGTGTTTCAATTTGAATAAGTATACAGAAGTGCAGATGCTTATCAATATATATCCTTGTTTCTTACATAGCCCAACTTCCAAATATTTCTCAGATGTCCAGCAATTCTTGTGAGATCTACACCACATCCTGGTTTTGGCTAGGCCAAAATACCAAGACTTTGTCTAGACCAGAATTTAATAGTGTGATGTTAGCATGTGTAACATGGTAAGAGTCTGATATAGACAAGACCTTTAACACATTCTAAGCTGGTTTCTTTCTTCTGGTCTCCACTAGACTTTTACAAGTGTGTGTTAGCACATGCTGACATCACATCTTTAAATCCTAGTCTAACCAGGCCCAAGAGAATAACTCTTCTTGAGTTATATCACCAAAGAGGAAACAGCAAAGGCATATCCAAACCTTTCCTCTCTGCCCCCAAAGTGAAAACACTCATCCATGCGCTGATTATTTCCCATTTTGATTCCCCCCACCCCACCCCTTTTCTCATCTCTGGAGTCCCTGACACATCTATCATTTCACTTGTCCATCCAAAATGCAGACACTAAACTTACCTTTTTTTCCTTTGATCAGACCACTTCATCCTTTGTCTCCACTCACATCCCATGCTCCCCAACATGGATTTTAAACTTCTTGTTACCTATGTTCAAGACAAGTGTCCATCTCTGAGCTCATCTCATACAAATTGCCTATATGTCCCCTCCACTTAGCCAGGATTGCCAGTCTCCAAGGCTTGTTCATCTCCTTCTCCCATTCCTGTTTCTGTGCCTTTTTCCCATAAGCATGGAATGCATTCCCCATTCTGGTTTGCTAGACCTTCACCCTCTTTATAGAAGTGTTTGCATGTGTGCGTGCATGCAAGAAACTCAGATTATTCCTGTAGGTTTCTGGTGCATCTCATCTTCTATGTTTCTGTCATTTGGATTGTAAGTGGTTTATGGCAGGGACTGTCATCATTTTGTATCTTGTGAGCACACTGTTGGTGATTAACAAGTTAGTATTGTAACTACTAGTGTAAATGCAATATAAAGCACACCAAAGTAGGGAAATTCCCTCTAATTCTTCTTTATTTAATTGTTTGTGTATGTGTATATCTCTGTTCTATGCACAGTATGACATATATAGAATACACAACATACTAATTCATTAGTACTTAAGCAAATATCAACAATCAGTTGTTTTAACCTAATATAGGTGGGATCTGTGGGCTTTTTCACTTCTTGTTTGTTTATTTTAGTGCTTCATTTCTCTCTCTTTTATTTTTCTCTGTCCAGGCAAGATTTTAATCTAATATTTTGTGTTTGAGTTCTAAATGCATAGCGTGTCTCTCTGAAAACCCTTATGTACCAATGGTACTTTAAATTCACAGTGTCTGACACAACTAATGATGGTTTCTCCCTGGACATTTATGGAGCGTTTTTTGATTTGTGTGCCTGTAGCATTCAAAAATAAGATTTGTTTTCATATTGTGATTTAACATTTCTATTTGCTGTGAGGAGATGAAAAAGGGGAGGAGGTGGACCAGAGTATCAAGATCTCGGTGTTTTCATTTCATTCTATTATAGTGCATTTCTTTTGTAGGTAGAATCAGACCTGTTGTGACCAATACATTCTCAAATATGCTTGCAGGTTTATTTTTTGGCCTGGAAATATTATTTCCTACGAAGAGTGAGCATAAGATTTTACTTTTACATTTTAGTTTCAGTCCAAGGCGACAGAAAAGCTTAAATTCATCACTGCCTGAAATTCTTGGTTAAATATTTAAGACTAATTGGTAATGTGACAAAAGTTTGGCATGCTGATCAAAATGCATTAAACTGTTGTGAACTGTCAATGTTTTACCAGTTTCTCCTGACATGATACATAAGTTTTAAAGGGTATATATGACCTGGCAACAGCAGTTTGCATGGCATACTCCCTTTCTCCTCAAAGATTGATTTATCTATTGAGTACTGGAGCTTGCTCTACCTGTGCCAATTGTGACACAAGAAAGAGAAAAGAGGTGAAAAATTAGGTCAAAGCTGTAGTCTGTAGTAATTCAAAGGACAGAGGGAACTGACATGAATCCATTAAATTACTGTTACCTTTTGTTTTTTAAAAGGACACTAGCAAATTATTTTTCATAAATTTTAAAATTGTTTATGTACTGTTGATAATAAATACCCCTGGCAACCTGAAATCCTGATTTTTCACTACCAATTTCCACCCCGTTGCTTGCTCACTTGTCAGTTAATCTAGGGTTGCTTGTGTGCTGAGCTGCTGGATTGTTTGTTTGTGTGTGTGTTTTATTTTTTATTATTGTTTGGTGCACTTGGTTTGTAGCAAACAACACCCCACATACATACCACACAAAGATTTATATACAATGTTACAAAGCTTATGTTAGAAAAAATTGTATTTCTGTATTGTCAGAGTACATACATTTAAATGTCTTCAATTTTAGATAACAGTGGCTAGTACCAATAAGTAAACATTTATCTTAAACCACAGAGGTCACTACATTTTAAGACTGTAGTGTCGGAACAGGAAAATATCCCAAATAACTACGGTGAACAAGGCCATAATCATGAAAAGACCTACACATGTGCTAAACTTTCCACACTCTGAGTAGGCCCATTGACTTCTTTTGGGACTCTTCATAGTGTGTAAAATTAAGGACACGTGTGAGAACAGTGCAAAGTCCCACTGAAGTCACTGGGGCTCTGTACAGGTGCAAGGAAAAGCTCCGAGGGTTTTTTTTTTTTTAAGTTATTCCCTCCTAACATGCCAACCATATAGCCCCTTCTCCAGTGCCTTCCTATTTCTTATCATACCATAACAAATTCAGGCTCCTCATTTTCACCTATACAGTCATAGGGCTCCGTGTCCGTCGCGGAAAGCCACGGATTCCGTGACTTTCCGCGACCTCAGTTACTTCTGCAGCAGCCAGTGTGGCTGACCCCAGGGCTGTCCAAGCAGCTGGCTCAGGGGGCAGCTGCTCAGGTGGCCCCATGGACAGCCACACCGGCCATTACTGGAGTGGCTCTGGCAGCCAGCCACTCAGGTGGCCCCCAGCCAACCGCACCAACCACTGCTGGAGCGGCTTGGGGCCAGCCGCACTGGCTGCTGCTCGAGTGGTCCCCGGGCAGCTAGCCCTGTGGACTGCCCAAGCAGCAGTCCCTGGGTTGGCCAGAGCAGCTGCTGGTCCGGTGGCTCCCGGCAGCTGGTGACACTGGCGCGCACACACCCTGCGGCAGCCCCCTGGGGCGCCTCTTCTCCTCCTCCCTTCCCCCCCCTTCCCCGCAGCAGCAGCTGCCCCAAGATTGGGATTTGTAGAGGGAATGAGGGAGCGAAATGACTGCAGAGATGTATTTGAAGGCAATATGAAGGCTACTATTTAGTCGGGTATTTTTAGTAAAAATCATGGACAGATCACGGGTCGTGAATTTTGTTTGTCGTCGATGACGTGTCCATGACTTTTACTAAAAATACCCTGGTCATTTCTCCCCCTCATTCCCTCTACTCTTCCCAATCTGCTCATTTTACTATGGAACTCCCAGTCTCTCTTTTAACTGCTTGCAATTTTATGCCTCTTACCATGCTGCCTGCTACACCTGGAATAGTCTTTCACTTTTCATCCTCCAAGTTCCTTTCCTCTCCTTAAAACCCAGCTCTCCAACAGTGCGTCCTCAATTCTTCTCACTGTTCATAATCCCCCAAACCAAAGTATTGATGTGTGCAGTAAATTGGTAGATTATAAAATGGGGCATTGGCACAATGTGTAATGGAGTTTTCTTAGAAGTACCCTAGGCCAGGTCTGCACTACAAACTCACATCGGCATAACTGCATCACTCAGGGGTGTGAAAAATCCATGCCCCGAGCGACGTAGTTATACCGACCTAATCCCTGGTGTAGACAGTGTTCTGTCAATGGGAGATCTTCTCCCGTTGACATAGCTACTGCCTCTTGTGGAGATGGATTAATTACACTAACGGGAGAAGCTCTCCCATCGGTGTAGTAGCATTTTCACTAAAGTGTTATGGTGGCATGCAGAGCTGCTGGAGCTTTTTAAGTGTAGACCTGCCCCTAGTCAGAAGAACATTTAAAACATTCATGGTATTTGTGGAAGAGTTCAATCTTCTTTTAGACAGCACTTGCCCATCTAGAGTTTTAACTAATATATTCAAAGTTCTCCTTGTTATAAGCCGTGTTGGACAAATACATTGCTGTCCTATTGTTACCATTTACTTTATGGTGGTAGAAAATGAGTTTAATACAGATGACAGCGGCTACAAAATGAATAGAAGAGCAAATGTCTACTGACATAAATATTTGTATTGCAGTGACGAGAGGCTGCTGAAGAATAAACTTTTTAATTTTAATTATTTTTGGTTTCAGAACTTCTGATGGTGGAAAGACAGTTGGTACCATAGACGTCAGCTTTGTGAAGATGGGGGAGATAGAGAAGGGGGAAGTAGACCACATCACAACAGATGTGCAGGGACAAAAGGTATGAAATCAGTTAGCTCATTGCACAAATTAAATTAGAATGATCAGTGGTGCCAGATGCCTATATTACTAATACCACACTGGGATTTAAGTTCTCATTATTCAAAAAAGTTAAATGAGAAATCAGCTCTGGAATGAAGTACAATATATGTGCTCAGTTCTCTCAACTCAAAATACATTTGCATAGAGCTGTGCCAAGTGATACTCTGTTCTCAAACGTTCCCCCTCTGTTTTGTTAGAACAAAAGTATTCATTTAAACCTCAATCAACCATAATTAACCACTACTTGAGAGCTGTCAGAATGTAGTATGAGGCACTAGTGTTGTGAAGGGTCAAAACTTGGGTTTGGCTTTATTAATAAGCACAAAATACATAAGTTGAATTATAGGCCAAGCTGCCTTCCCAGGCTATTCCTCTCTTGGTGCAGCTTGGCCCTACAATTTAAATTCCTCTGCTGTGAGAGGACCACTCCCCTCGTCCCCAAGCCCTGTTATTTATTCGAGGCAGTTAATGAGCTATATCAACCATAGTGAGTCTGCAGGAATTAATTGGTATCTCCTTGCTGGGTTCCAATACTTGTTGATGGGGTGGGTTGACAGAAGAACACAGTAAACTTGTTACAGCCATAGTTTCAGTGGGCTTTGAATGCATTTGTTAAATTAAGTGAGACACAGTTACCCAATTTCCTGTTTGTGTGTGCAAACAGGTGAGGGTGCAATTCCAGAGACATTTTTGAGGAAGTTGCACTACTTCCTCATCAATATATTGAAATACCCACAACCAATTAGTTTTGAACTGAGTGTAAAATTCAGTATGCTGAAAGTCTGCAGATTCAGGCAGAAGGAAACTGGTAGCCAACCCCAGATCTGGGATGTTGATTGGTACAAAACAGACCACCTCCAAAGGGCAACATCTCCCCCTTGCTCACAAACCTTTTCACAGTACACTCACAGCCCTCCTACGACCAGATGTTCACATGAGGATCTGGCTGTTAGTACCATTCAGAATTCAGAGTAGGGTGAGGAATTACTAGCATTAGTAGAGATTTCTGTCCTGATGTTCTTAAGTCCTGAATGTTTTACTAAGTGCAAGGTCAGCCCAAAATAGAAAGGGAAAATACTAAAATAGTCCGCTTGAACAAGAATTTATTATACTAATCACTGACTCCTTGGCTGCAGACACTCTCTTGCTAATGTAACCCATGTGGTTCTGCTGTGTAGAAGGGCAGAATTCCTTGTATGGTACAGAGCTTTGATACATAGGGGTTCCCCTTGCAATAGAGAGCATGGGGGGCAGATAGGGCCACGTCTGGGAAGGCTATGGAAGAGGCAGAGATGAGAGCAGAATATCTGCTGCTATATAAATCCTTTTTCCCTCTGTCCCAACTCCTGTGGAAAGGGGGCGTGGCAGCAGCCTCCAGAGACTTGCTTAGGGCAGGTCTACACTACCCGCCTGAATCGGCGGGTAGAAATCGACCTCTCGGGGATCGATCTGACGGGACGCGATAAGACGCGACAATCGATCCCCGAATCGACGCTCTTACTCCACCAGCGAAGGTGGGAGTAAGAGCCGTCGACGGGAAGCCGCAGAGGTCGATTTTGCCGCCGTCCTCACAGCGGGGTAAGTCGGCTGCGATACGTCGAATTCAGCTACGCTATTCGCGTAGCTGAATTTGCTTATCTTAAATCAACCCCCCCCCCTGTAGTGAAGACGTAGCCTATGACTGCCTCACTGTTGCAGTAGAAGCTGCAAAATACTTTGTCAGCCTTTCCAACACGTGAAGGAAGGATTCCTTCTATCTTATTCTGCACTAAACAGAATGATGCAAAGCATAGTTATGTGCTTTGTCTGTCTGTCTGTTTAGGATTTAGACCTAAAAGAAATACAAGAACACAACAGAAGCTGGTGTGCTGCCTTTGAAAGGAAAAAAACCAGTTGACAAGATTTAAAAATATAGCTTTCTTAAAACATTAGAGCTCAGAATTATACATGAGTGTGAAGCCAGAAGAGGAGCCATTAAAAATGGTTTAGAAGATTATGTAAAAGTAAGTAGTGCTAAGAGATGAAATCATCAAGTGAGGAAAGAGATGTCAAAAAGAGGACAGTAAAAAAAAATTCCCACCTTTTCCCCCCAACCCTGATTTAAAAATGCGTTTGTACTAAATAATGCTGCCTGCCTGCTGTGATTTTGAGAGTAGCCCTTGAAAGAAATTCCTTTGAAATTATATAACTTGTCAAAAATTGTTTTCTACTATGCTATTGCCTTTTTGGAAAGTTCTTTCTACTGCATTTTGGGACAATCCTTCATGTTTTGCTGCCTTCTGTACAGAGACTCCAGTGTTACAACCTATTATTAAATATTACAACTGAGTTGTACAGGGAAAATGCAAATTAGTAATTAAAAATAAAATCGCTTCACAAAACAGGTAGGGTTAGAAATATAGCTTATCACAAATATTTTGTCCAAGGCCATTCATATTTAACTGTTTTACATTTCTTTTGCAGCAACTTCTGAAAAATTCCATTTGTGGTTATGTTTCCTTTCAAAGTGTTACATCTTTTCTTTTGTAGTGTGCACTGGTGTGTGAATGTACAGCACCTGAAGGCATAAGTGGTAAAGACAGCTTACCTCTATTAAATGCAGGTATGTGTTATAACATCATAATTTCTTTAAATAATTAGGGCTATAATACTGTACTAGGTTATCTTTGTTAGTGGGAGAACGTAGGGAAAACCGCCAAAATCTCATGCATACAAGGATTTTGAACAGAGCACTTTTAAAATGTTGTGCCCCATTTAATGTTCACTTGAAGTTTAACATTTGCATCTATATAAGCCACAGACGCTGAATGTTTAATAAAAGCTAACTACAAAAGATGTTCAAAGGGCATTTTAGTAGTTCAAACAACAAGATGTTTGTAATTCTTTTATGTATATATTCTAATGCATTTTGAGTAGATTGCCATTAGATTCCAAAACAATGGGCTGCTATACAACAATACCAGTTTTGAAGAGTTTCAGAACCACTAGAGATTTAAGATGTTTTCCTGAAAACCCTGCTCCTGGAAGCTTTCTTCATTCACTGGAGTAGAGTGCAGTTGACTACTTGTGTGAGGAAGGATTTGCAGTAACTGGCCCCGAAAAGTTAGACTTTGTGGTACTCTGCTGAATACTCTTACATTTGGAGCCTTATCCAGTCCCTATTGAAGTCAGTGGAAAGACTCCAATTGACTTCAGTGAGCATTGGATGAGGCCCACTGTTTTTTGTAATGTATGGTGTTGTGTTAATGACTATAAAGTAGTTATAGTTGCACACACATTTGACTCCTGAGTACGCCTCTCTCACTGTTTATACAATGTTAGCTGAGATTGTGTTGAAAGCCCTGTGATTTTAAATGGAAGGGGCTGCTGGCAGGGCATTTTGAGGTCAGAATCTGCTCCGGAGCTCACTTCAGACTTTGGTTTGAAGTGTTTATATGCTCAACCCATTTCTCTCTCTTTCTCATTATACAAAGAAATATTACATGATGGTGTGGAGTGCTGTAAAAGTGTTATCAGCCTAAGTATAGGAATTTACATCTCTCAGCAGTAAGAAAGACACAAGTAAGCTATGCAGGTCACCCAAAACATACCACACCAGTATGTATTCTTTATGACCCACATACATTACAGATAGAAATATGTTTTTTAGAAACCCGTAAAGCCTTATTTACCATGAGACCAAGTGCTCAGGTCTCAGAGGGAGTCATGAAAACCTCTAAAAATGACTTGAAATAACTTTTCCTGATATAACGCAACCCGATATAACATGAATTCGGATATAACGCGGTAAAGCAGCGCTCCGGGGGGGCGGGGCTGTGCACTCCGGTGGATCAAAGCAAGTTTGATATAATGCGGTTTCACCTATAACGCGGTAAGATTTTTTGGCTCCTGAGGACAGCGTTATATCGGGGTAGAGGTGTATATAAAATATCACAATATATTTCTTGTGATCTTTGAATCCAGTTGGGAAGCCTATTTGTAACCCTGTAAAGCTGCTATTTGTAGTTCTGCATGACTCTGAGATATAGGATTTTAAAACTGACATTTTTATGTATAAAAAACATGTTACAGGTCCAGTAATGAGTCTTGCCCATCCTGGGCCGCTGGTGGGTTTTTTTGTTTTGTTTGTTTTTGCGGGGAGGAGGAGAAGCCCACATATTGGGGGGAGAATGAAAAATATTTTTCTGGTTGCTTGATTTTTTTTTTTTTAGTTGAAGCTACTTGGGGGAGATTAGGGGCTGGGAGAGATTAGTAATGTAACCTGAACTTTACCTATGAAACAGAGATGCATGATAAATTAGTTTAGCACATGGCTCTATAATTTATTACATAAATATCATCTCCACATATCTGGGTTTATATGAATCTCTCTGTGTTTCTCCCCCCATATATATGTTCTCTATATACCTCACACTTTCCCTCTCTTTCGGTGTATATGCATTTGTGTGTAAATGTGTAAACAGTGTCTCTCTTTCTGATGTGTGTATACTGCACTGTATATACTTACTCCTTGGGGAATTCTGCATCAAAAAAATTAAAAATTCTGTGCACAATTTTTATTTGTCAAAATAACACACTATATTCACTCCAGTTCAGGTACTTTGGTAATTTATTTCAAAATGTTTGTCAGCAATACAGACAACAACAAAAAAGATTCCCCCAGGAGTACAGAGTTAAAGAAACCCCTATGACAACCCAGTTCCAGCTGGGAGGTGCTGGAGGGGGCTACATGTGGCCCCCCTGAACCCAAACAGTCACCCCCCCTCTTCCCAGAGCCCAATCGTGGGGCACCGCCCCCCCCCCCCGCCCAGACACCTGCAGCCTCCCTCCCCTCAGCACCTTTACTCCCCTCAGCTTCTTTACTGTCCCACCGGGAGATGTAGTGTGGCCCTGCCCTTCCTCATCCTTTGCCAGAGCTGGGTCTCCCAGGCCCTCTCCTGTCCCTGAGCTGATGAGGATCAAGCCAGGCACCAAGAGCATGCAGAGCCTACATCCGTGCTGGGCTGGGCGCTCTGCTCACTTCGAACTGGAGAGCTGGACTCTGCAGAGTCCAGTGGTCCCTAATGGACAGCAGCAGCTCTGCAGCCCCAATTCTGCAGGGAAAATATGAAATTCTGTGCAGAACATTAATTCTGCGCAAATTCTGAATTGTGCAGTGGTGCGGAATTCCCCCAGGAGTAATGTACTGTGTATGTACCTATATATGTGTATTACAGTATAAATTTTTGATTCTCTGTCTCGAGTTGTTTATCATGCCAGGGAAACTATGAAACTTTACAAAAAAGAAGTGGGCATAGTAGGACATTGGCATTCATCTCAAGCCTGGATCTTAATACATGAAACTCACAGACCTCAAATGAGTTGTGAAGCCCCTATTGAGTGATGTAAATGAATATCTCACAGAGCCTCATCATTATTCCATTTTTAACTCGAGACTTCATTTATACTATTAGAAATTCACTTATCCATTTATAATACTGGAAATTAAAATAATTTTCTCGCATGTTTTTCACGTAAAGGTATGAAAGAGGAGAAAAGTAACTAAAATCTAATAAAAATGAGCAAAACTGAAGTTATTTTTTTCTGAAATAATATGTATGCTTGCTTTTATTCTAAAGGGAAAAATCCATAAATAACAACAGTATTAGAATTTACAACATGACAGTAGTTTGCTTTGATCTTCATTAGACAGTGAACAGAAGTTCAAACAAGAAATAATGTTCACTCTTTTTGTTTTATAAGTTTTATTTGGGGGAGAGAGGGGAGGGCTGAAGAATAGCATGTGGAGAAGTAAATGATTTCCAAGGAACAGAAAACACTGCGGTCTTTACATTTACAGTGAGAATGTCAGAAAATGCAGTTTGATAAATACATAGCAGTGATTTCCTGGCTTCCACACATAGATGCACTTTTAAAAGAGAACTTTCTCCATTTTGCTCAGTGAAATGTTTTGACAGTTCGTACATAAGCAAGTCTCTCTCTACATAAATTTCACAGTTTTATAAATGTAGGGAGTTTTGGATTGAGCAAGCATTTACTCCATATGTTACAAAAGCTAAATGCGTTACTGCCAAGGCCAAACATTCAAAAGTCATGAGGCACGCCCCCTGAAAATGATGAGACTGGCTTAAAAATCATGAGATTTAAACAATAATAAACTTGGGATGCTTTTTAATTTGTCTTCTGGCTTTCAGCCTTTAAAGTTTCCTAAGCTTTTCTCCATAACCATAAGGTCTAGAAACTTAAAAAACAAAGCAAAAAGGAAAAAAAAAAGGCAAGATTGTTACATAATCACCTGACTCCAAGAGCTGTGGCTTTAAGAAAAATTCCAAATATCTGAAAATTCTCAAAGAAATCACAAGAGTTGGCAAAGCTGCAAATAAGACTACTTGGACTCCTATATTGAGCAAAGGTTTGCAAGATATGATCCAGAGTTTTCAATTGAAATGCTTCTCTTGAGCTTGCAGATAGCAGTTTTAGCCTTTTGTCAGCATTGGAGACACTGCTAGGATGACAATACAACAGCAACAATTGTTCATTAGTCTTTGTGTTGCCTAAACTCTGGTTAAATGCAAAAAGAAAAACTCCTAGAGCCAAATTTTCAAGGTGGCCGCTTTTGTAATTTTTTTTGGCATTATTGCACATACAGATTTGCACAGGCAAATGTGAGTTATTACATGTTGTGAGTGCAAATTTACAGGTTCTTGAAAATGTTTCAGATATTCAAAAAGCTACACAGGGATGAGCTTTTCATGTCTAGATTAGCATCTGAAATCTACTCATAGTGAACAGATTCCTACATTACAGTAAGCACTAGAGTTGACACATGTTGGCAGCTCTCTGCTCATGGGCCAAAACAGAATCAGCTATACATATTGAATTATCCTTTCAAGTCTGAAGCTTGTCACTCCAATGTCTTGGTTAAGGAACATTGGGGTATTTTACACTGCTGTGGATTAAGACAGGACTTCAGTGCTGTCAATAAAACATCTTTCATTAACTTAGTCACAACGAAAGAGAAAAAATAGGAAATGTTTCATAGTGTTTGAACCAAGTGATATTTTGAATATATGCTTCTGAATTCCAGAAGTCTATCGGAATGGATAAGGCACTAGAGAAAATACTTTGTGACCTTGGACAAGTCATTTAACCTCCATGTCTGTTTCCTTCATCTGTAAAATTAAAACAACAATGCCTGATCACTTTTGTGTAGGTACTTTGAGATCTATAGACAAAAAATGCTGCTGATCATCTGTGCTAAACATCATTAAGGATTATTATGTTTGCTTTTTTAAATTATTCTTTGTTAATATTAAATAATTTAGTTTAGAAGTAAATTTATTATCAATAAAAAAGAGGTTGATACCTCAGAGGTCTTAAGTTTTACATGGAAGAAGAGTAGTTTCATGAAATTTCTTCAAAACCAAAGAAAGAGAACAGTTCCTGAAAATAAACAAGAGCTGTTAAAAATGAGCATGTGCAATATTGGCTCTTTATGAAGTGGGCTGTAACTTTGTCTACCAGTAATCATCTCATTTATGTAGATCCTCTAGTTTTATTGTTTTCGTTTCAGTCCTTTTTTTATTTTCATAACAAGTCTGATTTTTTTTAAAGTGCATTTGTGAATCATTGATGGTTTGGCCTTTGTTTATTATAGCTGTGATATTCATGCTGCATGAATCAGTGTACGTAGGCAATAATAGGAGGGAGTGCTTCCCACAGTAGTGAGTTGTAATGTAGGTTGCAAGATCCACTTGTTGATGTGCTTTTAAAAGCAACAGTTTCTTCAAAGCGATCACAGGTCATGCATTTCTTTGAATTATACAATAGTGAGTGTCAGGATCAATGAGAGGCTGGTCCAAGGCAGCTTTTACCAGTAATGTGAAAAGATCAGTAGCTTGATGGAGAGTTGGAGGGTTCAGATTGCTGTCTAAAGTCATTCTGAATTAAAAAGCAGCGGATGTGTATGTGTGTTTTAATGACAAACATTTATCTCCCAATAAGCTTATCTAGGAAGTAACAGAAAAGGTAACTTTTCTAGGTTTCCCCTGTGTGCTTCTTCTGGAGAATCAGTAGAGAACAGAAAAAGGGCTCAAGGGCAGAGATAAGGAGAGCACAGGAATTGCACAGGCTCATTATAGAGCATCATTATGCAATTTTGATGAAAATATGACTATGCAGCAGATCTGAGAGAAAAAACATGCTGTTCTTAGGCTTAAACGTGCAAGGCGCTGAGACCTTGTTCGCTGACAAAGAATTTAAGTACAAGAGTAATCCCTTTTCTGGATTAGGGACAGAGTGCTCAGCACCTTGCAGGATTGAGCCCGAGACTGTTACATATAGTTCTGGAGGGTGCTAGACTGCAGTGACATATCAGTGAGGCATATTTTCCTCTTAAAATACATATGCAACACCTGTTTGTGTTAATGACCTTTATGTTTGTGTAGCTAGGGAAGGATATACCATAAAATCTAAATCATTTGGGATGTGCTGCATCTGCCCCATATGGTTTCACTTTCAAATATATGGAAGCCTGAGAGTTCAATAACACACCTTGCACATGGTTACAGATAATGTTATCAGCTCTTAGCATGAGATTTCACTGTTTATTTATCCATCAGTTAAGTTGCTTTTTACTTTTGTCTCATGAATATGTGCCAGAGAGCTTGAGCTTGCATTCTTACTGCAGCAGTAATGATAAATGTACCAGATACCTACTGTACTAGGTAGAATGTAATTATCTACTGCACTGGGTTGTGCAGCCTTGAGTGCTATGTTTTTAATGAATAATACATTTATCTTTGGATTTAAGTTTGGAAATACAGGAGGGCAGAGAAATAATTTTACATTTGTGGACTAAACAATTGTAGTTGCTTCTGAAAGAAACATATAGCCACAATTAAGCAATGCCATCATTTTTTCTCTTCTACAGTGTTAAAAAACCCAATCTGTAAATTATACAGATTTCCCACTTCTGACAACAAGTGGCTGCATATCCGAGAACAGATGTCTGAGAGCACTCTTTCTTTCCATGTTCCCAAGGAATTGATCAATCTGAACATAAAGGAGGATATGAGAAGGTAAGGGTAACAAAATTACAAAATAAAAACGGTTAATATCTTTTCTTAGGCATTATTTCTTAGTTGAGGTAATATACATGATTATTGGTGAAGGTAAACTAAAATATTTTATGAAATGGGTAAGGAAATATGATGATCTCACTGGCTGATAATTCATAGCTGTGACAGTAATCAGCACTATTCGTTTCTCAGAAATTCTAAGAGTCTAGTGACTATAAATTCTGAGCAGTGAATTGTGCCAAATACAGTCATGGCTCTGAACTTCTGAGAATCAACGTTTGATTAATAATATAAATATTTTGAATAATTAACATTTTATAATCACAATAACACATGCCATGGTGTGAACTGCTCTATAGAGAGCTTGGCTTTATGCCTAGCAGCATCAATGGTGCGGATTACTACAACACAAGCAATAAGATTCAACACAGTTGGAATGAAGTGTAGGAGTAGTGAATATACAAATCACTTTCCTATAATTAATTTATATTTGTTAGTTAAAAGTGTGCCAGGTTTCAGATGTGGTGCTTTGTACAATCTTCCCATATGAATGTACCTATCTAATCAAAGAGGACTTCCAAGGAGCATAACAGAAAACACAGCCCAGGGAAAGGTGGGCAGGAGCCAAAGGTGGCATTAATCCACTTTTGTGCCACCCAGATTCTTGGCTGCTGCCAGGGCTGAAACAGCTTCCTGACCGTGGATGCCCTGCAGCATAGAATTTCCGTAGTAAGTAACAACACCATTGCCACAATCCACCCTCTCTGCTCCCTGGTATGACTTCAGTGTGACCTGCAAGGTGGGGGGATCTAGGGCTACATACATAGGTTCTATGCAGCTCCTGCAATGGAAGAATGTTCACCATGGTCTTTTGCAACTCCACTGCACCCCCTTTATGCTACTGGAGCAGCATGTGAGGGCCAGAATCATCCTACAATGCCTCTGAAGTCAATGGCAAAACTCCTCTTGTTGTCAGCCGTGGTGGATCCAGCCATTAGTCATACTATAGGTATTCACCCTGGCTTAATCAGGAGATCTTGAACAAACCTGAAACTCAAAAAAGAGTCATACAAAAAGTGGAAACTAGGTCAAATTATGAATATAAATAAAACAACACAAGCTAGTATGGACAAATGAGAAAGGTCAAGGCAAAAAATGAGATTAGACTCCTAAAGACATGAAGAATATTTTATAAATAGAAAAGAAGCAAGAGGAAGACCAAGGACAGGGTCAGCCCATTACACAATAAGGGGGCAAAGACAATAATGGAAAATACAGCAATGGACAAAGTGTTAAATGTCTTTTTTGTTTCAGTTTTCACCAAAAAGGTTAGCAGTGATTGGATGACTAATATAGTGAAACATGAGTGAAACTGTGATAGGATCTGAGGCTAAAAAAGGAAAAGAACAAACATTACTTATACAAGTTTTCAAGTGGATAGGGCCTTAGAATACTTAAGGAACTGGCTGAAGAGATCTCTGAGCCATTAGCAATTATCTTTGAGAATTTGGGGAAGACAGGAGAGATCCCAGAGGACTGGAAAAGGTCAAATATAGTACCTATCTATTAAAAAGGGGAATAAGGACAACCAGGGAATTATAGACCAGTGAGCTTAACTTTGGTACCCAGAAAGACAATGGAGCAAATTATCAATCAGTTCGTAAGCATCTAGAAGAAAATCATGTCAGACCAGCCTAATATCTTCCTTTGACATGGTTACAAGTCTTGTAAATAGGGGGGAAGCAGTAGATGTGATAATCTTGACTTTAGTAAAACTTTTGATATTATGTCACGTGATCATCTCATAAATAAACTAGAGAAATATAGGCTAGATGAACCTACTATAAGGTGGATGCACAACTGGTTGGAAAAACCAACTCAGACAGTGGTTATCAATAGTTCACAGTCAAGCTGGAAGGGGATATTGAGTGGGGTCCTGCATGGAGCTGTTCCTGGTCCAGTTCTATTCAGTATCTTCATAAATGCTTTGTATAATGACTTAATGTATACATTTATAAAGTTTTTGGACAATACCAAGCTAGGAGGGGTTGCAATCATTTTGGAGAACAGCATTAGAATTCAAACTGATCTTGATAAACTGGAGAAATGGTCTGAAATAAATAGGATGAAATTCAATAAGGACAAATGCAAGGTACTACACTTCGGAAGGAATAATCAGTTGCACACATACAAAATGGTAAATGATTGCCTAGGGAGGATACTGTACAAGAGGATCTGGGGGTTATAGTGGATCACAAACTAAATGTGAGTCAACAACGTAACACTGTTGCAAAAAAAGCAAACATCATTCTGGGATGTATTAGCAGCACTCTACTCAGCACTCATAAGGCCTCAGCTGGTGTACCGTGTCCAGTTCTGGGCACCACACTTCGGGAAAGATGGGGACAAATTGGAGAAAGTCCAGAGGGAGAGCAACAAAAATAATGAAAGGTCTAGAAAACATGACCTTTGAGGAAAGATTGAAAAAATTGTGTGTTTAGTTTGGAGAAGAGAAGACTTGGGGGGAACATAAGTCTTCAAGTTCGTAAAAGGTACTTCTAAAGAGGAGGGTGATGCATTGTTCTCCCTAGCCATTGAGGATAGGACAAGAAGTAAAGGGCTTAAAATGCAGCAAGGGTGACTTAGGTTATACATGAGAACACTTACTGTCAGGATAGTTAAGCACTGGAACAAGTTACCAAGGGAGGTTGTGGAATTGGAGGTTTTTAAGAAGAGGTTAGACGAATACCTGTCAGGATGGTCTAGTATCTGGGCAGAGAATTGAACTAGATGTCCCTTCCAGTCCAACATTTTCTTCAGATACAATGATGATGGGTGTGATATAAAGCTTAGATTAATTATTATAGTATTTGATTCTACTCTTTAATATTGTTTATGTATTTATAAAATGGATAGCCTGTCCCTGTTTGGGAATACAAGTGTTCTGGGTTTGGTTTGGTTTTTTACATAAAGTGTTGAAATCAAGTTACTCTGGCTGCACAGTTTAGTTGCTTTCCTAAATTTTATTGGTCAAAATAGTAAGGGATTATTTCACCTATATTGTTTCTTGTGCATTAACATTACCAAAACCATTACAGAGTAGGAAGTTCTGTATTGTAATAATGAGCTTCTCGGGTGAGGCTATAACAACATAAAATAACAGGTATTTACATTTTAACTATAATTTAGTACTCTTATTAGAATAAGAAAGTGACTTTGGAAGAGTAAATAATAGAAATGTCTGTCTTATCTGGCACCCATCATCATGGCATCTGCGTGCCTGCCAAAGCTGAATAAATAAATTTCATCAGCCTTCTACGGAGGAAGAATTCTAGTCCACACTTGCTGGACCCAGGAGTGTAGAGGTAGGAGAAATCTGCTTCCCCAATCTCCTCTCTGAGTGGCAAATCTCCCCAGAAGCGTATATAGAAGATATCCATGCCTCTGCTTCCCTCTCATGTACATCATCTTCCCAGTGACAAATTTACAGAAGTTGCAGTTGCTCCGGGGCTGGGGCAGGTACTGACAGTTTCAATGTTGCTACTAGGGTAGCTGTTGAAACTTAGTAGAGTGTGTGTGTGTGTGTGTGTGTGTGTGTGTGTGTGTGTGTGTGTGTG
>NW_020664417.1:16827186-16888455 GCF_002925995.2 Terrapene triunguis | reverse complement strand
TGTGTGTGTGTGTGTGTGTGTGTGTGTGTGTGTGTGTGTGTGTGTGTAAAATTCACTATGCTTAGGCAGAATGGGGGGCAAAAAGATGCCCACCACCAAGAGTGACAACCTGGGTTAGGAATACTGGCAGCCAGTGGCTTCCATGATTAGGGCCCTTCCAAATTCATGATTGTGAAAAATGCATCACGGATCATGAAATCTAATCTCCCTTGTGAAATCTAGCTATTGTAGGGGAGACCAGATTTCACAGAGTTGGGCGGCCAGAGAGCAGCAGCTGCTGGTCAGGAGCCCAGCTTTGAAGGCAGTGGCACTGCCAGGAGCAGCGCAGAAGTGAGATGGCATGGTATGGGGGGGTTGTCCCTTTTGGGCTGGCCTTACAGGTGAGCTAGTGGGTGACTGCCCAGGGCCCCATGGTCAGGGAGGTGCCCTGGCCACCCTCCCCCCCCTCCACACACACACAGCCAGTTCAAGGCCCCGTTAGCTCCCAAGCGCCAGGCTCCAGCTGTTAGTCCCGGACAGACTGGGGAGGGACAAGACTTCCTCTTCCTCTGCATGGGCCACTCCCAAGGCTGGGTCACATCCACCATCTCCAGGAACCTTCCCTGAGTGCAGGAAGCTCTGCGGCTCCTGGCTGGGAGTCCAGCTCTGAAGTCAGCACTGTTGCCAGCAACAGCGCAGAAGAGAGTGTGGCATGGCGTGGTATGGTATTACCATCCTTACTTCTGCACTGCTGCTGCTGGTGGTGCTGCCTTCGGAGCTGGATGCCTGCCAGCAGCTGCCCTCTGGCTGCTCAGCTCTGAAGGCAGCAGCACAGAAGTAAGGGTGGCAATACCATGAGCCGCCTACAATAGCGAACCCCCCACGACCCATTTTGGGTTGGGACCCCCACAGTTAACAATACTGTGAAATTTTAGATTTAAATATCTGAAACCGTGAAAATTACTATTTTAAAAATCCTATGACAGTGAAATTGACCAAAATGGGCTGTGAATTTGGTAGGGCCCTATCTATGATGGTGGTGGGATAGCAGCTGAGGTGTGTGGCCACACTGTAAATAGATGAATGACTGATTGCTATGGTAAATCACCTGGACAACTTTCAGCCATACCAATAGTTTGTTTTGAAGGATTTCTCTAAAAGGAAAGAACCTAGGAAATTACTTTAAAAAAAAAAAAAAAGAAAAGAAAGCTTTAGATTGATATTGACATCAAAAGCACTGGTGGCCAAATCATTGGCAGAATGTTTTGCTGCCATTGCTGCTCACATAGAACCAGTCAAAAATGTGGGGGACTTCTGAAAATTTTAAATCAAATTTTCTTCAAAACTGGTTTCACTTTAACTGTTATCTTTTAACCTGGATCTTCCCACTCCAACCTAACCTTTCACTTAACTTATCCTCCTCTCCCTCAAGTGTTAACCCCTTTATGGGGCTTCAGGTACCTTAAATCTGGAGGGAAGGGAAGGTGCCCTCAGGGGCTTCAGGTCAGATCTTTGCTATCACTCTGAAGTGCAGTCAGATTCTGAGGCTGAAGGATGATTCTGCTCAAGTCACTCAGCGAGGAGGGTTGAGCAGGCCCTGCTAGGAGAGATCTTTTTTATATATATTCATCCCTGATCATCTGCTTTCCTGTTTGCAGATCTGTGGTGGTTATTATTAAGACTGTGTTTCTGTGTTGTACACCAGCAAATGTCTTCAGTTTCACATTTTTTTTTGTATGGTTTTATGGTGTGTTTCCAGTTTGTGGTGTTTATTTCTTCTGCTTTGTGGTAGTGTTTATTGGCAGATTTTGGGTAGGATCTGAAGGAAATTGATGTTTGTTTCTGCTTATGTCCATCTTTCTTGTAAGAAAAGCAAATTAGTTTTTCAAACTTGATTGCAGATAAGGAAGGTATGTTCAGTTAAGTATGATAAATTCTGCAAAAAAACTCAACAGCTACACAGTACAACTCTCCAATAGTGAAACATAGCTTGTGCTGATAGTAAATCAGAATGGCAAGAGAATGAGGATACTACAATAGAAGCTTTTTTCAGCATATGTTTTACAAGTTTACCACTAGAATCTCTGTTAATCCTTGGGAACCAAATTTAGCCTTGACTGAAAGGGAGTTGCACCCACTTATGCCAGAGATAAATTTGGCCCTTAATGTTTATGGTCACAATCCATAAACAAATTACAAGAATGAAGTGCTGAACTTTTCTTGAACCCTCTTTCCAGTGTACAAAGATAGCGCAATCAAGCTTTCCTTCTGCATTAGGTACATCTGTTCTCTTCTACCTTCAGTACACTTTTCATGTACAAACATGTATAGTAGCCATTAAAAGAAATATTTCATAATCCATTTGTCTGTTGTCTTAATTCTTTCTTACAACATCACAGAATACCGGTGAAGTTCAGACCCTGTTCTGAAACCATGTATTTTTCTATGTTCCCTCTTTAATACTCAAGTGTGATAGAGAAACTGATAATTTGTCTTTGTTTTTTGTTTTGTTTTTTGGAGACCCTCAGCATCTCTTCAATCTTTTGGGAATTGGTATAAATTTTCTTGAATTTGGCATGTGATGATTTAAAATGTCTCCCTTGAGCCATTGCATTGAGAACAGAAGAGATTGAAGCCACAGCAGGAGTAGGATGAAAAGGCTGTGTGGAGGACATTTTTCATGACTTTTTAGTACTTTGCAAGACTTCTTTGTGTGCCCACTTAAGGATTTTTAAAAACCTTATTCTAGGTAATTCTATACCATAATGACAATGATTTTCTTTGTCCATATTTTTTAAAGCATCAAAATGTGCAGTCATTGAAAAGATGTTAGTGCACATGTATATGCATGTCTTTTCTGATAAACAGTGGGTTGGAGAAAAACCCTGTCTTCTACCTATCTATTGAGAAATGGCATAAGAGAATAAAAATAGTCCTGTGTAAATTAAACTGATTGCTTTCAATGAATAGCACCTCTGGTCTTTAGACAACCCCTTTTACTAGAGTCGAAAGGACACAAGATAATAATTTTACCAAAATTATGTAACTCTTTATCCTCTTGCTCATAATTAGCTTTGGAGCAAAGGTTAATGCTGTGAAAAGCAAGGAGGAATTTTCAGAGCTGCCTTAAAAAAATAACACTAGAAAGCAGCATATATTTGCTGCAAAAAAAAAAAAAAATTACAGTGCCTTAAAATGGTCTCTAATGCTGTGATTTGTTGTGTCATAGCGTTATCTGCAGATAAGCTTACTTTTACCATACAAAAATACAGGAGGGCATGAAATGCTAAACACATTCTTTGCTGCCAATCTAGAGAAAGAAAATAGGGTGGAGGAAAGAAATATGTAGTTTCCCTTCAAAGCACATTGATTAGTGGAGTATTTTTGAGAAGAGGATATAGAAGAAGCACAGTCCCTGTTTTAATTGTTGAAGTAGCAGAGCTTGAATGGTAATCACCATTGGAGGAGTCTGAGAACTGAGAAACTCAAAGATCTCTAATAGAACACTTTTAAAATGCAAGATACAGTGATGTATTTCACTTTAATACACAGAGTTTTACACCAGGAGGAACATATGTTCCTCTCTATGTGTACTTTTTGCAGCTATTAATGTAAAGAAAATAAGGGTCAAATTCTATCCTTGTGTGTATATATATACATCCAGCACCCACTGACATCCACTATCTAATTATAGAATGTTACAATTTTTCTAACACTAAAAGAAAAAGGTATATGCACCTATCCATAGAAGATAATATATGTGATCTAGAAACAATGTGGTAGAGGAACTCTGATTTTTCCATATAATTAAGCTTGGTGGAATACAATTTTTTTATATTATAATTTTGATGGATAGTGATGTTTTAAGCATTTTTTTATTTTTATTGATTTAAATGTTCACAGTTGCAGGAAATTCTGAGGGGGCAGGCAATAATTATGTAATGATACTAAGCATTAAGATTAAAAAAGATTTAAAGCTTTATAACTGTTAAAGCACAAATTATCAACATCACATGTTACATGCCTAATCAAACAGCATTTTTCTTACTTTGCCTATCTGTGAATTTTGATTATTATTGATTGAGATATTTTCATTGGTTTGGGTATGGTGAAATTGATATTACCAGTATTTACTGATAAAAATCGAATCCTTCCAACACTACTTGTAACAGAGGGTATGTCTACACTGCAATCAGAAGTACTGGCCTCACAATACTCCAGAAGTTATCTGCTCGATAACAATCCAAAGCAGTGCGGATTGATGCGTATTCATTTTCATCATCATGAGTCAGATGCCACCAGTAGAAGGTTAATTTTCTTTTTTGGTGGTTTGGGTTCTGTAGTTTCCATGTTGGAGAGTTGCTCTTTTAAGACTTCTGAAAGCATGCTCCACGCCTCATCCCTCTCAGATTTTGGAAGGCACTTCAGAGTCTTAAACCTTGGGTCGAATGCTGTAGCTATCTTTAGAAATCTCACATTGGTACCTTCTCTGCATTTTGTCAGATCTGCAGTGGAAGTGTTCTTAAAATGAACAACATGTGCTGGGTCATCATCCGAGACTGTTATATCATGAAATATATGGCAGAGTGCAGGTAAAACAGAGCAGGGGACATACAATTCTCCCCCAAGGAGTTCAGTCACAAATTTATTTAACGCATTATTTTTTAATGAGCATCATCAGCATGGAAGCATGTCCTCTGGAATGGTGGCAGAAGCATGAAGGGGCATACAAATATTTAGCATATATGGCATGTAAATACCTTGCAAAAGTGCCATGCTACAAAAGTGCCATGCAAATGCCTGTTCTCACTTTCTGGTGACATAAATAAGAAGAGGCAGCATTATCTCCTGTAAAAATAAACAGACCTGTTTGTCTTAGTGATTGTCTGAACAAGAAGTAGGACTGAGTGGACTTGTAGACTCTAAAGTTTTACATTGTTTTGTTTTTGAGTGCAGTTATGTAACAAAAAAAAATCTACATTTGTAAGTTACACTTTCACGATAAAGAGATTGCACTATAGTACTTGTATGAGGTGAATTAAAATACTATTTCTTTTGATTACAAATATTTGCACTGTAAAAATGATGATCAAAATAATAATATAAAGTGAGCACTTTGTATTCTGTGTTGTAATAGAAATTAATATATTTGAGAATGTAGAAAAACATCCAAAAAAAAATTTTAATCGGTATTCTACTGTTTAGCAGTGCGATTAATCACGATTATTTTTTTTTTGAGTTAATCACGATTAAGCGACAGCCCTAATTTTAAGAAAAAGGCCTAATTTAGAAAACTAATATTTAATGTTTTATAAACTACTAATCTATTCTTTATATAATATTTCAAATAGGTATTTAATGATTACTAGAGAACAAAAGTCATTACCATTTCATGTCTGTTTCATAGTCTATGTGAAATGAACTGGTTTCAGTCCAATTGCTAATGGACACCTAATAAAGAACACTAATACCAACTGTGTGAATAAGGGTGCTGTTCACTTTGGTGTTTTTGTTAAGTGTTCATCTGGCATTAATGCATCAGCATGAGAATTGAGCTATTCTCTCTCCTTTAATGCGGGTGAGCTCACTGGCTGCTAGCAGTATTTTGTGAAAATATGTTAACTGCCAAAGTAATGGACAAAGATCAGCAAATAGTAAGTACTTTAGTTTCCAGTGGTGTCAGCCCAACTATTATCATAACTACATTTATTCTGAAAATATATATATATGTATTCATACACACATGAATACATGTTCAAAAACCAAATAGCTTAACTGGCAACCATCGTTCCCCTCCCCTCCCCACAGATATCAACTGTTGAATCAGGATTCATTCTACTTAATCTTCAGCCTTGCAGCTACATTCACTAGGTCAAAACATCAGCATTGCGGAAACCATATATGTCACTAAAAATCCAAAAGGAAATCATTTGGCAAATTATCTGTTATCCTGTATGTTCTTTTGAGGGCTGACTTGAATGAAATTGAGATCACTTTACCATCCTACACAAACAAGCATAGCTACATGTATTGGGCTTTTGGTACTTTTTTCCCCACCTGCCACTTGAGTTTATCCCACAGTTATCATTAATGTTTTAATTTTTGGGCCACTGCTCAACAGAAGAAATGCACAACTTTCAATAGCACAGAAAGTTAAAGATCTTGGCTCTGCACCAGATTGAGTTGTTCAGAAGAAAAATTCCTGTTTTGCTGAAACAGTTTTGCTCACTCCCACCAATGCCTTATGTGAATTGCTAATATACAGTCCTTAGAAGTGGAGAGACTAATTCAGTGAGGGCTCCCAGAGAACCACTTTTTCCCCCCTGAAGTTGAAATACTTAAAAAAAAAAAAAAAAAAACAAAGCAAAACAAAACACCAAAATGATTTTAACAGTCCCCAGAGAACAATGACCACTTGCCATTGATTCATAACACTTTTTTAAAAATAACTAATTTCTTGCCATAATTATTTTTTATATTTGATTTTAAAAGTGTCTAAATTTATACAGGTATAAATCTGCTCCCATTGAAGTCAACAGCAAAACTCAAATTGATGTCAGTGGAGGTAGGATTGGGCTCTTTTTAAAAAAAATAATTTAATTACCAGTGTTACCTATCACATCTTAGATTGTGAAAATGAAGATAAATTATCTCATTTACATTTATCTAATTATACTATTTACTTTTTTACTCAATGTGAGTGGTAAAACTACACTGGTCAGATTCTAGCCAGTTTCACTTTCTGGGTCACATATATTAACAGAACACTGCAGTGCTTTGTTTGTCAGCATTAAAAAAAAACCTGTTTTCAATTGCACTTAAAATAAACATGTCTATTAATGTTGGGCCAAATCCTTGTGTTTTTTCCTAAATAAGGGCTATAGGATTTAGCTTAAGAAGTTATGAAGAACTTCTTAATTTTACAAAACCTACATTTTGTTAAAGGTTATGGGTCCAATCCTTGAGTCTGGCTCAACTCCACCACCTTTCTTTTCCCCTCACGTACCTCTTCCCAAATGCTAGAATTGCCTGAAGGTTTATTCAGTTGCTACTGCAAGTAAGATCTGCTTCAAGACTGCTCTAACTCATGCCTGACTGCAGTGACCCTAAAATGGCTATTATGAGTGGATAGCTGAACACGATCTGAGAACCTCTTAATGCCAACTGGAAGGTGGCTGGTTATGGGAATCTCCTGATTCTGGGTCTGTACATTCTAGTTCACCAAAGAATGTCAGGTGAGGTCTTAAATGAAAGCCAGGGTCATGCTGGTTAGTAATATCATTGTGAAATGTATGTAGAGATACTATGTAAGGAGTTAAGTATATATACTAAAAATACATTCTTAAAGTCTATATCAAGGTATGAATCACCATCAGAAATAAAAAAAAAACAGATTGTCTGCCAGGCAAGCTATGTTTATCCCCCCCCCCACCGATGTAAATTAAGGTTGTAAGCTAATACAAAGGATGAGTATTTGTATACGGAATTATTGTCAACAGGGAAGCAGCACACAAGAAAAACAAGTCATGGATGGTTATACTGTGTCTAAGTACAGACATTGAATTTGGGGGAATATAAATACAAGGCAAAGAAGACACCTGCCCATGGTGTCCCCTAATAGGGCCTACAGGACTCATGATATCTTTTATCAAAATAAATATGAAGCATGATGCTCATCTGGAGTTTAGCATGGAAGTTTTAAATATTAGTGGCTTTTGCCAATATTCTTTCCTTTAATCATAAATGATAGTAATCAAAAAACACAAAATGAAGTAAGTAGTATTTGGACATCTAGAATTTTATTACAGCTTTTCTCATCTGTACTCCTACCATCTAGCTCAATGATGGTAAGTCATTACAATTCTTTTTTTGAGTTATGGTTGAAAATACTTTATTATGATGTCTATGTTATATCTAGTCCATCCCTTATATTTCATGAAGCTAAAATGCCAGTAAACATCACCTTTATCATTATTAGCTGAGAAATACATATGAGGGTGCAAGACAATAGACTCAAGTAACAAGAGAGAAAGAGAGAGACTGACTGTAAGTACTATTGTTTATAACCAAACAAGAATAAGCTAAGATATGTAGCTTTAGATCTTTAAAAATGTCTTTCTATTCCTTTAATAATAGAACTTTACCCTTCCATAGCATATTTTATCTGAGGGTCCCAAATCACGTTACAAATATTAGTTAAGCCAAATAACACTATGAGAGAAAGGCAAATAGCATCAGTAAACCCTTTTTATAGAATGACGAGTGGAGTTGTTAGTTCAGATTCTCAGGTGGTGTGAACTGCTGTAGCTCCAATAAAGTCAATAGAGCTACACCAATTTACAACAGCTGAGAATCTGCTCTACAGAGTAGTTGGCTCAACTCAAGCTCTGCATGGCTAAAACAGAGCTCTTACTCTTCCCCTTCATCCAAGTCATTGTCCTCATATCCTTTCTTGATCACTGTGGGCATCACCACCATCCTTCTGTCACTCAGGCCCATAAGTTGGGCATCATCTTTGACTTTGAGCTCTCTCTAGGTCCTCACATCCAGGCTACATCCAAACCTCTCTTATCTTTTCTGCATAACATCTCTAAAGTCTTGTCTTCACTACAGAGCTAAATCGATGCAGTTGCATCGATTTAGCAGGTCTGGTGAAGACACGCTTAATTGATGGGAGAGCGCTCTCCCACTGATTTCTGTAATCCATCTCAACAAGAGGCGGAACCATGTTGGAGGGAGAGCATCTCCCATCGACATAGCATAATGTGGACCCCGGGGTAAGTAGATCTAAGCTATGTCGACTTGAGTTACGCTACTAACGTAACTCAAATTGTATAGCTTAGATCAACCAGCAGGGGTGGTGTAGACTAGGTCTAAGATAAGACCTTTCATATCTATCCACACAGCTAAAACTCCCATCGAGGCTCTGATCATCTCATGTGTCAGTTATGGCAACATTCTTCTCTCTAGCTCTGACAAATGCAATCTTGCCCTGCTCACATCCATGCAGAATGCTGCTGCAAAGATTATTCTTCTAGTCCATTTCTTTGACTGTTACTCCTTTCTTCACATCCCTCTACTGGCTCCTCCTTCTTAATCATAACACATATAAAATACTTGTCTTCACTTTCAAGGCCCTTCAACGCCTAGCTGCACCCTATCATCTCCCATTCACTATCAAGATGTCGACTCCTGCCTCTGATAGGCCCATGATGCCAGTCTCCATTGCCCACTTGTTAAATTTTCAAAACAAGCACTTTTGTGCTTTCTCCAATACTGTCCCTTACTTTTGGAGGAGCTCCTTGTAAACATCCACAAAGCTACCTCAAAATCTTCCTTCAAAATCCTCCCTTACTGTGATGCCTTAAAAAAAAAAAAAACCCTGAACAATGGCTAGGCCATTGGTGTGCTGACACCATTGCCTGAGAGAGTTACTGGCCTCACAATACTCCAACTCAACTGCAGGTTTTCCTACCTTTCCACCCTGACAGAAGGTGCAGACTTTTCAAGTGGCCCCTCACCTTTACATGCAGGTTAGTTTGGAACTGTCGTCTTTCTGCCTACACACAAACATCTCCATTTCTCCTACTGAACTCCTGCACCAAAGGTGGCCAAAGTGTGCTTTGCAGAGTTTTATAAGGATCATATGGCTATGCTCGTTTTAATAGTGCAATCCATGAATGACTGCATTAGAGTGACTGCAATCTGATCCATAGTGTAAAACAGTATGTAGCCCTTGCTCTTGTGACAAGTTTCCAGTTTGGCTTTTGGTTAGGTAAACTCTGACCATCCCTGTTCCACATGGCTCAAAAGGAATGTCCAGACTAATACTTTGCATTTTGACTTTCAAATATACATGGATGATTACTAGTGTGGATGCAGGATTTTAAGTAAAGGTAGCTGAAATAGTTATGGAGAATATCCTTTATTATGAATATATTTACTATTTATTTAGTGTCTAGAGTGTGCCATAAGAGTAATGACCATAATAATAGCAAAAGTCACTTTCTTATTCCCATGGCTATGCCAGAATGCCAGAATTGCTTAGAAGTCTAAAATTCTCTAGAGGAAACATATTCAGTACTGACCATACAAAGTAATGACATTTGAAGGGAATATTTTGAACTATTCATACACATTACTGGGTTCAAAATTAACTAGATCAAGTCATGGAAAAAGCCTAGGATGAAATCTTAACCTCAATAAAGTCAATGTCAAAGCTATCACTGACTTCAGTCGGGACAGGCTTTCACCCCAGCTATTATTGTGGGGAGCTCAATGAAGACCTCCATGCAATGCTCAGTGATGGTTAAAAACACCAAACAGAATATTAGGATGCATAAGGTACATGCTGGAGAATAAAATGGAAAATATTATGCTCTTTTGAAGGCAATGGCACACCCTCATCTGGAATACTGTGTGTTGGTCACTCCATCTTAAAAAAGATTATAGTAGAAAGAGAGACAAAGACTGGAAATGAGAAGAATTAGGGGCAAGGACAGACTCTTATATGAAGAGAAGATGCAAAGGCTGGGATTATAGAAGAGATAAATGTGAGGAGATATGATAAAAGTACACAAAATAATGAATGGGACAATGATAATCCAACAAGGGGACATCCAATGCAACTGAAAGGTGGTAAATCCAGACCCAGTAAAAGGAAATACTCTTTCATACAAAAATAATTAGCCTGTGGAACCCATCACCACAACATATCAGAGGCCAAGTGTTTAGCAGGATGCAAAAAAAACCTAGACATTTACAGGGAGTATATTTGCATAAATAATGATCAGTACCAAAAGCCAAGCACTTTGGAAGGAGAATAAACCCTTAAGCCTCGGACATGAGCCAATCTCTCATTACTGAGAGTTAAGAGGACACCTGAAAGTGTCCTCCTAACAGCCTACTGCAGGGCTTCTTCCTGAAACAACTGATATTGGTCATTGTTGAAGAATGGACGCATGTCCCCTGGAATGGTGGTTGAAGCATGAAGGGACATATGAATCTTTAGCACTTCTAACACACAAATATCTTGCGATGCCGCTACAACAGTGTCATGCGAACGCCTGTTCTCACTTTCAGGTGACATTGTAAACAAGAAGCGGGCAGCATTATCTGCAAATGTAAACAAAGTTGTTTGTCTGAACAAGAAGTAGGACTGAGTGGACTTGCGGGCTCTAAAATTTTACATTGTTTTATTTTTGAATGTAGTTTTTTGTACATAAGTCTACATTTGTATGTTCAACTTTCATGATAAAGAAGTTGCACTACAGTACTTGTATTAGGTGAATTGAAAAATACTATTTATTTTGGGTTTTTTTACAGTGCAAATACTTGTAATCAAAAATAAATATAAAGTAATCACTGTACACTTGGTATTCTGTGTTGTCATTGAAATCAACATATTTGAAAATGTGGAAAACATCCAAAAATATTTAAATAAATGGGATTTTATTATTGTTTAACAGTGCGATTAATCGTGATTAATTTTTTTAATCGCTTCATGACCCTTCTTAACATACTGTATTTGGGCTAATGCCATCTTTTTTTCCTTTTGATGCAGGAATCAGGACCTAAAAGAGCTAGGAGAACTTGCTCCACATTGGGACAATATGCGTAAAAATGTTATTGCACACTGTGAACAGATGCTGAACATGTACCAGGACACTCTTGCAGATCTTGGGAAACATACAGGTATGGAAATAGTCTCTATCCTCCATCAGAGGTAATGAGTATCTTGTATAATGGACATTTCACTCTCGTGTACTCAAAGAGAATTAAACACAATTCACAATGGGAGTAGTTGTTGGGGAAAGAGGAGAGATTGTATATTGTGTGTATAAGTTGCATATTGCAAAGGGGTTCAGTTAGGAGTTACATGCCCAAATCCTGTCATATGTTACTAAAATTTGTGCATACAATTCCCACACAAACAACTTCAAAAAAATTCAGTAGTTTGTTCTCCCAACATTTCTGAGATACTAATAAGCACCCTACTTCTGAGCACATTTCCTGGCAAAAAGTGAAGTCTGCACTATCTTTCATGCACCTCAGTTCATTTTCAGGATTTGCACGGTTCATAATCATACAGGTGAGTAAACCACATGGGACAGTAGGTGTATCTGACATCCAGATCATTACTGCACATACAGTATCCTACAAGTAGTCCACACAGCTTGTTCATTGCAGCCAACCAGTCACTAAAGATATTAAGGAGTAATAACAAAATGCAGCCACCTTTTCAAGAACATCTGTTGAGGGTGTATCAGCCAGCAGCAGATCCCATATTTCCCCTCCCTGATGTGTTAGAGGCATTGCCCACATCCAGGAAAGCATTGAACTCCTAGGATGGGCAACCTATCATCAGACAGTTTCTGTGTGTTACCACCAGGGGTCCAAAAGTGCAGCTATTTGCAACTCTACTTTTGTCATACAGGATGCATTATGTGCTGGTGTGAAGTGCAAAGGATAGCTGGCTTGGCGCTGGCTCTGTAAACATACTACACACCACTCTGCCCATAGACTGCAATGCATAAAGAGGAGGGTTTGTCCATGTGCCAGCAAACCCAGTACAACATCTGTGACAAATTTGCTGTGCACCATATACATGGGAAAGTGGCCAGTTTCTCCGCCAGTGATACTCACACCAAATAAGAGCTGAGCGATTAATGCATAATAATTAACTCCTTCAATTACACATTTGTTGGTGATTCACTATTTGTCCACATACAGATTCTAATTTTCTCTAATTTACCTGACGTTCAGTATTATTTGCTGAATATCCTTACTGTTTGTTTATTATACTTGTTTAATGCCTCTGATAATCTCTGTAAATTAAGTTTGAGCACATAGGTTGTTTCTGGGTAGTTTGTTACGAATATTCAATATTTAAAAGTTCAATGTGTTCTGAATGGACAGAGTTGTTTCTACTTTCTCTCTGAATGAGTGGAATGCTTTCAAGCAGGTTTCAGGTGCCAATAGACAGAACTATAACTTTGAAATTTGCTTTCCAGGATTATGCTGCATGAGTCACATAAAGCTTGCTATTTCAGCAAACAATCCCAGCAGTAAATGTGCTTGCTAAGGGTCCAATTCTACAACTTGCTATGCATGGGCTGACTCCAGATCCCCACTGAAATCAATGGATCTCTGTGGGGTACAGGGAGCGTGCCCAGAATATTTGTGGAAAGTAAATATAAAAGGAGCATGAACAGTCATCCAAAATTCATTTAAAAATTCCAATAAAAGATTTGAGATTTTTTTTAAAGTATTTGCCCAGTTCCATCTCTAGTACCTTCTGTTTTAGCTAATGAAACTGCCTCTTGTGTATGTTGAGAAAAATGGAGTAACCACAGTTTTAAAATGAATGTTTACCTCAAATAATGCACAGCAGAGTAATCTCCATCTGTATGCTGAATTGGACACAAGTAATTATGACATAATTACTACCTTGTGTAAAATATTTCAGAGACAAGTCTTTCTTCTCCAAAATGTTAATGGATGAAAAATTCACTTTTTATCATTCTTCCTTCTTCCTGTTCAATACTGAGCATACTATAACACCTGAAGGTGGATTTCATTTACTTACACACACGCACACACACACTCTCTCTCTCTCTCTCTTTTACACTCCTGCCCCCAAAGAACATCTGTTCAGAATAGCTTTCCATTGGACTAGATGCTGTATAAACATCAGAGAGTCACTTGTTTGCAGGTATGTGGTTAAGAGGTTGCATCAGACAAAGGTATCAGAGGGGTAGCCGTGTTAGTCTGAATCTGTAAAAAGCAACAGAGGGTCCTGTGGCACCTTTGAGACTCTCAAAGGTGCCACAGGACCCTCTGTTGCTTTTTATCAGACAAAGGGTTCATCTGCCATCCTCTGAAGTATTTGGTACTGGCCATTATTGTAGACAGGATACTGCAATAGATGAACCACTGGTCTGATTCATTACGGCAATTCCTATGTTCCTTTGTTCGAGCTGAGACACAGTTTTTGAAATATTTTGTTAATTACATTTTGAAGGTGTCCCATATATCATCATACACAAAGCAACAAACACAGAATTTTATGAAGTCAATAAAAAAAAAGCACTTCTAAGAAAACATTCAAATAACCTTTCAAGATAAAAAAGACACTATAGCATATTAAACATAAATCTTGAAAAATTGGTAACATGCCAACTGTCTTTGAGCATGTTGATGATTCTTATTTATCGGTCTTAACTGTGTTCTGAGATTACAAAAACAGATAATAGAGCCTAAGGTTATTTATGAGAACAAAAGACGCATATGCAACAAAGATACAAAAAGAAAACTAATAAAATGAAGATGGTAAATAAAGTATGAACAGATAAGTGGAAGCTTAACACTCAAATCCCTCCTTAAAACTCACTATTTCTTCAAGATCTTTTAGTGCTAATCTACCACTGAAAGATATTTGATTGACATACATAAAAATGTACTTCTTTAATGTTGCCTTCAAAAAGTGACTTAATTTACTGTTTTAAAAAACTGACTTTAGTGGAACCATTGAGATGTGTGCAGACACCATAGTCAAGTAACTGTATAATGTTTTGCTGTGACCATTGCATTTCTTCACCTCATCTTCCTTATTTTTTTTTTTATTTTCACTTATTGAGTCACATTATAAGCTCGTCAGGTTAGGGATCATACCTCTGTATTTGCTCTGAAAGTCCTTGCACACTTTTGCGCACTGCATAAGTAATAAATATATAATATTCCATACCGAGACCCCAAACCTGCATTCTACTCTCTGAGAGCAGTGCAGGATCAAGCTCCAAAAATGTATGTTTAGATGTATGCGTTGCCCACTTACGGCTCCAAAAGTCAGGGAATGCTTGCCCATGAAGCCTTGGCTGAGATTCAGTGTTGTGCCTCTAAGGGTATGTCTCCACTTCAGAGTTAGCCTGGGTGATTTGCAGGTTAGCCTAGCTTGAGTTTGAGCAGCCATACTGCAGAGCCATACCTGAGTTACTGTGTCCTCACTTGTGCTGCACTCCCCAGTGTGTGTCACTGGGACTTCTGAGGGGCACCTCTGATGGTTAGTATGTGCTGCAGTAAGGTGAATCACTCTATGATTCTGTCTCAGTGAACTATGAAGGAACTTTTCTGTCATTCTGGGCACCCATGGGGAATTGTGGGAAGGCTACAATAGAGGACTATCATGCATTCAAGGGATTTAGCCTGCATCCTCACTGCAAAGTGGTTGGGTTATCAATTTGCGTGAAAGAGGAACCAGGACTTTAACCCAGATGTTTAGCCATGTTAGCTAGCCCCATTTGGAAGCACCACTTCATTCAAGTGCCTTGGGTATGTGAACAAGAGGGGGCTTAGGGGCACAGTCCAAATAAATTCTGCAGTCAAGACATACCCTTTAGAGGCATAGCGCACAACTTCAGCCTGGGGGTGGGGGGATGGGAGTGCTAAGGTGGCTTTAAGCCACTTTTGTGCCTATCTGATCCTGGGCTTGTCTAGGGACTAGAGAGGCCCCTGGTGTAACTTAGGCCCCTGTCTGAATTATGACAGTTTCCTGGGCTGCAGGCCTGCCTGGAATCTCCTGACACACCCATGTGCCAGTGCTTGCAATGTGCCCCTGAAGAGGCAGCTGTCTATAGTTCCTATCCCAAGGGAATCCTCCTCTGTCCAATTATAGAGCTTTTAGGTCCCCTTTGTGATTCTCCAGCCCTATTATACAGTGTAAAGTGGCTAGAGTGGGGGTGAGGATCTCACCCCTTGACATTGACCCCTTGAGTATATGATGCAGCCTTCAATTACATCATCACATACTGTTTCTTCAGTAATACAATACAGCATCATACCATTTGTTTGCATCTTGAGATATACTTTTTATTCTTTTATACTGTAATTTCATTATCTGAAAGGTACATCTTTATCGATAGTTTTTTAAGTCTCTTCAAGAAATGTAGCAATAGTTTTCTCAGCTAAACAGGTTTTTTTTACCCAAAACACAGACGTCATTATGTGTAATGTTATAACTCAGGGAATAAGAGTTAGCTAATTTAGCTGTGAAGTTAGGTGTCCTATATCTATAACAATATACTTTCACTATTCTCTGTTGTATAGTTGGGTCCCAATCCTTCAGGGACTTATACACACACTTAACATTATGCTCTGTGAGTAACCCTTCCTCTGGATTTATTGAATCTCTCTCTCTCTCACACACACACACATATATATATATACACACATATCTTATATATATTTTCACACATAGACAGAATGTTTCATTCTGTTTCACACTCACCTCAAAAAATTCCATTTCATTCTACATCATATCAATTATTTATGCAAAAGTACTCTTTGATATCTTACAGCCAGATACTGTAAGGTGCTAAGCGCCTCCTTTGAGACATTGATTGCTGTCAAATTGAGTCTTTACAGCCTTGTCTGAAAAATGAAGTCTGTAAAGTTCTTGGTATGTCTTCCATGATAATTGCTAGACTTGTACAGTATGCCGGAATTACCACCAACTGTTTTTCATTGATAAAGTGTGAAAATACCATATATCTGACATCTCAGAATCATGAGGAAACCTTTCTGCCTGTGCTGCTGATTTATAGCTTCACTGTCAGTGATGTTGTTTCCCTGTCTTCCACTGACAACATTAGTGTGTGTCTCAATCTCCTTCACAATCAAATCGGTACAGGCAGTTCCTTCACTGTAAACCTAGTGCTGGTTTTATAATAGCTTTCCTCCTTTCATTTTTACAAATTGTCAATTAAGTTCTCATGTTTTCTTGTCACATATTAAAATGTTTCTGTAGAATAAAGTATTTATTGGTTCTTGTATACATTCTCAGCACCCATTATTTGTTTTAATTTGTTTTTATCATAATTTTTTTTTCCTCAATCAGTTTTTTTCCTATAGACTACATTGCACTCTTCTCTCTCACAAAGGGATTCATCTTTCCACATGTTATTTTCAGAAATGTGTCCCTAGACCTTTTCAGTTAAATAAGATGATAATGCAGAATAAAATTAAATGCATATTTTAACCTGCCCTTTAACTTTTTCTTCTTTACTGGCTATAGGGGGAAAAAACAAGAAAAGGAGTGGGATGCTTGATATTAACATGTAAAAAAATAAGTTTCAGAAGTCTCTGTGGTCATATATATACAAAGCGGGTTTATTCATTACTTCATTTTCATTGTTTAGAGGAAAATGTAGGATTAAAGGAACGCTTTCAAGATTGTCAAACCCAAAATATTACTTATGGTACCTTTAAAATTGCAAATGTAATTTTGCTACAATTTCTGAATCTTTTTTCCCCCAAAATGACTTTGAATGGAAATGGAAAATGCCCACACTCCTGTGTGGTCTTAGGAAAACAAAGCCAGAATAGCATTTCTCTGCAAGCACTACAGATAATGATAATTTTCAATATAGTGTCTAATCATAAGAACAGACAGGCATAGAAAGGGCAAATTACAAGCTACTACATCATGTGTACATACCATCAAAAATCAGCTGGTAAATTAGCTTTTTGGCCTGCCAGCATTGACAGTGTTCCTTTAAACATTCAAAATAACTATACTTAGTTACTCATAATCTCATATTTTGGATGTGATGATTATGAAGTGTATAGTCAAATCTTTTCAGCACATTGTGAGTAGCTTATTATCACGTTGTCATTTTAGAAAGAAGGCTTATTTATAATGATTCCTACTGAAATGTGAACAATTCAAAGTTTTTTGTTTTCACTTTCAGGAAAGAACAATATTCTAGTCAGTGCATTCGTTTTGCTTTAAAAAAAACCAAAAGTTCTCACTTGCTAGTGGAAATATGTAGTGTCATATCTCCATGCTCCTGTATTTTTAGCACAATATAAACTTAATATATGTTAACTGTGGCATCATTTCCAGCGTGCTGTGGACCAATTCCAGGCAGCAGGAACAATGTCTCTCAGCAAATTAGATTGTTCTGTGAATTAAAAGCTGTTTTGTTGACTAGAATATGGATGCATGCTGAGACGCAGTTAGCAAACCATTCTTTTCTTAATACACGATTACACATTGAAAGTAAATTAAAGAATGCCACTAACGTACAAGTATTGTCCTAACATTTAAAAAAAAAGACAAAACATCTGCTGGGTGCTTGAGATAATGATTCTTTAAACTTTTGTTTTCTAGGATCTTCTTTCAAATCAAGCTGTAGTAAAGGAGAAAAGACACTAGAATTTGTTCCAATAAATCTCCATCTGCAGAGAATGCATGTGCACAGTCCTCGGTTGAAAGGTAAAGTATATTCCAGAGAAATGCTCTAATTGTGTCATACTATAATGGGGTTTATATATAATCAGAAAGTTTATTTTTCTTTTTAATCCTTTATAAACTCCATGCATTTTAACTCATAGCGCTGCTGTTCAAAAATCTCCAATTTCTTCTATAGTAAACCATTGTAACTTGACAAAGAAGAATGGTGCTTAGACAGGTGTGCCTTCAGGTTAGGCACTATATTCTCAATAGTACTAAAACACTTTTTTCATATAATGCCATATCTTGGTCACTTTGAAGTAATTGGGCGATTTTCCTTTGACTTCAGTGGAACCACGATTTGGCACATGCTGTTTAAACTTGGTCAACATGGTCCATGAAGTGGTATGGTAGGGAAGTAGTTAAATGGCTCAGTTTCCTTTTCATTAACTCCTTTTCATTACAATAGGCTAGATTTGTGTACAACTGGCTGGCATGAGTTTACATGGATTTTAGGGCTGAGAGATTAGAGAGAAAAATTAGTCACAAAAATTATAGTGATTTATAAAGAAAATTTTGCTTAAGCTCTGTTTGCAATTGTTTTGTTTGCTTTTGATCAATATTCATCTAAGGAAATATTTGTTTGTTAAAATGTTTGTGGAAAGTGAATTCTTAAACCTTAGCTGAGATTTATATAATCATAAAACATAAGCAGAAATTAAGTTTAGGTCAGCTGATCAAGGAATAGAAACAATACCATGTACCTGGGGTAACCAGTCACACAGCTCAAGCATTCGGCTATGGATATTGAATATTCAAAGGAATACTTGCAGCAAACTATTAACAAGTAAACCACAGGCTGTAATTTGTTTGCATAAAATATTCAATAAACAATTTCAGACAGTGTACAAATTTCTAGCAAATACAGTATGTTGGTGTTGCGCTAATGAACAAGAAAAAGGATCAAATTCGCTCAATAAATTGTGTGTTAACCAGTATTGTAGCCATGTAATAATTATAGCAGTAATTATAAGATAAAGGAGCGGAAGTGATAGCAGGAATGCAAGAGACCTATAGGTCTAGACCTGTAAGAATAGCTTAAGCAGTTAGCATAAGTATAAGGCCTTATAGCCTGAGTAGGAGTAATTGCTCAAAGAGTTAGCATATTGAAATAAACTAACAGTAACCGTAAGTCACAAGATGGTATAAGACTATTTATTGTTTTGTCATAATCACAAGTGTTGCAAACTGCTGATTGGTACAAACTGCCTTCTTGCAGTTACCTATCTGAGTATTTTTGGAGGGGAATATTAGCAAAGTAATATTACCATAGTAATCCAGCTGATGTATATGATAATAAGTTTTGCTTAATTAATATACTAGCCTATAGGATAAGGGCACCCCAATATTATGAGGGTGAGGAAGTTAAGATATGTTAAAGGAGGGAAGAGCTATGCGTACATATACATGAGGAGGACCATCAAGGCCTATAAAACATCTGGTCTCAGCTCAGATAGAGCTGTTGGAGTTCTTCATCCGTATGCCGGAGTTAGACTAGGATCTGTCTCAACCTTTAGTGCTTTCCCCAAGGATAGAATGATAGTGAGTGTGTATATACCTGGCAATGGTGCCGGTTGCTCTGACAGTTTTATATTACATTGCTTTACTTGTTTGGATTGTTTTATTTATTGGACTAATCATTGTAATCATAACACTTTTACAGTTACACAAGGTCTTCCCTGAGTGTGAGTGTTGCTGTCATGGCTGTGCCCCACAAGGCTCCTAGAGTAATTCTGATAATAGTGGGCCTTATCTTGAGACAAGAACCTACCAAATTACAGAGTCCTAACTGGGCAAACTAAGCCAATAACCTAATCAATGAACAATCAAAAGATCAGGCAACAATATGGAAAAAGCAAAATTCTAAACAAGGCCAATGAGTTTTGTGAAGTCCTACATGTTCCTTATGAGTTTGCATGCAATAGGATTTGCAGGGAATGGTTTCAGCCAGAAGGCTTATCACATGACCAACTGTCACAAATTTTATTATAAAACCAAAATGAAGCTTCAAAATTCAGTCTGAAAAAGTACCTGCTGCTCCAGTGGCAGTAAAGGGTTTCACTTTCCATTTTGCTCTAATGTTTATGGGCCCTTGGGGTTAGAGTCCATTCTTTTAAGCTTGCAGAACTATATTTAAGCAGTAGTGTTCCTTGTACGAGATGTTTGCGGAGAGAACGAGCACTGTTTACCTTCTGTAGAGTATATTTTGTATGCTGAGTAACAGAGAAAGTTATTACAATAAAAGAAGCTAAGTGGCCAGCCAATTTTTTCCTTTATTCTCCATCAAAATTATCTGCCAAATCCTGAAGGCCATACTCAGACAAATGCCCATTGACGTTAATGAGTATTTTGCCTGAGTAGATGTCAGGATTTGGCCCAACATTAAAACTTTATGAAGGATGTAGAACTAATTCCACTGAAATGTCTTAAGGCTTTACTAACTGCCAGCTATCGACTTAGTGTGACCTATGGGGAAGCTGAGAGTTTCTGCCACTCAATACAGGCTTTGAGAAATTAAGCAGTTGCTAAGTTCCTTTAGAGAAATCGGAAGGATTCTGTTTTAATAAGGGTCTATTTCTGAGAGGAATAATTAGTGATAGTAGGGGCCTTATTTTTAGAAATGCTGAACACCCGTAGCTTCAGAGACAATGGAATCTTCGATAGTGTTTATGGAATTATGATGAACAAGGATTTCAGCTGTAGGATTTTTATTTTTGTTGTGAGTTTTCCTTGAACTACCAATGAGTTGTCTGGTATTATATGCGGTTTCATACTAATTATTGAACTAGTTGTGGAGCTTATTTTACAGAAAATGTGTATGATCATTTTTGCATTGGGAAGTGATTTGCTGAGATAGTATGTTATGAAGGGATTTGTTAAAGATCGATGCTTGGTAGAGTCAGGATATAGGGCTGAAGTGATGAGATTTTAAATAAGAGTTGGTTTCTCTGATGATGATAATTTGTGTTAATTTTCAATGTGATGTGAGATGTTCTCTGGGCACTTTTCTTTCCCTTGCGTCTTTTTAGGTTGTCTCTCATCACTCTAGCTTCATTGACAGAGTGTGTGACGAAGTGGGAATGTTGTTCATGTTTTCTCAGTTTCCCCTATGTGTTACTCAAGTATCTAGGTGGTGGAACAAAGGAGTGTGATACTTGCAGAGGCCCCTAGAGGGCAGACGTGACTGCCATCTGGCTGCCTGGGCACAGACAATGGTCGATGCTCTGTATCTTGGCAACTGATAGCCAGGGCCCATCCTCTGCAAGAATCAGCCAGAGGTGTTCGAGGACCAAGTGAGAGGTGGAGGCCAGGTGACTTGTTTGCCCGGGAAGGAGACACAGGAAGGAGGAGGGCAGCTGGGTGTGACTGAGGCTGGACTGCTGGAAGCTGGTCAGTCTCCTGTTGGGACTTGGGAAGCCCTGCACTCTGGATCCCCCTAAGATGGACTTTGATGAATGTGCCTAATTTCTCTGCTAACAAGATCTGTTCTATGCTGTGTTCCCAACGCCTAATGGAGGTGGGGCAGAATTCATATGGCCAGCATTTTTCTGTGCCTCCCACACAGAAAAATGCAAAAAAAATCTGCCGGGGGACATGCGCCTCTTCCCCGGCAGCCCAGGCAGCACGTCTGTTCCAGCGTGCCCGGAGCAGCCTCAGAGACGGGGGAGGTGGACTGGGCATACATGCCTGTGTGGTTGATCACCGTGGGGGGGCTGGGCGTACATGCGGGCCAACAAAAGAGAGAGAAAGAGAGACTCTTTCCCTCTTGCTTGCTACTGCAGCTTGCTGGCGTGGAAGGGTACGGCTTTTTATTATGCACGATGCAGGCTAGAGGCAGAAATATAGCAACCTGCCTGTTAGTTAATTGATCTCATTGTCTGAGGCACAAATGTAGCTGCCTGCCTACCTAGTTACATTGTTAATGTTCCTATTGTTAGTTAACTGTTCCCATTCTCAGTCAATTCCCCCAGGATCATAAAACCTGTGAAAATTTTAAGGCCCCTACATTGCCAGAGTGATGTAAAGGAGCCTTATAAATGACCATAAGGGAATCCTCAGCTAGGAATATCTATGTTCTTTCTAACTTTTTTCCTGTGCCAAAGTGGCACAATGGGTTAGATTGCAGCTCAGGATTTATTTTACTTACCCATTAAAAAAAAAAAAAAAACTTTGAGGGCATATAAAACCTTTACCAAGCAGTCAATAAAATGTCAGGACAATCAGAACCAAGCACTCCCCAAAGTACCCAGCCAGGACCAGGACAATGATTAGCAAAAGTGTATGACTTGCATGTGTGAAAGTCTGAGCAATTTAAAATTGCATTCTACTTTTTTTTTTAATGTTTGGTGTTCTGTAATGTAATTTTAATGAACATCCAGGATTATAACTAGAATGCAGGGTATTATTTACCAAGTGTTTTGTAACTTAAGTTTCATGTGTTTATGAAATGCTGAACAGTTATTGTGACTTTTTTCTGTATTGTAGTTTAAATAAATTACCAAAACAATTGAAACTGGTGTGATTATATTGCATTATTTTGACAAATAAAATATGCAGCATTTTGCAGAATTTTGAATTTTTTGGTGCACAATCCCCCTAGGAGTATTTAATATTAGGTGGCAAGAGAATTTTTGTCTGACTTGGCTACTATATTGTTTAATCTTTTTAAATGATGATCAGGTGCTTAGGGACATTCATGCTAGATGCATTTTTTTAATAGATTTAAATATAAATAAATCAAGGCAGCACATGCATCTACCAAAACTTAACTATAAAGCTAATTTCCCAATGTGTAAATAAATAAATGAATATACAGCTCTGTTGTAATAGAGCAGAACTAATGCTGTCATGTCTCATAATGACAAACTAAATAATCCTCAGTAAACTTCAGGTGCTCCTAGACCACTGACTTAATTTTTCATCCTAATTCATTGTGTAGATGTATTGTAATAGCTAGCAATAACTTTTTCTTAGCTTACTAACCAGACCAGTTAGAGCACCAAATGCAAATAACTACAGATCCTATTGAAAATATAGAAAGTTTTCATATTCCCTTCACATGGTCTTAAAAGGGGTGGGGGGGTAGATAGGCCCCACACTGGCAATGGGAGGTAGCCTGTAGGCCCCACTGCCTTAAATGTCAGGCTTGGAGAGAGGAGTTAAAAGGGGAAGACCTAGCCCTGTGCAGGACTGACCAGGGAGGAGAACAGAGTTCTGCTTCTCTTGATGGGACAGAAGCCTAGTTGCAGTCCATAGACTGAGCTGCCTTGCCAGCCAGATGAGCCCCTGTTAGAATGGATGACAAGCACCTAGAAGAATCAGCAGAAGCATGGACTGTTTGGAGATAAGTCTAAAACAGAAAGACGGGGTCTCACCAAAGGTTTGTCGGACCACTCTGTTCTGAGTTGTGGGGTTTTTTGTCCCTGCTTTCCTTTGGACCTTAATACCCTGGAATCGGTAGGAGAGAAGCATGCCTTGACCAGAGGGTCTGTTATCTTGGATCTCACAGAGACAGCCAGAGGTGATGCTAGCCCATTGGGGGTCCTAAGCAGGAATACCCCAACCCAAAACACATAATAAAAGCCAATAGGGGCTCCCCTTGAGTGCTTGGGGGCCTAAGCAATTGTTTAGTCTGCTTATGCCTAGCTGTCAAGGCTGCTTCCCCACTTTGAACTTTAGGGTACAAATGTAGGGGCCTGCATGAAAACTTCTAAGTTTAACTACCAGCTTAGATCTGGTCCACTGCCACCACTCCCAAAATGCTAATTCCCTTCCCTGGGTAGCCTTGAGAGATTCTTCACCAATTCCCTGGTGAATACAGATCCAAACCCCTTGGATCTTAAAACAAGGAGAAATTAACCATCCCCCTTCTTTCTCCCACCAACTCCTGGTGGATCAAGATCCAACCCCCTTGGATCTAAAAACAAGGAAAAAATCAATCAGGTTCTTAAAAAGAAGGCTTTTAATTAAAGAAAAAGGTAAAAATCATCTCTGTAAAATCAGGCGGGAAAATAACTTTACAGGGTAATCAAACTTAAAGAGCCCAGAGGAATCCCCTCTAGCCTTAGGTTCAAAGTTACAGCAAACAGAGATAAACACTCTAGCAAAAAGGTACATTTACAAGTTGAGAAAACAAAGATAAAAACTAACACGCCTTGCCTGGCTGTTTACTTACAAGTTTGAAATATGAGAGACTTGTTCAGAAAGATTTGGAGAGCCTGGATTGATGTCTGGTCCCTCTCAGTCCCAAGAGCGAACAACCCCCAAAACAAAGAGCACAAACAAAAGCCTTCCCCCCACCAAGATTTGAAAGTATCTTGTCCCCTTATTGGTCCTTTGGGTCAGGTGTCAGCCAGGTTACCTGAGCTTCTTAACCCTTTACAGGTAAAAGGATTTTGGAGTCTCTGGCCAGGAGGGATTTTATAGTACTGTACACAGGAGGGCTGTTACCCTTTCCTTTATAGTTATGACACTAGCACTGGCTTTGGAGACAGTCACCTACCAGCAGAGACCTGCAGCTGAGTGCGTTGTGCCTTGATGGGCCACAAGAGGTGCCACAAAGGCAACCCAGACAACACAAGTTGCAAACTCTTAGAGCCACATTTTCAAATATGAGTGACTAAAATGCTCCACATTTGCATATGTTTATTGGGCATTTGAGTGGCTTATTTGCACAATTCTCTAATCTTCATGCAAAGAGGGTGAAACTCACTCTTGTGCAGAGAACCTGTGCATTACTAAAAAGTAATTTTGTGTCATATGTCAGTTGTCAGTGTTTAGTACGGAATACCTTACCTGTACTGCGTCCATATAATTTTTAGCATCATCTTATACAGGTAAAAGATATGTTTAATGGAATTTGTCCATTGGTGTGTGTGTGTGTGTGTGTGTGTATATATACACTTTCTTACTTATATATATATATAAGTAAGAAAGTCAAGGCTTACTGATCAATTGATATCAGTACATTGATAAATTGATGACATTTTGTTCTAAATTGCAATACAAATGCAGAAATTGCACCTTTTGAAGGCTCTAACATTTTCCTGGTACATTGACTCTAAACAGAACCCAAAGTACTTGATGACCTCTACTAACTGTACAAACTATAAAATTGTAATCACCTACCACTATGGATGAGCATCCACCTTTTGGCTGGAATGTGGGAATTGTTTACTGTTTAACAGCAAATCGCACAACAATTTAATACAAGAAATGAAGAATACCGTATCTAACTGAAACCACACAAGGGATTTGGATAGGCAGGCTATAAGTACACAAATTTGAATGTGGGCAATATCCTGTGAAAGCACTATCAAATTTTCAAAATCCACAAGAGCTCAGAACCTTAATTTTATGTCTCAGATGAAGGCACCAGCCTCAGTAGCACAACACTGTGTAGATATATTTTTAAACAGCGACTTTGAAAAAAGAGCACCACTTATTGAATCGTCAATAACCTTTTTTTTTTCTTTTTCTTTTTTTTTTTTTTGCAGTACCTGGATTTTTCTTAGCGTTTCCCCTTCTTCTATTACCTGCCTGACCCCACTTAGCTTGTGAGTTATGACAAGCAGACAACTGTTAGACTCTTCTTCTAAAATTGTTTTCGTTTTAAAGGAGTGGATTAAGTTTTCTTGGGCATAATTTCCAAATATCCTTATCTTTTGTTTGTTTGTTTGTTTCTAGGAGGGTTTTTTGTAAGATTTTCTCATCTGAATGAGATGGAAGTTAGGTATGTAGTTCCCATTAATCTGAATTAAAATTACAGATGTAAAATGCTGACCCTGCAAAGATACTGTTCATCAAAATTAATGGGACTCTGCCTAGGGGAGAGGTCTGCTTACACGTATCCCTTTGCAACATTGGGACTTTAGATTGTAAGCTCTTTGGAACAGACACAATCTTTTTATCACGTGTTTGTACGGAATGGGGCCCCAATCCTGACTGGGGCCAATAGCACCCCCCCCACACACACACGCAATATAAATAATACATAATAATAAACCTTTGAGAATCAGGATATGCTTATACCCATGTATGCATAATACTTCCTGAACATATATCATATCCAGCTGTCAAAGTGCATGATGTTTATTGAAACAGGTTTTATTTGACAAGCACTAAAGACTTACAGCTTGCGTCAAATATATGCTCCGAGCAATACGTAGTACCTGCTCACCTTTTTGTGCTAAGTTGCACGTTGACTTCCAGTATATCTTTCCTCATCTTATGCTTCACTTGTCATGTTTCAGAGGGCATCCAGGATGTTCTTAAGAGGTTTTCAGAAACAAATTAGCATGTAAACATTAATAGAGCTAGTGATTAAAAGCTGATGAGTCATTAACCCTGAAACTGTCAGACTTGTTTAATATTGTGATACAAGGCAGGTTTTAATTCCATCTATCAAATGTGTCTTAGTATTTCATTCTAAGATGCCCAAAGTCAGTTCTTGAGAGGCTGGAGATTATGTGGGAGGAATGTTTGATGGCACTTACAAATGCAAATTTGTGCAAAATTGGTGACATTATACCATACTTTGAAATGTTATATATTACACAACAAATGAGCTCTCCTTGCAAACTCTTAGAGCCACATTTTCAAATATGAGTGACTAAAATACTCCACATTTGCATATGTTTATTGGGCATTTGAGTGGCTTATTTGCACAATTCTCTAATCTTCATGCAAAGAGGGTGAAACTCACTCTTGTGCAGAGAACCTGTGCATTACTAAAAAGTCACACTTAAACACTCAAAATAGCGCTTGTGGGATTTTAGTGCTGCATAGGCCTTGTTCTGATTACCTCTATGGGGCGAATTTCACCCCAGATTCCTATTTGTACACAAATATTACAGATGCAATTAAATCACTCATGTCTGAAAATGTAGCTTTCCATGTAACGTGTGTGTGCTTGTTTATAATGATTTAGGGCTGGATTTCACTGGGCTTTGGTTTAGATCTTTAATGAATACTCCCATTTAATATACTATACATATATGTTTAAATTTCCAATTTAACAAACAAACACTGAAGCCAGAAAATATTTCATTCTCTGTCAACTTTATTTGTAAACACTTTATTTTGTTCTTATTATGATGCTGCAGGAGCTGTGTCTATCTATTGTGACAGCTTTTATTTACTTTCCTATCAGTGCTGTAACCCAGCAACAGCACTGGGAACACAGAAATGGAAAATAAGATAGACCAAAGGGCAACAATACCTGACTCATGCATTCACAAGAAATCAATCTTATGAAATAGAACCACCACATTTTAATAGATTTTCTCTTTGAAAGAGGTGAAGAGGAAGATGTTAGCCTTTATACCATTCAGAAATATGCACATTCCTGAGAATCAAGGCTTGCACTAATGAATTGCTGAGATAGTGTCTTTGTATACATTCACAGAATCTAGTAACTAGCTGCTTTAGTGTCTCTCCCAGCACTAAGCGATGTTCTGGTAGCAGTAATGGTCAGGAGTGTGTTTTTCTAAGTTTGGCAATGAGATTGGGACCTTTCTTTTTGGATGTAGAACGGATGTTGTAAATACTGATGTTTTTTGTGATCTCTAGGCTGTACTACTGCAGTAAGCTTTACAAGAACCTACAGTCTCTTTGAAAACCAGCAGAAAGTTTCCAGTAGTTCAAAAAGCAATTGCTCACTTAATTGATTTGTAGAAAAATGGCCCCTGGAACTGAAAAAGTTTGTAAACAGTTGTCTTTTCTAATTTTTTTTTGTTATGCAAAATTTGTTATATTTTAATTGAAATTTGTATTGAAGATATTATCAGCATTGTTTACCATTACCTGTTTTTGGGAAACAAAAACATTAGTCAGTGTTTCCAATAATGTTCATGAAAAAATAAACCATGTGGGTCTATTTTGAACCTTGCAAAATGAAAACAACTTGAAAGTTTCAATTTTTTTCGTGAACTTTATTTTTAAATTTCAACCAGCTGAGATTGCAAATATATTCAAAATAGGCTTCCAGTTTGTGTCTGCTTGTAATATGAAGTATTGACTGTGCTCTGTGAAGCAATGTGTGAATTTACATATCATCCTAACAGTTGAGAACTGCTGATGCAGTTGCTATAGCTGGACTAGATTTGGGAGAGGAGGGCCTGAGCTCTGGAACTGGTCTTATAAAGCTTGTTTGCTGACCTTTCAAGTGGGTTGTAAGACATCTTTTTATTCCAAGTTTTGGCTTGACAGTAAATGATTGAGTGTATCAGTTTGTATTTCTGCTTGGGGAGGAGTTTTCTTTTGATGATATTAAGGTCTTAATTTGTAATTGATGTTAGTGTTTTAATGTTATAAGTTTTCAGAGGCTTGGGATGGGTATTTTATAGAGTTACCATCCGTCTGTATTTCCCCAGACATGTCCGGCTTTTGCGTCTCTAAAATAGCCGTCCGGGAGGAATTGGTAACAAGGTTAAAATGTCCGGGGGTTTTTTCTCCCTCGCCTCCCTCCCTCCCTTCCATGCAGAGTGCGGCTGCTGATTGGGCGGCTGGGCCGATTGACCCGCTCCCATTGGCCTCCAGCAGCCAGAGCCCTCCCCTGCTCCCCCCTCCCTCTGTCTGCAGCCCTGTGTAACACACAAACCGACCCACCGGGCAGCGTGTTTTGCAAACACGTGGAGCCAGAATGGTAAGGGGAGTCCGGGAGGGGGCAGTCAGGGAGCGGGGGAGTGTTGGATGGGTCCCCGGCCTCCACCTGCCACCCCCCCTCCGCACACACACCCCATGGGCCCCCTCCTCCCTGCCTGCCTCTCCCTTGTCTGCTTGTACTGCCAGAGCCAGCAGCAACTGCTGTCTGCTGCCCCTGGGTCCTAGTGCCCCCATCCAATAATGGGAAGACAGGCTGCCCTTACCCTGCCCTTCCACCCTAGCCCTGAGCCTCTCCAACGCCCCAACCCCCTCAGCCCCAGCCCTCAACCCCCCACACCCTAATCCTCTGCTCCATCCCTGAGCCCCCTCCTGCATCATGAACCCCTCATCCTCAGACCCACAGCCCTCACCCCTGCATCCCCTCCTATCCCCAAACCCCCTCCCCCTTCCCACACACTCCCTCCTGCCCTCAAACTCCCTCCCAAAGCTTGCACCCCCTCCCTTTGCACCGCCTCCCACCCCCAAACTCCATCCCAGAGCCTGCACCCCTCACCCCCTCCTGCACACCCACCCCCAGCCCAGAGCCTGCACCCAGCACCCAAACTCTATCCCAGAACCTGCACCCCTCCTGCACCCTAATCCCCAGCCCAGGACCTGCACCCCAGACCTCCTCCCCCCACCCAACCCCCCTCCCAGAGCCTTAGGCAGGTGGTGGGGTGGGTTCTGGGCACCACCAAAATTTCTACAACCCTGTCACCCATGCGAGTGGTTAAGGGTCGGGGCAGTCAGGGGACAGGTAGGGTCCTAGGGGGGGCAGTTAGGGTGGGGGGTTCTCAGCAGGGGGCAGTCAGGGGACAAGAAGCAGGGGGGGTTGGGTTTCTGAGGGGGGCAGTCAGGGGGTGGGAAGTGGGAGGGAGTGGATGGGGGTAGGGCTAGGGCGGGGCTCCCCCCCCCCGTGTCCTCTTTTTTGATTGTGGAAATATGGTAACCCTAGTATTTTATAAGTGTAAATAGCTTTATGAAAGTAATGGGATTTAAATAAACCATTCTTTATTTCCTACTCCTTTGCATTCCCTTCCCTCACATTCAAAAATAATAATTTTAAGATGTATTTTCAAATATTCCCATGCTTCACCAGTTTTGGGGGTATACACAAGAGACTGTTTGATGACTTACCACCCTTTATCACAACTTACTCTGAAATAACTGTGAGAATTTACAAAATGGTTTATGGTCATACAAAGTATTGTGAGCTCTCATTAGTGACCACCATGGGTGTTGACTTGATTTCAATATAAAATCAAGCAAAACCACTGGGGTTTAGACTTTCGAATGCTTCCCTTTTATATATGTCATGAGTTATCTATAAAAAAATTCAGATGCCATTATCCAGTTAACCTCACAGTTTCATCCTATTCTGTTTTAGAGTCACCATTGTTCTAAGAAATATAAAACTTGGCTCCAGGTCCTGAGAGATATGTAGGTGACTAACTCCCACAGAAATCAGTGGGAGTTAAGCACCTAGAGACCTTGAGAATCTGGATTTTACTGTCATGTATAGTAGTGGAACGCTAATAACCCAAGATTATATACTACAGATAAAACTATGGGCCGGCAATGAATGGACTACTTAGAAATCCTGGAGCTCACCGAAGGCTAATGACATTATTCCACTTCTGCTTTAAATGAGTTCTGAAGAGCAACCACGCATCAGTGTAAAATCAGTTTGAATGCATCTTCTTTGAAACTCAGCTCCACAAATAAAATACAGTCCATCTATGCAGTGTTCTTGCTTAAAAGAAAATTTAAAAAAAAAAAAAAAAAAAAAAAAAAAAAAAAAAAGACATGCTTTGCAGCCATAAACTGAATATATTTAAAAACTGATCGCTTTCGAGACTGAGAGGATTCTATTTCAATTTAAATGTCAGGCTCCATCAATGGATACAACTAGTCTTAGCTGGAGAAAGATCCTCTTATGATTCCTTTGGGACAGATTTTTAAAAGGCCCAAAAGGCCTCAGTTTTCACATCTATAGTCAACTGGGGGCACAAAATTACAGCCATTATTAAATGCATGTGTAAACAACAGCAGTTAGATATCTAACATGAAGGTGAAATCAGATTTCTGTTTGTTACAATTTGTGCTAGCAGATAATTGTGCCTGCAGCTCACTGCTGGTACACAAAGAAAGGGGCAGTTTTAAAAGTTTTCACCTTTTCCCATAAGACAGAGAAGAAATCCATGTGGACTCCACAAGAGTTTAAAAGAAAGCAAGTACATACAACTTTTCACTTTAAAATATTAAATGGCAGTGAATGACATGCTTACAGTCTGTAAGTACCTATATGAGAAGATTTCTGATAGGAGAAAGCGAAAAAGAGTCCTGTGGCACCTTATAGATGAACAGATGTATTGGAGCATAAGCTTTCGTGTACATTCATCTGACTAAGTGGGTATTCACCCATGAAAGCTTATGCTTGAATACGTCTGTTCGTCTGTAAGGTGCCACAGGACTCTGTCGCTTTTTACGGATCCAGCTTAACATGGCTACCCCTCTGGTACCTGATAGGAGAAGACTAATCCAGCAAGCAGAAGGTATACCAAAATCCAATGGCTGGAAGCTGAAGCTAAATAAATTCAAATTAGAAATAAGGTGCAGATTTTAAATGGTGAGGGTGATTAACAATTGGAGCAATTTACCTAGGAATGTGGTGGATTCTTTGTCACTTGACGTCCTTAAATCAAGATTAGATGTCTTTCTAAAGGATATACTCTAGCTCAGCTTGAAGTCATGGGCTTGATGCAGGAATCACTGGGTGAAATTCTGTGCCCTGTCTTATGAGAGAAGTCAAACTAGTTGATTATAATGATCCTTCTGGCTGTATCATCTATGCATTTCAACTTGACTGCAAATTAAGCAACCTAAGACACTATAAAGTGAAATACACAAAAGGCCAATTTGCATTGTACCTTAGTAAACTACAGAGCTAGGACATATTGTTCTACACTGTGGCATATCATTAAGGTAGCAATAAATCAGGTAAAATTCTAAGTTAGTTAGGTGTGCACATGGCTGTGTGGAAAGATTGATTAGCTCTCTTTGCCTCCTTGTGACCCTGTTCTCAGTTATTCCTAGTAAATTATTCAGAATCAGTCCCTCCATCTCCTGTAGAGTGGATTCAACAGTGCAGCCATGCACTGCACATGTGGATGCGCATGCAAATCTCAGTACTTGTCTATTCCCATTCCAGATGCTTTGTATGATGTCATCACAGTGGGAGCCCCTGCAGCACATTATCAGGGATTTAAGAATGGTGGTCTTCGGAAACTGTTGAGTAAATTTGAGGCAGAAAGGCGAAAGTAAGTACTTCTATAAATAACGATTATCTGCTAATCAAATAATAAAACAGTCTTATTTGTTAAATGCATAACAGATCGTCTGTTTGGACTAGTTAAGGTATCTTTCATGAAACAGTGCATTTATCTTCCCCTCTCCAATAGATTGCTTTAAATTTGTTTGGGATATTTTATTTATAGCAAGATTTATTTTTTAACTCTGGACTCAACATTAAAGACCTTATAATGTTTTCTCTCTCTATTCCAGGGAGCCTAAGGAATATTTAAGCTTGGAAACATGTTGCTAAGAAAGTGCTTTATGCTAAGTGGAGAGTAATTGTAGCTATATTCCAATGCAGTTTCTTGTAATAGTTACATGTATCATGTCTATAAATAGCACTTTTCATTTTTCAGAGCACTATAGAAATGTTAAATAATCTTCTCAAGTCCCCTGTGAAGTAGGTAAGAAAATATTATTATTCCCATTCTGCAAAATGGGAAGCAGATTTAGAGGGAGAAAAAAAAGCTTTATTATAGCCCCAGTTCTGCAAAAGCACTTATGCACATTCAACATTACACTTAAATATTTTGTTGACTAAGCATGGGATTATGCATGTGCTGTGTGGGCCCTTCAGAAGATCTGAGCAATTGCAGCTCCCCCTGAATTCAACTGTAGTTGTTAGTTCTCTGTGCTTTTGAAATTCAGGCCTTCAATGACTAGGCCAAGCCTATACAGTCAATAAGTGGCACTTGTATTAGAACTCGAGGTACTGACTCCCACTGGCATGCTCATTACTCTAGATCCCCATGATTCTCCATAGAAGAGAAATTACCTCTTCAATCCAATGCTCAGCAAAGTTTATTATTATTAACAGTATCACAAAGAATAAAACAGGAGGTGATACAGATTAACTATTTATTTCAGTGTCACTTAGAAAAGGTTTTGCATTAACCCCTCAATGCACACAGCTTGCATTTTCTCTAGTCATCCATCAATACAGAATGCATTTTAAGCTGTCAGCAGGAACTCCATACCTACCTCTCTGATGCCAAGGGAGTAAAATGAAATGCAATATATTTAGTTTTGAAGGCAAGTGAATGACTGAGCTACTAGTTCATAATGTTCTAAAGCAGCGCCAAGGGGTAGTGCTAGAAAATGGCTAGCTCAAACATATCTGACACTTTAAAAACTATTATTCTTTACTATTTTAAGTTGCATAGATATAAAAATCTTAAGGATAAAATTTCCCTGGACTGTTTACAGACAAGAAAGCTTGAAAATGCAATGTAAATATCATTCAGTATTAGAGATTTTCATGAAGTGGACTTGGTGCTGAGAGTTATTTCATGTTCTGTTGCCAGTGAATGGCTATACATACAGAAGGCTGACCCCCTTCTCTCCCAAGAGTGGGGAAGTAAATGAAATTTGCATTCACAGATACAAAACAAATAATCATACAATGACATTTTATAAAGCAGTTCTTCTAAAAAGCCCAACAAAATGTGTGCCCCAAAAGTGCATCACTTGCAAAACCTGTGTGTGTGTGAAAACTTGTGTGTGCAAACAATACTTTGCATTATTATAGTGCCTTCTATCAGAGGATCTCAAAGGACTTTACATAGATTAATGTATTAACCCTTTCAACATCTGTTTGTATTTTCTTCCGTGTTTTATGGATGGAAAAACTAAAGCACAGAGACATTAAGGCTAGTGTTTTCGAACTTGGAAGCGTAAAGTTACCTAAAGAGACAAAGTTACCTACGTATGTTAATTTCAGTAAGAACAGTTAGTGCTGAGCACCTTTGATAACCAGCCAGTTATTTAGCTGCCTAACTTTAGTCCCCCGTATTTGAAAATTTTAACCTAAGTGACTTGCCCAAAGTCTTACCAAAAGTGTGTGTCAAATTCAGGAATACTGTCCAGTTCTTGACCATCCAAATCCTTTGCTTTCCCTTTTGTGCATTCATATGCCAGTGTGCAGATGTGGATATTACATGTACAGATGAAAGTGCATGCTATTTTTAAAGTCCAATTTTGAAAATATGTTTTGGGAAAAGCTTTCCCTTGTGGTAGTGAAGACAAAAGACAGTGAAGTATATGTGATGTTTTTCTTTCTGGCCACTGTTAAGGAAGATATCTACACCCCAAGTATGATTCTGCTTTCCGAATCATGGCTGGTTTGACAGGAATGTGACTTTCACCTCTACATTCACTTTGGGCTGCCACTCTCCCTCTTACTGCCCCCTTCTATTTTTCCCAGTACACGTGTTGTGCCTGCATCTTATTTCAAAGCTAAGAAGGATGATAGGCGGTTCCTGAGATGTAAGGTATGCCCTTAGCTATCAGAATCACATCTTACAAAAAGTTTAAATTTTAACATTTAATTTACACATTCTTGACCTAGTTAAAATATAGCTTCTTGAAGCTAGTTGAAATATACAAGAAACTATTCCAACATTGAAGTTTCCATTACACGACACTCTTTGCTTCAGGAGTAGTTTGCTATCTCACCTTCAGAGCAGTTTCAGTGTCCCATAGAGAGAGCGGTCAGATATTGACAGTTATGTTGAGTGCTCTCTGTGTCTGATTTATTTAACAAGTACACTGAATTTGTTTACATATGTAAATGATTGAACAATATTTTAAAATGTATGTAAGTTGCATTTGCTAGTGTATTTCATAAATTAAGTTTAATTATTCAAATTACTTCCCATTAGAATTATTTGCATTTGTATTGATCCTTTCATTGAGAAGCATCTCAAAGCACATCCCCTTTTTGGTCTCTCTTCTCTACTCCCATGCTTTCTTCTTCTTTTTCTGTCTGTTCTTTCCAAATACCTATCAAGCCTCACAAACACGTCTCATTTCCCCCACTCTTTCCACTCTCATTGTGCCTTTACCTTAGTACAGTGGTTCCCAAACTGGGGTTTGTGAACCCCTGGGGGTTCGCGAAATGTTACTGGGGGTTCTCGGGGAAAAAATTCCCTAATGGCGGACAGAGCTGTCCCTAGGATTCCCAGGCAGCCCGGAGCCCCTGGACTTCCAAGAGCTAAGCAGATCAAAGCAAGTATATCTATCACAGTGAGGAGAATTAAAATTCGAGACTCCTTATAAGAAACGGAAAGGGAGTGCATATTTTTTGCTGTTTTTAAAGTTAAATAGGCAGCTAGTATTGCTTTTAAAATTATCATGAAGAACAAGTTTAAGCTTTGTTGTAATGTGGGTTGTTTGCCTGGACTGCTCAAGACCTGAATGCTTGTGTAGGAGGAAGTCTTTGAGTTGACTTCTTAAATACCTTCATGCTGTTTCACATCTGATACTCCTTGATGAAACATAGGAGCCTTGTCTTATAACAGACTTATTCAAATTGATACAAGCTACGAAAGTGAGACCTTGGAACAGTGTTGCCGTTTTCATAATGTAATAAAAATACTATAATGATAAATAATAATGAATAATAAATAGTGTGTAATAAGCATGTCATAAAAACACATTTTATATTTCCAAGATCACTGCTTTTACAATTTATACTCAGGTAAAGGAGAAAATCCCTGGAAATACTCATTTTTAGGAGGGGGCTCGCGAGACTTGACATTTTAGTGAAAGAGGTTCACAGGTTGTTAAAGTTTGGGAACCACTGCCTTAGTACAAGCTCCAAAAATAATTGCCTGCAGGGATCTTAGGCAGGAAAGTCTGCTTTTACCCCTTGCAGGCCTGAGGGAAGGGAGCTGCAGCAGTGATTCCTCTTCTCTCCCCTCTCTAGGGCCCTGGTCAGCAACTCTCCCGCTCCTTCCCTCACTGGCACCCCACTATGCAGTTCTGAGCAGGGTGACATGAAGCAGTTATTCACAGCAGAACAAAGTGGCTGAAGGGCAAAATCACAGGGAAAATATTTTGTATTTTCTCCTCGGTCCGTCTGGGATGGAATTGGTGAAGCTCAGAAATGGGTTTTTCTCATTCATTTTTCTCTCCCCATAACTCCTATGTACATTAATATAACACCCTTCATCCAAATGGATCCTAAAACCCTTCAAAAAAGTTGGCTGAGCATACAAATTATAAGATCCTCATCCACCCATCAATTAGATGTACTGTATCCAGCGTTGTGGGGGGAATGTGGCAGCTTTTACACAATGCACAATAGCACTGCACAAATATATAGGGCAGGAAATTAACAATATATCCACCTGAAATTGCAGAGTGAATTTAGGGAGGCAGAAAGTAATTACCCAAATTGGAAGTGCGTGGGATAGCAGGGCTAACAGCCTCATTTTTGTGGCAAAGCCCTATAGGGTCATAGGTGACCGTAAGTGGTCAGCACGTAGGGTTTACATCCTGTTTATTCAGGAGTCAGGGAAAAGTGCCCTGTAAAGAAGATGCATTATCCCTCTTGGAGCTCCCAGGGTGTGTGTACATCCTGCACCATCCATTAGAAAGGGGCAATGTGCTTCCCACTCCATGCTTGGCTGGTGTAGTAGGGGAGTAGGAGTCAGTGGAGCCATGGCCCCACATTCTCCAATCTCTGGCCCCTCTGTGGGATGTCTTGTGCCCCTGAGTTGGGAGATGGGAGGGAGCAGTCACTGTACTCAAGAGAGCACAAGGACTGTAATTGTGTCTGGCCCTTGCAATAGAGCCTCCTCCTGGAACTTCCATGCTTGTATCTGGAGTTGAAAATTGACAGTAAGGTGTATGTCAAAAGACTGAGACCAGCAAGGGGACTGGCAGCCACCTCTTACTTTCATACTCTCTTACTACAAAGGGCCAGATCCCACAGTTCTCTCTCCCTGCTCCATCCTCTAAAGTCTACAGAAGCCCTAAGCCTGCAATGGTGCTGCTCTCCATGGGGCCAGTTCCTGGATGTGTGCATAGATTTGTCTGCAAAAAGAACAGGAATACTTGTGGCACCCTAGAGACTAACAAATTTATTTGAGCATAAGCTTTCGTGGGCTACAGCGTACTTCATCGGATGCATGTAGTGGAAAATACAGTAGGAAGATATATATAGATATAGATATTGTGACAAAGTTCCTCCTCTATCTTGGTGGGTCCTGCGCATATTGGCGGATTTTCTTGCCTCAGAGATTCACCTTGTGGGTTGGGGAACAGCCCAGAGACCTTCCCCTCTGGAAGAACCCACAGTCCAGGTCAATTGGGAGGTTTGGGGGGAACCTGGGCCCGCCCTCTACTCCGGGTTCCAGCCCAGGGCCCTGTGGACTGCAGCTGTCTATAGTGCCTCCTGTAACAGCTGCATGACAGCTACAACTCCCTGGGCTACTTCCCCATGGCCTCCTCCAAACACCTTCCTTATTCTCACCACAGGACCTTCCTCCTGGTGTCTGATAACGCTTGTGTTCCTCAGTCCTCCAGCAGCACACCCTCTCTGCTCCTTGTGCCTCTTGCTCCCAGCTCCTCACACTCTCGCACTACAAACTGAAGTGAGCTCCTTTTAAAACCCAGGTGCCCTGATTAGCCTGCCTTAATTGATTCTAGCAGCTTCTTCTTAATTGGCTCCAGGTGTCCTAATTAGCCTGCCTGCCTTAAATGGTTCTAGCAGGTTCCTGATTACTCTAGTGCAGCCCCTTCTCTGGTCACTCAGGGAACAGAAAACTACTCATCCAGTGACCAGTATATTTGCCCTCTACCAGACTCCTGTACCCCACTGGTCTGGGTCTGTCACATATCCCTCCCCCCTGCTCAACACCAAGGGGTTGGGCAGCTTGGGACGCCAGACAATGCACACGTGACAAGCCATCGGCGTTGCCATGACGGCTCCCTGCTCTGTGTTGCACACGGAACTGGAAAGGTTGGAGGGATAAGAACCATCTGGTCATCCTTGTGTTCTTCTCCTTGTTCCGCTGCATCCATTGAAGAGGGGCATGGTCGGTCACGAGGACAAATCTGCGCCCGAGCAGGTAGTAGCGCAATGTTTCCATGGCCCATTTTACAGCGAGGCATTCTCTCTCCACCACTGCATATTTTTGTTCCCTTGGAAGGAGTTTCCGACTGAGGTATAGATTTGGGTGTTCCTCCTCCCCGACCATCTGTGATAGAACGGCCCCCAACCCTACTTCCGATGCATCCGTCTGCAGGATAAACTCCTTGGTGAAATCAGGGGCTATCAGTACGGGGTTACTGCAGAGGGCAGTCCGTAGGTCTGTGAATGCTTCCTCTGCTGCATCAGACCATCTCACCAGATCAGGTCCACAGGCTTTCACTAGGTCTGTCAGGGGGCTTGCCCTTGTGGCAAAGTGGGGGATAAATCGTCGGTAATACCCCACCACACCTAGGAATGCCCAGACTTGTTTCTTGCGACTTGATCGGGGCCAATTTTGGATGGCCTCTAACTTGTTCACTTGGGGTTTTACCAAACCTTTACCCACAATGTAGCCAAGATATTTGGCCTCTGTAAACCCTTTAGCCCACTTGGCAGGGTTTGCTGTAAGGCCAGCTCACCTGAAGGTATCGAGGACTGCCTCCACCTTCTCCAGGTGGGTTTCCCAGTTTGGGGTATGAATGACCACATCGTCCAAGTAGGCAGCAGCATAACTGTCATGCAGGCGTAATAGCTTGTCCATGAGGCGCTGGAAGGTAGCTGGGGTCCCATGTAGTCCAAAAGGGAGGACAGTATATTGAAAAAGACCCTCTGGTGTAGAGAACGCAGTCTTTTCCTTTGCGTCTTCTGCAAGGGGAATCTGCCAGTACCCCTTTGTCAAGTCTAGGGTAGTCAAGTACCGGGCATTACCCAGACGGTCCACTAGCTCATCTATGCGAGGTATGGGGTACGCGTCGAACTGGGATACTTTGTTTAGTCGCCAGAAGTCATTGCAAAATCTTGTGGTGCCATCAGGTTTGGGCACCAGCGCGATTGGGCTGGACCACTGACTGTGGGATTCTTTGATGATCCCCAAAGCCAGCATTTTTTTTACTTCTGCTTTTATTTCCTCCCTTTTTGCCGCTGGCACCCGATAGGGCCTCATTGTTACTCTGGCCCCAGGGTTCGTGACGATGTGGTGATATGTCTCGGTTGTTCGACCCGGTTTTGTCGAGAACACATCTTGGTTCTGGAAGATCATCTCAGACACCTCATTCTTCTGGTCTGGTGTTAAATCGGGAGACACTCTCACCTCTTTGGAAGGCTTGTTTTCCTGGGTTAGATCTTTTTGGACCATTGTGCATGCCTCTTGTGCATGCCAGAGTTTCAGAAGGTTAACGTGATAAATCTGTTCTTGTTTTCTGCATCCTGGCTGCCGCACCTTGTAGGTTACTTCCCCCACGGGTTCAGCCACCTCATAGGGCCCCTGCCATTGGGCCAGAAGCTTGCTTTCTGCCGTGGGTACCAACACCATAACCCGATCCCCTGGTTGGAACTGTCGCACTTTTGCCTGGGCCTCCTGTGCCTTCTCCAAATATTCCCGTACAATAGGGGTAACCCGGGCTATCCGGTCTCGCATCTGCATTACATGCTCTATTATATTTCTCCCCTCATTGGGTTCCTCTTCCCAGATCTCTTTGGCGATATCTAGTATGCCACAGGGGTGATGCCCGTATAATAACTCAAAGGGGGAAAACCTAGTTGAGGCCTGAGATACCTCCCAGATAGCGAACATAAGGTAGGGTAGTAGGGTGTCCCAATCCTTCCTGTCCCGACTTACCACCTTCCTTATCATAGCCTTGAGGGTTCGGTTAAACCTTTCTACCAACCCATCAGTCTGCAGATGGTAGACCGAAGTTCTCAGGGTATGTATATGGAGCAGCGTACAGAGGTCCTTCATTAGCTTCGACATAAATGGGGTTCCTTGGTCGGTTAATATCTCCTTCGGTAGCCCCATTCGGGCAAAGATCCCCACCAGCTCTTTGGCTATAGTTTGAGAAGCCGTGTTCCGCAGGGGGACGGCTTCTGGGTAGTGAGTAGCATAGTCCAAAACAACAAGTATATATTGGTGTCTTCTCCAGGGGTCCCACTAGGTCCATGGCTATTCGCTCGAAGGGGACCTCTATGATGGGAAGGGGTACTAAAGGTGCCCTCAAGTGGGGATGGGGACTGTGCAGCTGACACTCTGGGCAGGAGGTACAGTACCTCCGCACTTCTTCATGTACTCCGGGCCAGAAGAACCGTCGTAGGACTCGTGCCAGGGTCTTCTCTACCCCCAAATGCCCCCCAAAAAGATGACTATGAGCAAGACTTAATACAGCGTTCTGGTGTTTTTGAGGTACTAGGATCTGCTGTACCTTCTGCCCCTCTACTGGTGCAACCCGGTATAAGAGATCCTTCTTCATTATGAAGTAGGGTCCTGGTCCCTGGGTTTTGCCTTCCACGGGGACCCCATCTATTTCAGTCACCTCCTTCCTAATGTTGTCATACCTTGGGTCTTCTGCCTGGTCCCGTCCAAAATTTCCTCTCCCGGGGCTAATCTGCCCAAGATCTAGGGGCCCAGTCTCTGTTGCCTCTACTGGTTCAGAAGCATTAGGGTGGGGGTCAGACTCAAGTGCTTCTCCCTCCTGCGTGGCCTGCTTTTCAGCTGCGCGGGTCCGCCTACCTACAAGAGCGACCCTCTGGCTTTGGGTCAGTATTCGGGTTCCCAAGGCCTTAGCTGCCCTTCTTTCCCTTTTTGTCTTTCTAACCTGTCTGGGAGTGGAGAACAAATCTGGGGATATTTCAGAGAAGATTGGGGGTTGACAATCTGCTGTGGATGCCTCACCAATTTGTGGGTCCCCATCTTTCTCCAATCCCCCTACTGGGAGTAAGTTTCCAAACCCTGGGAAGTCCCTCCCTATGAGCACCGGGTATGGGAGTTTAGGGACTACACCTGCTGCTACCTCAGTAGTCTTCCCTTGGATCTCGATTTTTACTGGGATGGTGGGGTAGTAGCTAACTGTCCCATCGACACATGTTATTCCCGTACGTTTAGCATGTAGCAGCTGACTACGCTTCACGAGCTTCCCTGAGATAAGCGTGATAGCACTCCCCGAATCAACCAGTGCCATGGTCCCTACCCCATTTAGTTTCACTGGTCTGGTATACATATGTGGGGTTAGTGAGACCCCCACAAGGTGGATTAGGGAGCATGGATCTGCCCAGTTCCCCAGGTTACACTGCATAGGCTCCTCAGCATTGGGACACTGCGCAGCTATGTGTCCCCACTCCCCGCAGGCATAATATCTGTATGGCGCCCTAGGCGTTCCCCGGTCTCTTGGTTTGGGCAGTCTAACATCACGATCCTCTTCTCCCTCAGTGCTCTGACTCTTTGTGGCCTCTGATGGGCCTTCAGCCTCTCTCTTTTTCCACCTGGACCCTCCTGGTGGCCCAATCACCCGAACTTTAGGGCTCGGTGCTGCTAGTTTAACCCGGGGTGCCTCTTCCTCAACTGGTCGGGTCAGCTCCCTCGCTGTCCTTCGCCTCTCTACCAGGGCGACAACCTCGTCATAGGTGGAGGGTTCGTTCCGGCTTACCCAGGCACGAAGGTCTGGTGTTAGTCCCCTCATGTATCGGTCAATGACCAGAACCGCTAGTATCTCTTCCGGACTCCGGGACTCTGTTTGCAACCACTTTCGTGCGAGATGGATGAGGTCATACAATTGGGACCGCGGGGTTTTGTCTTCCTGGTACCTCCAACCGTCATACTGCTGGGCCCGCACTGCTGTCGTTACCCCAGATCTGGCCAGGATCTCTGCTTTCAGCTGGGGGTAGTCTGCCGCAGCCTCTTCAGGCAGATCATGGTAGGCCTTCTGGGCCTCCCCACACAGGAATGGGGCAAGGATGCCAGACCACTGATCTCAAGGCCAGGCCTCCCGTAGGGCTGTCCTCTCAAAGACCAGAAGGTATGCCTCTACATCATCCTCCCATGTCATTTTCTGCAGCCAATGTCTGGACCGTATGAGCCGCGTCCCATCATGGACGCGATTCAGCTCTGTAAAGGACATTACCTGGTTTACCAGTTCCCGCAACATAGCTCGGTCTTGAGCAGCCTGGTCCATCAGCAGGCGATTAGTCTCTTGCTGCAGCCACACTGCCTCCCGTTGGGCGGCTACCTGGACACGGGTAGCCTCCTGCTGGGCCGCCGTAGCTTGTATCAGTGCCCGCACTACATCATCCATTGTGGTGAAAAAAAATAAACCCTCTCCCTTTTTTGTTTTTTTTTGTTTTGTTTTTTAAATCACCCTCCTTCCGCCGCGCTGTGCACCCCAAAATCCCACCTTTGACACCAGTGTGACAAAGTTCCTCCTCTGTCTTGGTGGGTCCTGCGCTTATTGGGGGATTTTCTTGCCTCAGAGATTCACCTTGTGGGTTGGGGAACAGGCCAGAGACCTTCCCCTCTGGAAGAACCCACAGTCCAGGTCAATTGGGAGGTTTGGGGGGAACCCGGGCCCGCCCTCTACTCCGGGTTCCAGCCCAGGGCCCTGTGGACTGCAGCTGTCTATAGTGCCTCCTGTAACAGCTGCATGACAGCTACAACTCCCTGGGCTACTTCCCCATGGCCTCCTCCAAACACCTTCCTTATTCTCACCACAGGACCTTCCTCCTGGTGTTTGATAACGCTTGTGCTCCTCAGTCCTCCAGCAGCACACCCTCTCAGCTCCTTGCGCCTCTTGCTCCCAGCTCCTCACACTCAGGGCCGGCTCTAGGCACCAGCAAAACAAGCTGGTGCTTGGGGCGGCACATTTTTAGGGGCGGCACATTTTTAGTGGCGGCATGGCCGGCGCCAGAATGCCGCCCCTAAAAATGTGCCCCGGCCGCCCTAGCTCACCTCTGCTGCTGCTGGCACGTGAAACAGCTCTCAAACCTGGGAGGGAGGGGGAGACTCCGAGTGGCCGCAGCGCGCAAAACAGCCGTTTCGTGCGCCGCTGCTCCCCCTCCCTCCCAGGCTTGAGGCTCTCAAACTGGGAGGGGGAGACTCCGAGTGGCCGCGGCGCGGGCGCCGCTTCTCCCCCTCCCTCTTAGGCTTGAGAGCCTGGGGGGAGGAGACAGGGCTGGGGATTTGGGGAAGGGGCGGAGTTGAGGTGGGGCCGGGGGGGGGGTAATTAAAAAACGGGGGCGAGGCGCGGGGGGCGGCCAAAATTGTTTTTGCTTTGGGCGGCATAAATCCTAGAGCCGGCCCTGCTCACACTCTCGCACTACAAACTGAAGTGAGCTCCTTTTAAAACCCAGGTGCCCTGATTAGCCTGTCTTAATTGATTCTAGCAGCTTCTTCTTAATTGGCTCCAGGTGTCCTAATTAGCCTGCCTGCCTTAACTGGTTCTAGCAGGTTCCTGATTACTCTAGTGCAGCCCCTTCTCTGGTCACTCAGGGAACAGAAAACTACTCATCCAGTGACCAGTATATTTGCCCTCTACCAGATTCCTGTACCCCACTGGTCTGGGTCTGTCACAATATATAAATATAAACAGAGAACATGAAACAATGGGTATTACTATACACACTATAAGGAGAGTGATCAGTTAAGGTGAGCTTTTATCAGCAGGGGAGGAAAAAAAACTGTAGTGGTAATGAAAATGGCCCATTTACAGAAATTGACAAGGAGATATGAGGAACTGGAGGGGCGGGGGAATAAGCATGGGGAAATAGTTCCCAATGCTTATTCCCCCCCCCCCCCCCCCCCACACCTATATATATCTTCCTACTGTATTTTCCACTACGTGCATCCGATGAAGTAGGCTGTAGCCCACGAAAACTTATGCTCAAATATATTTGTTAGTCTCTAAGGTGCCACAAGTACTCCTGTTCTTTTTGCGGATACAGACTAACACGGCTGCTACTCTGAAACCTGAAATAGATATGTCTGTGAGGTAATACAGGTTTGAGCTTTGATTGCCTTTTGCTACTGAGTTGCTGCAAGGTACCACAGACTGTCAGTGTGGCTTCCGGTAGATCCCAGGTGCTAGATGGGATGAAGGTGCAATGAATCATCAGCCAACCCTGAAAGGACAATTCCTTCCCCCACATGCAAGAGGCCCTTTGCCCATGGGTCCCCAACTGGGAAGGGGCAAAGCCTCCAAAATCCACAGCTCCCCAGCTGCACCTACTTGAGGAAATAGTGCAGGGAAAACTCTGCCAGGGGAAATGCACTGATTTTTGTCCTCCTTCTTTGGTCCCCTGCAGGTTTTTCCCTGGGAAGCAATGAAATGGTCCTAAAATAATCTCCCATATCTTAATATTCAAGGCAAAGAAACACTTTAGACAGGCAACATTTGAAAGCAAAAGGAAATATTTGAAAGAAACTTTCTGATTCTTACTAGGGAGAAAATTCTTTTACTGTCCTGAAGACGACTTTATTTTGTATGCATGTTTATTTAGCTGCATGAAGATTCTGTGAGGACACACTTAGCATTTCCACGGGCAGCTTAAAATTTTCTGTTTTACAAAGGGAGCACCTTTTTGAAGCCTTGGTTGAGAGAAAAAGTGACACCTGGCGATATCAGGCGGAATGTAAAGTGAACAAATAAAAATGCAGATCTAGCAACTGTTTCCTCTAGGCTAACTGTGCTGAAGACTGAGGGCAGGTCTTCACTACGGGGGGGGGTGTCGATTTAAGATATGCAAATTCAGCTACGCTATTCGACTTATCAGAGCCGACTTACCCCGCTGTGTGGACGGCGGCAAAATCGACCTCTGCGGCTCCCCGTCGACGGCGCTTACTCCCACCTCCGCTGGTGGAGTAAGAGCGTCGATTCGGGGATCGATTGTCGCGTCCCGACGAGACGCGATAATTCGATCCCCGAGAGATCGATTTCTACCCGCCGATTCAGGCGGGTAGTGTAGACCTAGCCTTAAAGAGATGTGGAAGAGATTACCTCCCAAGCCAAACTTGGAAGGTTCCCTGTAGCCTTCTAGGCCACATTGTCACTGCATACAACAGGAGTACCTAGTATGTTTTTGACCCCTATTTGATTATTAATACAGCTTATTGAAATATCCAACAATATCAGCATACTAAAAATTATGCAGAACTTCGACTGGGTGTCTTGACTTTGATTCAAGTCCACCCCTGCAGTAGAAATGGTAAGAGGTAGAGTTAACTGATATCAAGGTTATGCTCCATCTACTACAGTTTGTGAGGCATAATTGCATTTTTAATTGTCAAACCAAACAGTGTATATAAAATTCATTGCAAGAAAGTTTACCAAGGCAAAAAAAAAATAGTTCTATATCATTTGGAAGACTGGTTAAAGAAACTGGAAAACATATGGAATTCATTTTCACCATGAGGAAGGTATCAGAGGTACTGGGGAGTCCTATTATAAAGAACAATATTTTTGTAGCTCTCATGTGATCATTATAACCAAATGATCAGTACATCCAGATACTTAAAACAATGAATTTTCTAAATAAAGAACGTACATAATAAAAAACAAAAATTCATCTTGTAAAGAGAAAGCAAGATTTTTGATCCCAAGACAGGTTAGTCAGGTTCTAATTGGCTCAAGCTGGCATTTCAACAATCTATAAATTTCTTTACCTGAAACTGAGTGGCATTTAAAAAGCTCCTATCACTAGAAACATCAGACATATGATTTACATCCACTCTAACCCTTATAACTGAATGACCTCTGATCAGCACAGATGGTAAATACCTCAGCACCAATTAGAATAATTGTTATGAAGTAATTTTTAATCTATATGGGCAAATAAGCACTAACCCCAAAATCTACTGTATTAATGATAGAAGTGTTTTGCTGTGATGTCTGTAAGACCTTAAAAAATAGGACATACAGAAGTTTCATATGATTCTTCATTGGGGGGAGGGATCTCTTTACTTTCTGTAAGGTGGACAGCTGTGCTGTATTAATAATCTCTAGATAGCATATTTATTTATTTTTAATGTTTTTATGTGCAGGTTTTTTTTTTGTTTTTTTTTTAAGCAACTGTAGTTTCTAGCAAAAGGAGAAAGAAAATCAATTGTTCAGGCTCAATCTTCTGTTGTTCTGCTAATACAGGCTGCTTCATCTTCCAGTAAATGGAAAGATCTGTCTTTCCACCAATCTAGGTGGCAGAGTAAACTATTATTTGTAGAACCAAATTGTTCAGGAACATGAAGTTAGATGTGCTATACATTATATTGATGTAATGCTTCAGTGCTTTAAATGTTCATAAATCATTTTCAAGATACACCAAGGACTTTTTTCTTCTTATTTAAAAGCTAATTTGGTGCTATGTGCTTCAGCCAAAACACATAGGCTTGTAATTATAAGACCTTTAATGCTCCACTACTAACCATCAAGGAAAACAGAGGTGCTCCAGAAGCTGCATTAGGTTCTATGATTTGTTTGGAGAGTTTTTTCTGCCAGCTTTTAATAAGGCCCTTGAAATATTTCTAGTCTTCACTAAAATAAACTTGAAGCTGAAAAAGCATTGAAACTATTTTTAAAAGAGCTATAATTATTTGATATGGGTTTAAATTGTCTAAACAGACCCTTTTTTATTAAACATGGTCCATATCTTTGATCGAGGTGAGTTTCTTCCATAATGTACTCATTACCAGGGGTTTCATTAAAACAAAAATCTTCAGGGTTCCTATTACCTGTGTCTCATAACCTTCAACCCATTTCCACTCTCTGAGGAGTCTGAAATGGTAATGTTTCACAGAAACCCCCAGTCATGTTGAAATAATAATGACTTGTGTTTGATCTAATTGTAGCCTTTATTTTCAAAGGGAAATCACAGCCTGTCACACAGCACTTTTCAGGGAGACATTACTCTTTGTTCACTTTCCCTCTCTTTGTGTATGTGCATGAGGGAGAGAGATGAACATTTTTGCAGTGTCCATAAAATGCATGCATCAGATTCACTGGAAATTTTACCAGAAAACCTCAGCAGCTTGCCAAATCATTCATTTGGTATGTAAAAATCTTATCAAAATATTTTTCTGTGTACTAGATTCTATTGGCCAGATTGTCCCAGGCACTTCTACAGGTGTGTGTATCAGAGAAGGGATAACACTCCCACACAGGGGCCACGAATGGTTATAGCCTCTATGCTTGGGAGAGAACAGGGACTGCTGCCTTTGGCAGACCTATTGGTGCATTCTCCCTCAAAGGGATCGGAGAGTGTCATGGAGGAGGTGAAGCTATGGCTCTGTCCTCTCTTCTGCGCCAGCACAAAGAGCGGGCAGGGAGAGGAGAGAACAGTGTTTCATCATAAACGCAGGTGTAGCATGCACGCTTCCCCTAAAAGTAGTGCAGTTCCATACTTTCCCAATAAAGGACTTTACCAAAATGGCACAATTTAACTCTCTGCTTTGGGTTGAGGTGCAAGCACAATATTTTTCTCCTGAGAACTGTGCTTAGTTACTATGGACCAGATTCTCCCCTGTGTTAGGACATTTTGCACCATTAAACAGCGATCCTAAAGTTGAATTACCTGGCTCAGAGAGGATCTCCCCAAGAGGCAGAATCATGGTAGTGTAGAGCCACCAAAGCGGTTCCTATGCCGCTATCACTGCAGCCCAACTGAGGCCACTGTATAGGGCTGGGGAAAGAGAGTATACCCAGGATGGTCCTACACTTAGCTGATGATTGGCTGCCACAAGCAGCTTAGGGCCATTGACAGCTGAGGGCACTTAGAACAGCCAGCAAGTTGACCTGAGTTATGCTGGGGACTGGGATGGAAGAGTACACAAAGGCAAGCTATGCACACTAACATCTCCAAGCCGCAAAATCTGGCCTTGGCTGTAGCTGAGGATCATGGCCCATGATGATGACTTCATAAGTACAGATAGATTAGATATAACATAGGATTTTACTTTTTTTAATTTATGAAGTGGTATAGCTGTGTTGGTCCCAGGGTATTAGAGAAAGAAGGTGAGGGAGGTAGTATCTTTTGTTGGACCAACTTCGGTTGGTGAGAGAGACAAGCTTTTGAGATTACAGAGAGCTCTTCTTCAGTTTGATTTAGTATTCTGGACTGGGTTTTTTAAAAAGGCCTAAGGAACTTAGTTGCACAGCTCCCTGTGAAATTCAGTGGGGAAGCTGGGTGCACAACTCCCAAAAGTCTGATTGAAAATCCCAGGTGAGTGGATTAAGAACATAAGAATGGCCATGCTGGGTCAGACCAAAGGTCCATCTAACCCTGTATCCTGTATTCCGACAGTGGCAAATGCTAGGTGCCCCAGAGGGAATGAACAGGTAATCAACAAGAGATCCATTCCCTGTCACTCATTCCCAGCTTCTGGCAAACAGAAGCTAGGGACATCATCCTTGCCCATCCTGGCTAATAGCCATTGAAGGACCTATCCTCCAGGAATTTATCTAGTTATTTTTTGAAGATTCAGATTTATTTCCTGGATGCAATAAGTTTGCCATATTTTTATCGATTTGATTTTCCTCATAACTTTTCATATTAGAAATTGTATCCATGAAACTGTAAGTGATGTTTAAACAATAATCCACTGGCTAGGTAGGCAGAGTGATATATGCATATGTATTTGTTCACGGTTATTTTGTGAGGGATGTTTTTCCTCCAATATGCACCTTCTCAATTCTGCATTTTAACATCAGCAATTATTACTGTGGGAAACACTGGGTCAAATGTTCATTATTAAAAGATTTTAACCCCCTTGCAGATGGTGGCAATTTAACTCAATTACAAAAATGAGTCAATTAACAGCAGGAGTAGAGTTGGAGTTACATGGAGTGCCATTAAGAACTAGACATTTAGCATATTGCAGTACTTCTTGCCAAACAAACTGTGTTAACTTAGAGTTAAGAGTGCTGAAGTAATTAATATAACCTTTATTCAAATTGTACCACTACTACATTGCCATTAAAAATAATCTAAAAACTGAAATGATCACGTAAGGTAATCTGCATATAATTGATTATCAGCAATACTATTATGTGAAAGTTATGTTATACATTCCAATAAACAGTTTTACTCTAACCCAGAAGACATAATTATAGTCTCTTTCAACATATACATTGCTAATTACATACTTTATATGTCAAGGGTATATTTTTACATTGCATCTGATTTCACATGCAGGAGCTACAAAATTTCCTTTCCCCAGTGCACAAGTTTAGTCTCAGTTGTAACATCCTGCATTCAGCTTTTGCATTGATGTGCCTATCATTTAAAAGTTTCTTCATCAGATTTATTGACAGGGTCTCATGCATAGATTTTCTGTAATACTATTTATGAAATTTGTTTGTATATGAAAATTGAGTTCTGAAAAGTATCCTGGGCACAAGGTAATTACGGAAATGACTTCTCCAGTGAATCTTGAAGTAGCCTTTTCATCAGATATGGAGACACAACATTAAACAGAAGCCCTTTGTTTAATATGGGGACACACAAAAATTAGAAATTTCAAAAATCTCCAAAAGGAGTAATTTTAATTGTTTTGAATCTGAAAACTAATTGCTGAATTTCTTTGAAATTTTATCAAAAACTTCTTATGGTCACTGAGAGTTAACCTTAAAATTCTGAAAGCCTAAAGATTTTTGGTCGTTTAGTGTCTTTCAAAGTATGGCAAATCAACCACATAAGAGCCTTAACTCAGAAGGGAGACCATCTCTGGTCTTCACAATTTACCTTGATTTAAAAGCTCCAATTGCCTATACATAGAATGGGAAAGACCTGCAATGTCTCAGGAAATCTAATTACTGTGGATGGTATCTGTTTAATAGCACACACTGTAACTTTCCTGCTACAGTAGGTAATGGGGATCAGATTTGGGAGGGCAGTCAGGGAAGGCTGGAAATGGAATGCTAATAGGAATCCAAGGGAAAAGAATGTAGACTGTGTGTGATGGGGATGTTAGAGACCCAAATGCATCAGAAGATGCAGTATGGTGGACAGAGGAGATCAGTAGAGCCCTGCAAATCCGCAGATATCCGCTTCATATCGTTCGATGCGGATATCCACGGACTATTTTTGCAGATAGTGGATTGGATGCAGATACAACCACGTAGGGCTCTACCCACCGATGGCACTTGGCCCGCGGCGTCCAGCCTGGGCAGCCCGGGGGGCGCAGCATGCTCGGGGCCAGCAGCCAGTGCCTGGGGCTGGGTGGCAGGTCGGAGTCAGGGCTGTCCAGCACCTGCTCGGTGCGCCGCTTCCTGTCCAGCAGCTCGGGCCCCTCGGGCAGTGCCAGCATCACCACCATGGCCGGGGAGCACTGGCTGTGCTCCCAGTCCTGGGCCTGGCCTGGTGGCTCCTGGGCAACAGGACCCGCACCTGGCCACAGGGATTGGAGCGGGCATGGCACCGTCGCCTCATCCCTCCGCCCCACTGTGATGCAGCACATACTGCTGCTGCCATGTGCCATCGCTCACGAGCCTCCTGGAGCAGCACATGATGCAACGCCCCTTCCCCCCAGCCTCCCCTCCGCAACCCTCTTCTCCTCGAGACACCACCCCCGCACTGCCCCCCATCTCCAGGTGCCACCCTCGCGCTGCCTCTTCCCTGCAAGCCCTTGCTCCCTTCCCTCTCTCCCCTGTCGCTAGCCCTTGTGAGACAGCTTGCTGCTGTGGATGCGAATACAGATGTTAGTATAGGTAAAAGACGGCCAGCGGATCACGGACTGAGCCTGGTGGATGTGGATTGGATGCGGATCCACATTTTTGTATCCGCGCAGGGCTCTGGGGATCATCAAAAAGAACTGGAGAGGAACTATCAGGAATAGAAAGCATCAGTGATTCTGAGGGTATGTCTTCGTGGCATAGTTTTGGGCTCTTACTCAGGTGTTGCCCCTCAGCCCCCTTCCATCCACACACAAATTCCTAGTGTTATGCTCAGGTCCAGGAAAACCACCCTAAACAAGCCTGATTGGTCAAAAAGTGCCGAGAAAACTGCAAAAAATTGGCATGGGGCAGGAATTTGCATCATTGCAATGGGCAGGGTTTGAGGGGAAAAACACCTGTGGGGCATAGTCCAGTTAAAAAACAAAAGTGTACGGAAAAAACCCTGCAGGGTGACTGCATGAAAATTGTCACCCAACTTCTCAAAAACAAGCACAGTTACTTTCTATATGCTACTTTGGCAAGTAGCTGGCCCAGATGGGGGTATAGGCTAAAGCTCAGATGCTTTCACTCTGGCTGGTAACCTGCCCTGAGGATGCAGGCTGTATCACTCAAGTGCAGATAGACCTCCAGTGCCTTCCCAAAATTCCCTCTGTTTGCCCAGGACAGACAAGTTTTCCCACAATTAACTAAGAGAGAATCATAGAGTAGCTCAGCCTACTGCAGCACAAAGAATCATGGGTTGTGCCCCCAAAAGTCCTAGTGAGTCACACACATGGTTGTGTGCAGCACCTGTGAGGACACAGTAATTTGGGTATGGCTCTGTGGAGTGGCTGTTCACAGTTGGGCTAGGCTGACCCAGGTGCTAATCATCCTGGCTAACTCTGCACTGAAGACAGCCTGAGAGGGGAAGCAGCAATGAAAGACAGAAAATGAAGAACAGATTACAGCAGTATTTCAAGTTGCAATTCAGCAAAGTACTTATGCATACTTAAGTCGGGATGATTTAAATGGGACATAAACACGTGCTTAAGTGCTTTGCTGTATCAGGGCTACAGTGAGAGAAAACCAGCAAGCAAAAGGGGCAGTGAAAGGTGCATTAACAGGGAAAGCAATAAAAAGAGAGGACTGGGAGAAAATTGAAATGAGAGAAAGCAATAAGAGTTAGAAAAGCAAACAGGAAGATCAGGGTTCAAATCCTGTTCAGTGAAATGAAGGAGGAAATAAAGGCTACAGAGAGAGAGAGAGAGAGACAGGAGAAGATACAGAAGAAGGATGAACAGTTGCAGCCAGGGAGATAGAGGATGCACTGTTTTGTTATCAGTAACATTCCAGGAGCCTACCCACTTGGAAAACTGGTAGTTCTAGTTACATCATGGAGGGTTAAATATTGTCTGAATTCAAATATCATCCGATTGTGGATAGTTACTCACATGTTTACAGTTCTCAGCTAGCTGTACAGTTCAGCTACAGTCTACTGGAACCACCCTGCATCAAAGCTTGCCCTTGTCCTTGTCATCCTGAAACTCTCTAGCTCTTGCCACACCTGTCTAATGTGCTCTCTGCTGAGTGGATATCAAAGTGAAATGAACTCTGGGCTACAGAGCCCAAAGGAGCAGAACGGAGTGTGAGAGAACCCAGATGCCGCATTCTGTCCCTTTTTGCTAAGTTAGGGCTGCAGTGTGAAACTTACCAAAGATTTTGGGTAGTTTTACTTTCAAGCGCAATTCTCTGAGTGGCAAAGGAAGGATCTTGTACAAGAGGGTGAGGGGAAAGAGGCAATAGACCAAAGGAGAAGTAGGGGAGAGAACTAATAGACGTGTACATTGATAAATTGATAAAGACGTGATAATCTGGAAGGACTGGAAGAGGCAATAAGGAAATGAAAGAGGATGGTGCTTGGTTAGGAAAGGAAACAGGGAATACGTTTTCAGCAGGAGACTCAAGGGATCAATAGACCTAGTTTGTAAACAATGAAAAAGAAAATCAATGAGTTTTAGGTGGGGCACTTGAGTGTTTTAGCAATAATTAATTTCCTCCTCAGTTCTATGCCTTCACTTGTCTAGTGAAATTAGACATGTGACCCTTTTCATTGGAAATAACTCCTGTCCTTATCATTTTGTGAGCAGATCTCTGATGCTGATCAGAGCCTGTTATGAGCCCTTGATCAATTAAGCATTAATGACCCATTTTGGAGAACTTCACCAGATAGGTAATAACCTACTAGAGGAGTTAAGATGGAAATCTAGGGAGTCTAATGCTTGTTCTTGTCATTACCCAACCAGTGTGGATCTCTGAATGTGTCGTTAATGGTAATATAAACCTTTCTTTCTCCACAATTATAAAATAAAAATTCAAGGATTTTCCTTTTCCCCCACCCCTCGCTTGGCATGATCATCCTTCAGAGCACCATGGGAATAATTAGTTTGAATAACACTATCTGGAGTGTTCGTCAATGAATAGCCTCCTGTCCTGGTTACAGCAGGGACTGCTTTTAGCCTATCAGGAAGACAGATGTAAATGCACCTCTACCCCGATATAACGCTGTCCTCGGGAGCCAAAAAATCTTACTGCGTTATAGGTGAAACCGCGTTATATTGAACTTGCTTTGATCCGCCGGAGTGCGCAGCCCCACCCACCCGGAGCACTGCTTTACTGCTTTATATCCGAATTCATGTTTTATCAGGTCGCGTTATATTGGGGTAGAGGTGTAGTGTCAATAAAGATGTATAGTAAAGCTTAACAAACTTATCATTTTTGTGATATAAATAGTGAGAACTTGTATCTTGTGCACAGTTAACCATCTGGCTATTTACAGTGGAAACGATTTTTGACATTCTATAACTGTCTCCACATTTGTTATTACAGTACTGGATACCAGTGTATTTACTATTCACCTGAAAACACAGCCAAGGCAAAAGAAGTTCTCAGCAACATCAATCATCTACAGCCCCTCATATCAAGCCATGCAGACCAGCTGCTTAATTCTGCAAGCCTGCATTCTACAGACAGCTTGAAGAATTCTTTAAAGATGCTTTCAGAAAAAGTAAGATACAAATCTTTACTGCAATGGAAAATGGAATAAGCAAATGCCTAGCTGCTGTCTTTTTCTGCATAAATTGACTTTCAGAGCATCAGGAAATGTTAAATATGCTCTGTAAAAATCAGCTTCAAAACGTTGCCATAGGAAAAGAATACACTAGTCATATTTCCATTTGCATTATTATTGACCATTTTTTTAGGCTTTCCATGTTGGAAATAATGCAGTTTATAGAGCAAGAGTGAGTTTTATTTGAAAGTATAATTTTTATTTCACGTCTTTACTTTCCTCTAGTGGCCACACACTGGGAATTTACCAAAGATAAAGTGTCTTGAATTTTGAGGGATGATAAGCTATTATTTGTTCCCATTCCATGAAACTTCTGACGACTTACTGAACCTACCTCTTATAGTGGAGGCCATTCTTGTGAGTCAGTTCTGGACCAATAGCATGACGATGACCATAGAAGCAGTGTGGTCTGGAGGAATGAGCACGGGAATGGAAGTCAAGAGATCTCGGAGTCTAATCCTGCTTTTACACTGATTAACTTTGTGGCTTTGGGCATGCCACTTCACTTTCCTGTCTTAGTTTCCCTAACTCTAAAATAGGGATAATAGTTACCCAGCAACTGCATGGGGTCACTGTGGGGTTAGTTAATTCATATCTGTAGAGTACTTTGAAAATATAACATGCTATGCAAATATTAAGTATTTGTCACAGGGTAACTGGTCCCTGTGAGCAGAACTAGGCCCAGCTCCTCTATGTCAAAGTAGGTGAGCTAAATCCAGCCAATTAAAGGGGGCGGGGCTAGACCTGGGCCTGCAGGGGATAGGAAATGGAAGGTGGAAAGGAGTATTGGGACAGGCTGTGCCTGGGGAAAGGAAGTCATGGTGGAGAGGAGCTAACTCCTTTGGTGGGTCCCTGGAGCAAGAGGCCAGGTGTTGAGGGATGCAGTCCTGGGGCTACTGCTCCAAGAAGGGCACCGAGTTGGCTAGAGCTAGTAAACTGCCAAAGGATCCTGGGTGGGGTGGCCCTGAAGCCTGAGAGAAAAGGAGTGAGTTCAAAGACTGTTTTTCTGTATTTTTAGTTGCCTGTTTTAAGAGAATACGCCTTCTTAAAGGAGGCTGGGCGTGGTGGCAAGTGTTTAGAAGCTGAGGAGAAGCCCTGCCCTCTGCCAGTATTATTACTGTGACCACTGCCTTGTAGACTATATCCTCTGTAATGTGATCTCTCTCTGAGTTTATGGCACTACCAGTAATCATTTCACGTTGTCTCCAACTATTGTGCAGCAGGCAACATTGTGAGCTGTTGAGCAGGAATACACTAACAATACATTTTTCAATGTGGGAGATTCAAATTTGAATATTGAGCTCAATCTCATTCTGCGAAGAAGGCATTGTAAGCACAATGCATGCCGATTTACCTATGAAGTCAGATGTTAACAAAGAGATGTGACGTCAACAAGGAAGCAGTACACAGGAAGTACACATTCGGTGAGGAAGGGGAGCCGAATGTTGCTCTCACTTACAGTTGTGCAAATCCACAGTAACTCCACTGAGAACAATACAGTTCTGTTGGATTTGAGTGACATAACTGAAAGCAGAATTTGGCCTGAAAAAAGGGAGGAACATCATTTTGCTCAGTAGCAATTACTGCTGACTATTCAGTGATAATATTGATGAGACTCTGGAGGGAGCCATGTCAAGATCCCCTGGCAAGAGCACAGCTGCTGTGATATAGAAGTATTCAAAGAAGGAGGAGGAAAGTTGTACTGGGATAAAATATAAAAAGATCTTTGTGATGCAGATTTCAGCACCTTACTACTTAGGAACTAGAGTTTCAGTCCTAACCAGGTTCTCTCCTCTTCCTCCTACCTCCTGTAATTCTTTGACTTATTGAGTGGGGAGGAAGTAGAAGCCCTGGGAAATGAGGCAGGGGACAGTTGTATAAATAATGTTGCATTGGGAGGGCACCCTATTTTAGAAGCTGGGAAGAAAATCCCTTCAGAAAAGACAACCCAGTGTGATGGTTCTCTGGGTATCCAGGACTGAGAGTCACCTTGTAACCACAGCCAGGGCCGGCTCCAGGCACCAGGCAACCAAGCACATGCTTGGGGCGGCACCTGGTAAGGGGCGGCCAATCTTGGGGTGGCGGGGGGCAGCACGGCGCGGCATTCTGCGGGGGGGGGCGCTCCGGCGGCGCAGCATTCCGCGGGGGGGGCGCTCTGGCAGCGCGGCGCTCGGCGGGGGGGGGGGGGGGCCCCGGCGGCGGGGCGCCCGGGGGGGGGGCGGCCGGGGACGCGGGGCGGGGGGGGGGGGGCCGGCGGCGGGGCGCTCGGGGGGGGGGGGCTTGGAGGGCGGCGCTTTTTTTTGCTGCTTGGGGCAGCAAAAAAGTTAGAGCCGGCCCTGACCACAGCCTCCAGTATGAGGAAATCTTGACTATGTTTGGCTGGGTGGCAGCTCCTGAACACCACCAGCCTATCAGTCACTCAAGCCCTTTGCTCTGGGGTGTGCCAGCATGTACTTTGCCTTGCAGTTTAACAGTAGGTGCATCCCAGTCCATGAGTCCCTTTGAAGCATTCCCCTTGGTTATCCAGCCACTGGCACTGGCTCCTCATAGAACTACTAGGCCTGCTGTTCTGAAAGGAGCCACTTGTGAGATTCAGTTCAGGATCAGCACTTTGCTTTAATACCACAACACTGAGGTATGTTTATAATGAAAACAATAAGTTATTATTCAAGATTCAAGCGATCATGAGTAAGGATATTAGAAACAAATGGTTACATATAAGACAAAATTATAACACACTTTCTAGAGACTAAATTTAGCTAACAGGTTAACCTCCTGTCTAAAGAAGCTTTATCTCACCCAAAGTCTTTTGCAGCATTTTCAGCCAAGCTTAGCTGAGATCCCCTTCTGATGAATGTAAGCAGGCTGTCCATTTATTTCCTAAGCGCAGGATGAAGGGGTGTCTGTTTCCCCTCCTACATATATCTCCAAAGTTCACGATCTGTCCTCAGGGACGGGATAATCACCTGTGGCTTGTTTTTCTTGTGTACTGCTTTTTTGTTAATGCCACATCTTTAACTGACTTCATATGTAAATAGGCATCCACTGTGCATTCAATGCTTAATTTACATTCTGACAGAGAGCTATAAATTTCTTATCTCGTGTCCGGAAGAAAACCTGTTCCTCACCTCTGCTAGTGACTAATACCTTGATACAAACTTTAAAAACATAATATCAGTATATATATACATGACTGCTTACATAATACCTATATATACCTTTCACAATGATATTGATGACCATTGTGACCCCTAGTTTTCCATTAAGACCTCATATGACATTCTTTGATGAACCACAATGTACATCCCAAATCAAGCTATTCCTTGACCACCGTTCCTGTTGGCACTATGGGGTTCTTGGGTCACACCCAAGATATTTTAGAAACTTCATAAAAGCTTTTAAATTGTGCTAGTTTAGGTGGTGGTTTAGCTGTGTGTACTAATATGGACTTTAAGGACTAGGATTAAACCACCAGTTAGCATATGAACTCAGGTTCCCGGAAGTGAAAAGCTAATACTCTAACCCAAGATGACATCCTAGCAACTTTCCATACAGTTGTCAGCACTGAGACCAGGAACTAAGAGACTGTTTCTAGTCATGTTTGAGGTGCATTGACAGCATTTCATGATGAAACATTTATAATGCGTCTGTACTTTTCTTTATTCTAGCAAATGCTACTAGTCCCTTAATTTCATGTGTACCAAATACATACTCTAATACATTTTTACATAAATTATTTAAATTCTTTCTAATTTTAAATTATTTTGAATAGGTCACAGTTCAGGGATCTGCACAATAATGGGATTGGTTTATTTTGTAACAAAAGTTCACTGCTTGGACCATTAATTAAAATATGTAATATTAGTGCTTCATTTGAGGGTTGCAGAAAATTTTATTTTTAATACTAGGTGTCACGGAGTTTGGAGGGAGACCAGGCTTCCTGCAATTCACCGTGACTCTCAGACAGACAGTAGAACAGAAGGTTTATTAGACAACAGGAACACAGTCCAAACCAGAGCTTGTAGGCATAAACAGGACCCCTTAGTCAGGTCCTTCTGGGGGGTAGGGAGCTGAGACCCCAACCTTGGGGTTCCCTCTGATTCCCCAGCCAGCCCCAAACTGAAGACTCTCCAGCCCCTCCTCTCCCTGTGTCTCTTTCCTGGGCCAGGAGGTCACCTGATCTTTGTTCTTCAACACCTCTAGTTGGCACCTTTGCAGAGGAGGGCCCCAGGCCATTAGTTGCCAGAAGACAGGGTGTTGGCCATTCTCTGTACAGACAGGATCACACTGGCCCCCTAGGGCTCTGCAAGAATCACACACCCCTAGACACTCGAGAAATGCATAGGGGAAACTGAGGCACCCACACAGCACTCAGGGAAAACATTAAGAACATTCCCACTTCGTCACATCTCTATCCCACTTCATCACACTAGGCAACCGAAGCAGAGTGGAGATCCAGCCTGGTATTGTCTAATTTAACAACTGAATCAGCCTGCTTACAGGCTAGCTGGGGATAGACATGAAGTTAGGAGTGGTGCGGTGCTGATCCTCAGGTGGCAAATAATGGCATTACTATGCCTAAAAGTTAAAAAATCAGAAGACAAACCAAAAGAAATCCATACAACTTATTTCTAACCTGAAACCCATTCCCGGTGCATGTACCTCCATACATCCCGTATGTGACATTATTTCTATTAGCATCATGTCTTGAAAAGAGTATGAAATGTAAAAATAGCCCGGGATGAGGAAGGTTGACACTATGCTCCCTTTTTAGCAGTTAGAGAGCTCTGCTTCAGACTCAGTTATGTCATAACCCCTTTTAGCACCAGCCAGCCCACCTCAGAGGTCATTTTGGGGGGGCTGGGATTACAACTCTCCAGGACCCTGTCCACTTTAAACCTTGGGGTGAGTCTGTGTATACAGAAATGGTGTTTTAAAAGCTGTTAGCTAGCAGAAGGCTAGTAATAGGTGTATCTGAGACAGAGAAAGGGGAAAATAATATGGGGAAAATATTGCAATAAATGCAAGTAAATCTTTTTATTTGGGTTTTGTTCTAGGCATAGAGAGCTTTATTGGGTGCACCTCGGGCAAAAATTACAGCAAAAAGCCCATCACAGCAGTGATTGCAGAGTGCTGTTTGTTTTTCTCTCTATGCATTGGGCAGGGTTTTACCATTCACACATCATTCACAATTTGCTGCTGTTATTCTTTTTGATTTTTTTAATTTGAATTCATTCATTAACATTTGTGTTAATTAAAGAGGCCCTTGTCTGTCTACAAATGTATCAGCATTTGCAGCTTGCATGGAGCTTGCTGAATGTATCTTCCAGCTATGCCTTTTTTTCTTTTTCTTTTTTCCTCAAGATTATTCATTAGTCTGGTATCTAAAAGCATTTGCAAAGTTTGCATTTCTTTGTGCATCCTGGTCTTGCAGGGATTAGCACAAATTTAGAAATAGTGATGTTCTGTGAATTTAGCTGCACATAAGAAAATGTTCTGTGAGGACCATTCCTGTAGTTAATCCAATTGAACCCCTGAACACAGTTTAATTACAGAAGCAGTTTTGAGTCTGTATGAGGGAAAATGGAAGCTCTCATCTCATTTCCATGCCAGTATGTTTCTTCAGTTTATTTTTTGTAAAAACATTTACACCTTAATTAAACTATTTAATAATAATACCTAGATCTTATATAGCACTTTCCAGCAGTAGTTCTCAAAGCACTATACAAAGGAGATATCATTTTCCTAATTGGGAAACTGAGGCACAGAGAAGTAAAGTGACTTGCTCAAGGTCACCCAGCAGGCCAGAGGAAGTGCCAGTCCAGCGCTCTGCTGGACTACTGATTTCCGGATAGGTAGCCAAATGTATATTATAGGCAGTGCTGCCTATAATTAAGGTTGTTCAACACTTTCTATTACAAGACCCTGTTTTTCAGTTGCTCGTAACTTTCCCAAGTTTTAACTGGGCTGAAATTTTCCATGCCAGGGGTCTGCATTTTTTGAGAGCTTCAGCGAAAATGATTCAGCCATTCAGAGATGGAGACTTGGGAAAAATACTATGACTATGTTAAAAATTATTACAGCAGTTTAGTAGAGAAGTTCTAGCACCTCAATGCTACAGGCGGGGGTCCTTAAATTTGGCATGGGGTGGGTTTCCCTGGTGTCAGGGATGTACCATTCATCATCCCTGTCAAATGCTGCCCAAATTTTCCCAGGTTAGAAGCTCTGAATAATCTCAGGTTTCAGTGGTAGCCGCGTTAGTCGGTATCAGCAAAAAAAAACCAAGGAGTCCTTGTGGCACCTTAGAGATTAACAAATTTATTTGGGCATAAGCTTTTGTGGGCTAAAACCCACTTCATCAGACCAAACAAACTTCAATAACAGACTCCAATGTGAAGCTGCAGAACTGGAATTAATTTGCAAACTAGATATCATCAGATTAGACCTGAATAAAGAGTGGTTGGGTCATTACAAAACCTAAACTTAATCTCCTCAATACTAATTTCTCCCTACTGTTACAGACAGTTGACAAGAAGGTGTGAGTAATGGGCCACTCTGTTACCACTTCAAAAGTTATTTTTCCTCCCTTGGCATCCTGCTGTTAATTGATTTATCTCATTAGACTGACCTCACACTTGGTAAAACAATCCCCATCCTTTCATGTATTTATACCTGCTCCTGTATTTTTTACTTCATACATCTGATGAAGTGGGTTCTAGCTCACGAAAGCTTATGCCCAAATAAATTTGTTAGTCTCTAAGGTGCCACAAGGATTCCTCGTTTTTTTTTTTTTTTTAATAATCTCAGTTTACACATGCTCAATAAAACTTTGTTAGACTTTGGCAACAATATTTTCCTAAGATTCTATCTGTACTGAACACGCTCCATGCCGTGGCTGCAGGGACTGAGTGGGACTTTTTCTCTGCACTTGTACCAGATGCAGTCACTGAGAACAGGGACAATTTCTCTCTCCTGTGTTGTCAATGCCCTCCCCCGGCTGGAGTCCAGGCAGCAAGGAAGAGAAGGAGGAATAGGCCTGACTCAAATGTCAGAAGAACTATTGCCAACCCCAAATGTTAAAAAAACCAACCAAGCAAACCAAAACAAAACAAAACATAAAGTCCCACAACCATGAGTCACACCTGAAAAATCATGATTGGCATAAAAATCTTGAGTTTTTTAAAATAATAATAATAATTAATAATAAATAATTAACAATAGATTTGGGGTTCTTTTTATTCACCTTCTCGTTTCTGAGCCTTTAGGGTGCATTTGCTTCATGTTTTCAAGCTTTTCCTCTCTAACCATGAGGGCTCAAAAGTTCCTAATGCCAGCAGCAGGACTTTAAGAAAAAAACCAAATATTTCAAGTTTTATGGTGTAATCACGAGAGTAGAGCACACACCCCTCCGGAACCTGGAATTGAACCTAGGAATCCTGAATCTCTACAGTCCTCTGCTGTCTGCAAATAGCTGTAAAACCCAGTGGCCAAGTGT
>NW_020664417.1:16805131-16827176 GCF_002925995.2 Terrapene triunguis | reverse complement strand
AGTGTCTGTCTCATCCTTCTCTAGTACCTGGTCCATCTAGAGGATAACAGCCTACTACTGCTACCTGTTACTCCCTTAGCTCAAGTGATAGAGATCTGCGCTAAGAAGCTAAGGGGTCGAAAATGACTGAGGACGCAAGCTGGGTGTCAGTATGATGCTAGCTGATGAGATTTCTGTTGTTCCAGTTTCCTTTTTTAAAAAAATCTAGAACATTACATTACATTAAAAACATTATTGAGGTTGCAAAGTCAAGCACTCAAAAGTTAGGGAATGCAAGAATGAGAGTTGCCTGTGCAATCCTGATTTGGTTCCCTTGTTTCTATGCAGCTATTTTTTCACATACTATTTTTTCCACAGGACTCTGGCCTCATTCTGCTCACAAGATGGGCCTACTCTAGGGATCAATCACAGTTGTGTATTGAGGGAAGTTGCTATTTATAGGACGCCTGCTTTATTTGTTGCAGAAGTTGGAAGGTGTGTAGTGAGTGAGGCAGGAATTGCAGGAAGAGAAAGGATGATCTCATGGCTAAGATAGTTGAGTGCCATCCTGGAGAACTGAATTCTACCTCTGCCACAATGTTTCTGTGTGATTCTAGGCAAGTCATTTAAACCAAGATGATCACAGACGGCGACCAGTTATGTGATGTCCTTCATTTTCTGGGTCCCCAGCATGAGACTTGGGGCAAGATTTGCAGAAGTTCTGAGCGTTCACGACTGCAGCTGAAATCAATTGGAGCTGTGCTTTGAAACATATAAACTGATATAAAAATTCTAAGCGCTCTGAAAAATTAGGCCCTATGTGTCTCAAGTTGGGTACCCAAAATTAGGGGACACTTTTGACTTTAATCTCTCTGTGCCTCAATTCATCATCTGTAAAATAGGGGGGATAATACCTTCTAATCTCATAGGGTGTTATGAAGCTAAATCCATTAATGTCTGTGAAGCACTCAGACAGTATAATAAAAGCATCCTAGAGACACCCAGGGGAAAATTAACAATTTTATATTCAGTGCAGGTTTGGATGGTGTGCAGTAAATAAAGCCTGGGGACACACATTTAATGAGGAGGATAAAAAGAAAAGTTGAATAACTTCTCATTCGCTGAATGAGCCGGGGTCCTGTGGAGTAAATATCACGTCATTGTGTAATTAAAGATTGTATCATATTGCATATGCACAAGGGAACTGAATTAAGGTTGCCCAGGCAATCTTATTTCTGGCTTTCCTAGCTTTAGAGTCCTTGACTTTGCAAACCTAAGTTCTTTTAATGTAGCCTTAAAGGGTTATGAGCCAGATTTACAAAGATATTTAGGTACCTAGAGGTGCAGGTAGACACCTAGTGGGATTTTCAAAAGCACCCAAGTAGATTAGGTACCTAACTCCCATTGATTTCAGTGGGCTTTGCAATTGAAGTCAATGGCCTGGTCTATATTACAAGTTAGGTCAACGTAAGCCACCTTCTGTCAACCTAGTTGTGCATGCGTCTACATTTAAATTCGTCTCCTGATGATGCAAGTGCCCTGTTACGCCAACCTAGTAGCAGTCAATGTACTGAGTGTGGATGCTGTGTTGACCCTAACAGTCATCCAGGAGCTGTCCCACAGTGCCCAACACTGACCACTCTGGTCACAATTGTGAATTCCATTGCCCATGGGTCACAGACCAAAAGCCACCCCCGATCCTCTTTAAAGCTCCATGAATTTTTCAAATGCTTTTTCCTGATTGGAAAGTACACCTAGCAGCTCTCCACTTTTGCGTGCAACGGCCCAGCTGGCTATGCCGGCTACACACTCCGGATGTCCTCCGACTTGGAGTGGACAGGAGATATTGGCTCTCTTGGGCCTGTGGGAAGAAGAGGCTGTGCAAGCACAGCTGTGGACCGGCCACAGCAATGCAGACGTCCACAAGCAGAGTGCACGGTGGATACAGAAGAAGGGGTATGATCGGGATCAGCAGCAGTGCCGTGTGAAAGCCAAAGAACTGCAGCAGGCATACCAGAAGACCAGAGAAATCAACAGTCAGTCCAGTGCCAAGCTGCAGACTTGCCACTTTTACAAAGAGCTGTATGCCGTACTTGGCAGAGACCCCACCACCACCCTGCAGATCACTGTTAATATCGCCAAGAAGCCCAAGCCACTGGCCCCTGTCATAAACAGCAAGGACAAGGACGAGGACGACGGGGGACATGCGACTGGTGGATCCCAGCTATGCCATGGGCCAGGGCCTGTATGAGACCACCGCAGTTCAGTCAGTCCCGGCCGTTGAGCACCGATGAGCCTGATGCAAGGGGACGGCTCCTTGGGTAAGTGTATAAATTTATTTCCTATTACAGTGGTGGGTCTTCCAACTTAACAGGACACAGTGATTGCCTTTTCATTAATTTACTGGTACTAGAAGAGGTAGTATAACAAAGAGAGGTAGAGTTATCTGCTTTTTATTCCACTGTAGAGTAAGGCAAGGGCAGGCATGCAGAGCAGTTAGTTTATGTACACAGGGATGTCCCTTGAATCCTCCTGAGAGGTCTCAATAAAACTTTCATGGAGGTTCTCTGCAATCCTCTCCCGGAGGTTTCTAGGGATGGCAGCCTTATTTCTTCCTTGGCGGTAGGACACTCTCCCGCTCCAGTCAGCAACAACTTTGGCAGGCACCATTGCAGTATGCAGGCTAGCAGCATACAGGCCTGGGCGGCTTCAAGACACCAGCAGCAGCTGTGCTCTCTGTGCTTTTGTTACCCTCAGGAGTGAGATCAGCTAAAATCATCACCACCTGTGGAAAATGATGCCAGTATCCAGTGCCATTGCCATATACTCATAGTTATATGCAAATGAGCAATTCCTTCCTCATTTCCCTCACCCTGGTGGGCCATACTCACCATGGCTGGTGCTGTGAGTGGCACCGTGCACAGGCATTTCCAAGCAGAAGTGCCAATGAGCTGGTCTTGTTTAAAACTTTAGGGGAGCAAGTGTGGGGAGTTCTGAATCTTAAGTTTCACTTTCCGTTGTGACTATCCTGACTATGACATCTCTGTGTGTTTTATCTGCAGCTGCTGCTATAGCAGCCCTGAGGGGTTCTCCCTCCATACCTGTGGAACGCCTGAGCCAGATAAGGAGGAGAAGGAAGAGGACTCGGGATGACATTTTCAATGAGACCCTGCAAGTCCGTGCTGCATCAGACTGTGAGAACAGGGCCTGGAGGGTGATCATTGCAGACAGCCTGCAGAAGGAAAGAGCGGAGAGGAGAGAGTCCCATCAGGAAAAGGAGAGGAAGATGCATCAGGACATAATTCACAGATATTATGCAGGACACAGCAGGCAGCTATAACCATTGGGATATTTTTCTCACTGAGATCCAATCTTGTGAGTAAACAGTGCCAGCGTCCCTTCAATCTACCAAAACCACATTCACCTATCATTCTGCACCTGCTGAGCCGGTAGCTGAATTTCCTTGGTGCTGTCAAGGTGGCCAGAATATGGTTTCATGAGCAAGGGGTAGACTGGGTCTCCCAGGATCACTATTGGCATTTCAACATTCCGAATGGTAATCTGCTGGACGGGAAAGAAAGTCCCTGCTTGCAGCTTTCTGAAAAGTCCTGCGTTCTTAAGATGTGAGTGTCATGCACCTTCCCTGACCTGCCCACATTGATGTCACTGAAACATTCCCAGTGATCCCCCAATGCTTGCATAATGATAGAAAAGTAGCCTTTCAGTTGAGGTACTCTGTGGCAAGGTGGTCTGGTGGCAAAATAGGGATATGCATGCCTCCTATTGCTCCACTGCAGTTCAGGAATCCCATTGCTGCAAATCCATCCATTATGTCCTGCACACTGCCAAGAATCACAATCCAGCCTAGCAGGAGGCAATTAATGGTCCTGCACACTTGCATGACACCAGTCCCCACGGTGCATTTTCCAACTCTAAAGTGATTTCCCACTGGCGGGTAGCAATCTGGAGTTGCAAGTTTCCACGGAGCAATCAACAATCGCTTCTTCACTGTCAGTATAGCTCTCATTTTGGTATCCTGTGTTGGAGGGCTGGGGCAAGCTCAGCACACAGAATGTGGCCTTGTGCATCTGAAAGTTTTGCTCATCATCCCAAGCCTGCATTACGATGTGATCCTACTAGTCAGTACTTGTTTCTTGGGCCCAGAAGTGGCACTTCACATGCTTCTGCTCCATGAACACCACCAACAACCTTCAACTGGTTCTCACTATGACCCACAGCAATCTGTCCTCCAAAAATTCATCATGTTCCCCACTGATTCAGTTCTTGCAGATCTGTAAATACCAGAGGATCGTGCATCCTGTGCTTACAACGCTTATGACAATAGTGGAGAGCTGTGCAGGTTCCATAGAATCATAGAATATCAGGGTTGGAAGGGACCTCAGGAGGTCATCTAGTCCAACCCCCTGCTCAAAGCAGGACCAATTCCCAACTAAACCATCCCAGCCAGGTCTTTGTCAAGCCTGACCTTAAAAACCTCTAAGGAAGGAGATTCCACCACCTCCCTAGGTAACCCATTCCAGTGCTTCACCACCCTCCTAGTGAAAAAGTTTTTCCTAACATCCAACCTAAATCTCCCCCACTGCAACTTGAGACCATTGCTCCTTGTTCTGTCATCTGCTACCACTGAGAACAGTCCATGCTTCTGTCAGAGATGGCAGACAGTGAGGAGGGCCTTGCAGGCTTGTGGGATTTTGAAAAAGGTGCGATAATTATGAGATATAGCTGACATTGTAGGATGGAGACAGTTGTACACTGGAAAGTTGACCCCTTGCTTCCAATCACCCCTGCATTACTCATTTCAACCCCACCATGCATTGCCAAAACGTCTCAAAAGACGCTCTGGATGGTAACAGGTTGCACACTGGGTTACCTACCCATGGTGCACCTCACTGTGCATCGATACAAACGCTCTTGGTGAGTACAAGTAATGCCTACAAATGGAGCCGAGCATGAACGTGCATCAGTGATATACTAATTGCGACGGCTTTGTGCCAGTGTAACTTGCGTCGACCAAAATTTGTGATGTAGACATGTCCAGTAGGAGTCTTTCCATTGACTTCAATGTGCTTTCAATCAGAGCATAAGTGAGAACACAGGAACAGCATACAGCACCAGAGAAATTTGGCAATTAGCAGAGATCGTGCATTTAAACCATCTGCATTGTATTTGGCAAACAGGTCTTGGGGTTTATCTGTATATATGAAATTTAGTCAAACTTCATTTATCCAAACTTAGATTATCTAAAAACAACCCATCAGTAATTGAGGTCCTGATCCATGTGATGTGTCAGTGGCACTGAAAAATATCCCGCTTATTCGAAGCCTGGAATTACTGAAATTACTTTTCCTCTACTCATTCAGATAAAAAAAGTTTCATATTATGGGCCAGATTCACCTTTGTTGCAACTCTATTTGTGTCTCTGGAGTTACACTGGGGATGAATTTGGCCCTGCTGTATGATGGAAGAAGTTCTGGTATAACATAGTTGAGGATTCTTCAGCCTTTTATAACAAAAAATATTCATATATCCATTGAAAAGTTTGAGAATCCCATAAGTCAAATGTTACTGGGACATATGTCAGTGGATCAGATAACCTTCTCTTCTACCTTAAATATAATGTACCCGTGTAACTCCTATTATGTAAACCTTTTTATATGCTGTGGTCAGCCAATTAGCTGAATTGTATTGTATTTTTAAGAGGCCTGACGTTGTTCTAAACTAACATATTTATTTCACACTTGTATATGGAGACTTGGAATGGACTTCACAGATATGGAACATACACATTTCTGAAGGGAAGAGAGAGTTGCTGGAGGCTATTTGAGTTACTGCAAAGTTCTAGAATATGGTGACAAACCTAAGATGAGACAAGGAACACTGATAAGGAGCAAATCCTGTGGATCCCAGGCACAAGAATCTAGTTTGGTTACACTGAGGATGGGTTAGGAATTGAGATGTACAGGGATGTCACATCCTCCTTTCAGCGAAGTCTAGCTCCATGGGATCTCTGCACACTGTCACAAGCGGAACTTGGGGTAAGCTCCCCACCCTCAAAAGCTTCGAAACCACCCAGGGGCTGAACCCGTCCCAGCTAGGGTGCCTCCGCCCATGGCGGTGCCTGATATGGCCACCTAGGAGTCCCTGGTACTGCCCCTGTAGAGCCCTCTCGATTGCTACACCCCATAGAACCCCTCTCCCCCACCGGGCATTCATGGCCCACCATAAAATTTCCATACCCAGATGCGGCCCTCAGGCCAAAAAGTTTGCCCACCCCATGTTAAATGTATCATCTTTTCTACTAAAGGCTGGGGTACCAGAGAGGAAAAGAGTTGTTTTACTACCCTAGATCTGCTCTGTCTCCACCCACTCTCCCAGCGTAGCTCATGAACCATGCAGAGAATGTTTCCAGTATGTTCAGGTGGTGGGAAGACAGTGCTGAAAAATAGCTGAGTCACTCCTCTGCATGAAGGGAAGAGGCCTATGTGCAGAGAACTCCTCCATGCATGGAGTGGGGGAACAGAAGTTCTACCCTCATATATGCACCATGAAATTCCATACAGTGGCTATAGAAGCTCTGGGCCAAATGCTGAAGTCGTCATTAATTCATTATTTCTGTTATTAATTTCTGATTCAGACCTTGTTTGACATTACTCCAACGTAAGACAATTGGAGCTTTACCTGAGCAAGAATTGAACAGAAACTAGATAAAGGCTTGAATAATTTGGTTCTTTATAAATTGTGCAAGTCAGATGTGTATTTCATTTCAACATATTGGCACAGTTTGTAGAAAATTATGGCCTTCCATGATATTCCTAACAGAAAGCTTAACAGGATAATATATTTCAGGGCTAGATTTAAGGCAAACCAGAGCCCAAGGAGTACCATAACATAAGGCACCCCATAGCTCCACTCCTTGGGCTCTGCTTCCACACTGTAGCTTCATCCCATCACCCCCTTGACATGGTGGTGGGGAGAAGGCTTGCTCACTTCCCATATTCAGTGGCAGCAGGATGGGGCAGAGTTATTGTCATGTTCTGGGGTGCGATCCAGAACAAGTAAGGGGTTGTGTCACCACCTGCCCTGTAACCCTGGGTGTCTTAACTGCTCTGCTGCTGTGGCTCACAGACTGAACACCAACAGCCAGGAGGCAAGCATGAAGTATCCTGAGTGACTGTGTGCTATGCAACCCTGGTTCAGCACTCTGCTCAGACCCCAGCAGTCTGCCTACAGAACAACAGACCCATTCTAGTCACTATCAACAGTTACCTTATGCAGGGGTGACTCCAACACCTCCCAGTCCTGAATTTCCCCAGAACAATCTGCCCTCAAGTGTCCAGCCCTCTCCTGGAACATTTCAGAGAAATAATAAGGTTTGTTTGCTTCTTTACAGCTTATTAACTTAACTGGAGTAAACACACCCTTCCCTTCAAGCCCAGCACTAAGTTGGCTTATAGTAAAAATAAAGCAAGTTTATTAACAAAAGGATATAGGTTAAGTGATACCAAGTAAAATAAATGAAGTTAGAAAGGGTTACAAACAAAAGTAAAAATACTCTTTGTAATGGCTAAGACTTAAAAACTACGGCCTTGGTAGATTTCTTACCAATCTTTCTCAGCTTCCAAGAGCTCTGTCCTCTTGTGTCTGTCTGGTGATGGATGCCAAAATGGCTTCTTTTTTCTCCTTATATTAGTGTCCCAAATTCATCTTTTTGTCCTCAGACTCAGGATGATCTCATGCTGTTCTTCTCTTCTTGTGGACTTCCTATCCCCCTGCTGATTCATATGTAAATGGGGCTTCCATTGCTTTTGATCACACCTTGTTTAATTCATTGGAGACAGGTTGATAGGTCCCTTCCCTTCTGTCTGGGGAAAACCTGTTTCTCCCTGTGTTTGTCACAGTCTTTAAAGCATAATATCATGCATTATCCATATTTTCTCATATAATGTTAATACATAGATTTCACAATGATATTAATCACCAGTGGATCATTAGCTTTCAGAAAGGACCTTACTCAATACACATTTGTAATACAGTAATATTGTATACAGTCAGTTGCTTCAGTTACTTATCATTTGAGGTTCAGACCCTGGACTTAATAGCCCAAATGGTTTCTCTCTGTTGTTGGGGTATAGACACCATACTGTCTGTCTCCCCACCACCAATTTGTTTATCTTATATGTAAACAGACCTTTATTGTCTCTGCCTGATGAGCAAATGAGCATTCCTTTGTCTAGGGCAGAATGGACTTGTACGCTGCTTGCCAAACACATTTTAAGGACATAATTCTAGCACATATTTGTAACTCTTTGTATACATCCTCTACCTACATCATGCAAGAATATTAATAACCAGTGAATTGTTAGTTTTCCAATGATATTTTACATGACACCTTTTAGATACATATTATGACGACAGTGTGTTGGATGTAGGGAGTATGTCAGGGCTGACAAGAGCTGTTGTCACAGAGTAGTCAACCACAAATGGGCCTCTGAGTCACAGTTATCATTCTAGGAATGGCATGAAGGGCGCCTTTTCCTCAGGAGCGTCAAGGTCCCTCTTCTCCCCAAAAAGGCAGGCAGCAGACCTCTCAGTGCTGCCAGCAACTGGAGTATATCTGCTTGGCTGAGTAGGCCAGCCCTGTTGCTCTCATATCTTCCTGCATCTCAGAGTCTCCTGCTGGGATGGTATTGGCAAAAACTCCCAGAGCTGTGGATTTGAGTTAACACCCCACTTAGGTGAAGGAACATTATGTAATTTTAAAGCTTTTGTTCTGGTTTCTCTGTGATGATGTCACTTCATTGGTTATTCTTGAGTCACATTTTCATACTTGTCTTTGCAACCATAAGGGCTAGATTTTTTTTTTTTTTTATTTAAAAGAAAGCTGAGATTCTGACACCATCGCACAACTAACTCCAAAAGCTGGGTCCCTAGGCATGAGCCTATAGTGCCTATGCCTATGACTTATTCCAGCACTGATCTAAGCTCATGCTTTGTGCATATACTTCAGTCCCACTTGTAAGCATTCCCTTCCTTGTGCTATACTCTACTTGAATGTATTTATTTATTTGTTTCTTTTTTGGAAAGAAAATTCTGAAATTAATCACATTTTCTTTTGACATTTGTTGGGACATACTTAAAAAGAGCAGCAGATTGATACTGTTCAAACAGTTATCCCCATAGAAACCTGTCTCTACAGAGAGGATTTGGAATTAGAATAAAACAGGACTATGTAGACAGATGGTCTTTATAACAGATACTGTACCTTTGCATTAACTTTTAGTTGAGTGGAATTTCAGAGACTGGCAATGTTCCAGAACCTGACATTGTTCCCCAATGTTTGGTATAAGTTCCTTTCTGTGTCTGACTGTCTAGCAATTAATTTTCAATCTACCTAAACAAAATGTGTATTTTAATAATTACATATACATTACACCATTACACACTTCAGTCTAACTGCCCATTAATTTCTTTCTAGACAGAGTTATTTGTGCATGCCTTCAAGGATCAGCTGGTCAGAAGTGCCCTTTTAGCGCTATACACTGCCCGTCCAGGTTGTGTCCTCAAGAAGCCAACTATCCCCAGAAACAGTGTGGAAGGGTGTGGTGATCAACAGGGTCAGGACCATCCAGCTCAGATCAAACGGCAGAACTCTATACCTCACCATTCAGAATATGATGAAGAAGAGTGGGTAAGTAGCCTCAAAGTTCTTGCTTGAAACTCTATCAAAAAATCCACAGCTAAGTGTAGACAAACACGAGTCTTAATCTCCATGTCCCCTCTTGTTAGAAAGACAGAATTTTAAAACTTTAAATACTACTTTATTTTACAGATGCATAGATTCCATTTTCTGATTCATTTGAATCCCAAGAATACTTTTCTAATGAAGTCCCACAAAAGTAACTTGAAACAATTTTCTGATGAATAATTTGCTTGTGTGTGACTGCTTAGTTTGTGCATATAGCAGTGTTGGAAGCGAAAATCTTCATGGCCAGATGGGAAAAAGCTATGCTGTGTGTTTACCTCAATTCTTTTTGTCATTTAAGCAGATATAAAGGGGACTAAAAAGGAGTATGAAATCAAAGTGCAATTTTTGCTAAGAGTGAACATAAATAGTTTCAAAATGCATGAACTAATAATCAGTGAAAGAGAACTGTTTTCTATGAGTCTATTCTTAGAGGATATCTGAAATGCCATAAAAGAATCAAACATGGTTTTTAAACGTCAACATTTTTAGCAGATCTTTCAATGATTTGTACAATTTATGCAGCTGAGATTTTGTGAATCCATTATTTCAGTGGATGCTTTTATGATTGATCTTCTCCCTCAACACATTTCTCCTACATCCTCCATTCTATTTCTCGTCAGTTTCTTATACTCAGTTCATCACTGTGGTATCATGGATGCAAGTACTCCAACATATTAATCTTTGCTGTCAATAATTAATAATTAATCTTTGCTTGTGAGAGCTTCAGTATCTTCACACCTGAACTAAAGTTCTGCTTATACCATGAATATGGAAAGAAGAATATTTTTCAGATAAAGAAAAGACAAAAAATGTGCTTTTTATTTTAAATGAAAGCTGAAATGTTCATGTATTAACTTGACTCTGGGTGCTGGAGCTTTAAGAAGAACAAATAATATTGCAAGACTTGTGATAAAATCATGAGTGTTGATGACATTGAAAAGATTAATAATTTTGTACAAGTTGAATCTTGCTTCATTTTAATACATTTGCAGTTACGTAAACGCTACCTTGGTTTTATTTGTTTGTTGAAGCTTTATTTTATTTCTTTATAACATGAGTACAGACTCCTAACAGTTGTCTAAATCAGCAGTGAAGCACTTAAGCACATGCTTAATTTGAAATATGTAAGTATTCCCATTAAAGTTAAGCACATGCTTAAGTATTTTGTGAGATCAGGGCCTAAATTATCCTCTCATTAGCTTCCCATTCTCTGTTTTAATGGAAAGCTGATGGCATATATTATCTTAGTTTTAATTACTGAACTCTTGTCAACATGGTGGAAATAGAGCAAGTGCTTGGAAAGTGTGAGAAAAATGCTTAATCTAATCTGCAATTTAGTTATGCAATAAGATTTCTTTGAAAATTTGTTTGGAAGTTAGAAAACAATTAAACCTCAAAGGAATATTGTGCTTTCTGTGACTCTCTATGCCATGTGCAGGCAGTATTCTTCATCTTTGTGTTGGTGCAGATACATATTGCTTTTCTTTCACTATATCAAAGGAACCAGAAGTTTCTTGTAGCTGGGAGTCTAAGTTTAGTTTGTCTGAAATCTAAAATAATGTCCTACAAAACTCTTAAATTGACCCAGGTTTTGCTACTTTAAATAACTCCATTTTTTATTTTTTTATAATACTGGTGATTTATTTTACAAGCATCTGGAGTCATGAGTTCTAGGCCCAACTTTAAAAAAATATTTCTTTATAAGGAGTAGCTTCCAACTTTCTATTTTAATATTCTGTTTTTCATGTTGAGTGGGCAAGGATATCTGAGAAACTGAATTATTCTTAACTAATCTGTGTGTGTCGTACAAAGAAAGTATATTTAAAAAGAATGCATATGCAGATTTCTAGTAACTTATGAAACTGCCTATATTCCTTCAGACGCATACGCCGTTAGGCTAAAACTTAATGTACAAACTAAACCCTTTTGAAAAATAGCTTTTTGTATTTCCGTTCTTTGTTGATTATTTATATCTGGTAAGAGGTTTTTCTTTGCCTTTTTGAGTATACATTTCTAATCAACTTACTGTAGGTCCTATTTCTGCAACTGGATCCAAATTGGTGGATCCATTGGGGTTCTGTAGTGAAGCAGGGATCTTGCTATGCTGATCCAGTTGCAGGATCAGGGCCCTGAGCAGTAGTTCTATAATGCACCTTTCTCTTTGGATGTCAGATACAAACATTAATGCTAGACAGTTGACAGCAGTATTGACTGAGCTACTTATACTGGTGTAATTGTAAGCACTATGCTTAGATAGTACCAAAGCATTACTGCTTAAGGGAAAATATTTAACTTGATAGTTACAGATTGCCTCTGAATAGTTACTTCCTTCTCTGCTTGCCAGCTGCTTCTGCTATCCTAGAACCTCCCTCCAGGGAGGGGAAAAAATGTCATGTCATGTATAATGCAAGAGTGGGTGGACAGACTGCCACTTGGAAGTGTTTCTGCTCTACATTTCTAACTTACTAGTTAACATGGTTGGTGTTACAATGCTATTTGTATAGTAATAATAAATGGTGAGAACAAGCTGACTTTTTTCCCAGTTAAAATGGCAATTCTAGAAGATTACATATAAAAATACTTATAAAAGCAATTAGTATACCAAAAATTATGCAATTGAATGTTGACAGTGGAAAGTAATCAGTATTTTATATATAATCATTTTATTTTTGATAATATTTTAACCAGTTTGCTAATACTGCTGTGTGCAATATCTGAATATACTGTAATTCCTGTGTCAAATATTCTCCCACCTGCAATAGCCTATTTCCCAGTGTCTCCAACCTTTTTACGCACAAGATCACTTTTTGAATTTAAGTGCAACCCAGGATCTACCCCAACCCTTCTCTGAAGCCCTGCCCCACTCACTCCATTCCTCCCCCGTCCCCCCTTCGTTGCTGGCTATCCTCCACCCTCACTCACTTTCACTAGCTGCAGGCGCCTGCCGGGTGGCACTTACTGCAGGCCGCTCCCACGCCGCTCCTGGAAGGGGCCAATGTGGCCTCTAGGGGGAGGGTAGAGTGACCAGACAGCAACTGTGAAAAAATGGGACAGGGGGTGGGGAGTAATAGGCGCCTATATAAGAAAAAGTCCCCAAAAACGGGACTGTCCCTTTAAAAACCAGGACATCTGGTCACCCTAGGGGAGGGCACGTGGCTCCGCATGCTGCCCCATTCTGCAGGCACCGCCCCCGCAGCTCCCATTGGCCACAGTTCCCCGTTCCCAGACAATGGGAGCTCTGTGGGCAATGCTTGCAGGCAGAAGCAGTGCGCAGACACCCTTGCCCCTCCATCCCGCAGGGCCACGGCAGCGTGCTGGCTGCTTCCGGGAGTGGCGTGGGGCCAGGACAGGCAGGGAGCCTGCCTTCGCTCCACTGCACCGCCGGACTTTCAGCAGCCGGAGATCGCAGTCGACTGGCAGAGTCTCCAGGACCGACCAGTCAATCGCGATCGACCGGTTGGTGACCACTGCTATATCCCATTCCAAAGTACTGTCCCATCATGAGAGGACATTAGCTAGGATTCATGAACATTCATTAAGATGCGTGATCTATTATGAACATTCCATGAAGAACTATTAACATGCAGTTTTGGCGCATAGCTACATGCCTGCATGATAATTTAAGCAGGCGCAGTGCCTCTCAGACCTCTGGGAACTACAGTGGCTGTGCTCTACTTTGCAAAAACAAAGCTCTGCTGGCTGGTGTGGAAGGGATGGGATCGCTGATGAGCTCTGCAGGGTGTTTGTTGAGGCCTGTAGAAACAAAGGCAGCCTTTGGGCCCCATGACATAGAATTCTGTCTTTTATTTTAAAAGGAAAAGCAAGTTTCTGCCCCTTCTCAATGATGTAAAATGAGTGTAAGTGATTCTCCTGGATCAGATCCCACCTTATTAACCTTTCTTAAAATTCTTAGGCTGGCCCTCTGTTACCAGGGGGGTTACAATTGTGGGGAGAGTGCAGAGCCAGCACTAGGCATAAGCAAACTAAGCAATTGCTTGGGGCCCCCCTATTAGTATGTGTTGTGTGGGGAGGGGAAGTTAAAATATTCCTGCTTAAGGCCCTCAGTGGGCTATAACACCACCTCTGATGGAGGGTCTGAGAGAATTGTTTAACAGGGTTACCTAAAAGTGTGAAGACTGGGCCTGCTTGTTAAAAATATGATGCTGAGCTGGCTTTGGTGACTCAGGTGGCTGGCATGGTGTGGGTACACCTGCCACTGCCACAGTAGCTTTTGTAAGAGAAACTTCTCTTCTGCATCCCCCTCTAGTGTCAGTAGGAATGAATGGAGGATGCATTGCTGTATACACTGTGCAGCCCTAAATCCCAGCTGCCTCCCAAAACTTCTTCGAAGAAGGAGGAGAGGCAGCAAAGCCAATTGAACTGAGTAACAGCCTGCACCCATTGCAGCCCTCCTCTCTTCCTGCCATTGGCCTGCCTGTCCAATGTTTAAAGAACGAGCACTGGGAGGGAGCCAAAAGCCTAATTCCCTTCCCCTGATTTCCCAGCAGCACTCCAGGGAACCTGCTGCTCCATCTGACCCCGAACAGTCAGGGGAAACCCATCCACCTCAAGAATTAAAGGGGACCCAATACCTAATTCACCATCAAAGGGGACTCACTTTCCCCTGGCCATCTGCCCTGCAGGTAAAGGTAGCAGGTCGGCTATTGCCTGCTATTATTGCAGCCAGCACAGGCTAAAGGACACTTTCCTGCTACCATTACTCCAGCTGTGAGGAGCCTACCTGTGAAATAGTTTTCATGAGGTGTTGGATGGGGGAAGCATATTGGATTGAGAAGGTGGGAGGCGGGTGGAAGGAGTGATGGGATGGAGGAAAATGGTCTGGAAATCATGGATTTTTTGAGGGATGGGAAAGAATATGGAATTGATGGATTTCTTTATGTGCAGAAGAATAGTATGGAATTGATGGATTTTATTTGGTGAGAAAGTGTGTTTTTTACCTAAGAAATGTCATATGAACGAGATGGAAAACTTGAAGGGGTCCTTTGTTAAAAATTTGGCCCTCTCCCCTGTTGAGAGAAAAGCATCAGAATCAATGCTTAGCCTCGGATAGTCCTTGTGACTCCTCAACGCAGTGACTTCCTTTTCTCTCAGCCTCTTCAATGGAGAACATGGAGGCTCTTTACTCCCTCTGTTTCTCTTGCCCACACCTACATATTAGGGTTAGATTTTTGGATGTTTTTCTACATTTTCAAATATAGTTATTTCAATTACAAAGTGTACAGTGCTCACTTTATATTATATTTATTACAAATATTTGCACTGTAAAACTGATAAAAGAAATAGTATTTTTCAATTCACCTCATACAAGTTCTGTAGTGCAATCTCTTTATCGTGAAAGTGCAACTTACAAATGTAGATTTTTTTTTTTTTTGGTTACATAACTGCACTCAAAAAAAAAAAAACCAATGTAAAACTTTAGAGCCTACAAGTTCACTCAGTCCTACTTCTTTTGCAGCCAGTCGCTAAGAGAAACAAGTTTGTTTACATTTATGGGAGATAATGTTGCCCGCTCTTCATTTACAATGTCACCTGAAAGTGGGAACTGTTGTTTGCATGGCACTTTTGTAGCCGGCATTGCAATGTATTTATGTGCCAGATATGCTAAACATATGTACGCCCCTTCATGCTTTGGCCACCATTCCAGAGGACATGCTTCCATGCTGATGATGCTCATTAAAAAAATAATGTTAATTAAGTTTGTGACAGAACTCCTAGAGGGAGAATTGTATGTCTCCTGCTCTGTGTTTTACCCGCATTCTGCCATGTATTTTTGTTATAGCAGTCTTGGATGATGACCCAGCGTGTTGTTCATTTTAAGAACAATTTCACTGCAGATTTGACAAAACGCAAAGAAGGTACCAGTGTGAGATTTCTAAAGATAGCTACAGCACTTAACCCAAGATTTATGAATCTGAAGTGCCTTCCAAAATCTGAGAGGGATGAGGTGTGGAGCATGCTTTCAGAAGTCTTAAAAGAGCAACACTCTGATGCAGAAACTACAGAACCCAAACCACTAAAAAAGAAAATCAACCTTCTACTGGTGACATCTGACATACATGATGAAAATGAACATGCGTTGGTCTGCACTGCTTTGGATCATTATCGAACAGAACCCATCATCAGCATGGACACATGTCCTCTGGAATGGTGGTTGAAGCATGAAGGGACATATGAATCTTTAGCGCATCTGGCATGTAAATATCTTGCAATGCCGGCTATAACAGTGCCACGTGAATGCCTGTTCTCACTTTCAGGTGATATTGTAAACAAGAAGTGGGCAGCATTATCTCCTGCAAATGTAAACAAACTTGTTTGTCTGAGTGATTGACTGAGCAAGAAGTAGAATTGAGTGGACTTGTAGGCTCTAAAGTTTTACATTGTTTTATTTTTGAATGCAGTTATTTTTTGTACATAACTCTGTATTTGTAAGTTCAACTTTCATGATAAAGAGATTGCACTACAGTACTTGTATTAAGTGAAATTGAAAAAACTATTTTTTATTTTTACAGTGCAAATATTTATAATAAAAATAAATATAAAGTGAGCACTGTACACTTTAAATTCTGCGTGGTAATTGAAATCAATATATTTGAAAATGTGGAAAATATCCAAAAATATTTATATAAATGGTATTCTATTAACAGTGTGATTAATCTTTTTAATCGCGTGATTAATCGTGATTAATTTTTTTTATCACTTGACAGCCCTACTTTTTTCCTGTTTACAATATTTCATTATTCTTTGCAGAATTCCCATCTCAAAATCACTCTCACACTCATGGTTGAAATTAAATGTACTTCTTCATTTTCTCAACAATTTTCAGGCACCCTTGAGTTAGAGCTGATCTCTAGAACTAAGATTTCCAAGGGGCCTCTACCTTGCATCTGATTTAGGTTTCAATATTATGCATGCAATTATTAGCTTGTGTAATCCCCCATATTGATGTGAATATCCGGTAGTTAGGTGTCTAACTGCCTGTCATGGATGTACAACAGCCGTTTTTTCCCACTTGTTTATTTGTACATACAGTATGTCAGCCACAAATTCTACAGGCTGGCTTTGAAAATTATGGCCTCATTAGTATATTAAATGGTGAACAACAAATCTGCCTGAGAGTTACTAATTTCTTACCACTTCCAGACAGTTGAGACTTTATTTAGAACATTCTTCTGATCAAAACAGTCCTCAAAAAAAAAAAAAAAAAAAAACAAGAAAACCTGTTACCTAAAGCAAAAGTACTTCCTTTAGCAACACTACATATTTCTTCTATATGAGGACTAGCTTCACAAATGCATACAATATGTATGGCCTTCTATGGGTACTTTCACTGTGAGTGTTTATATTGTTTTTTTAACAAAACACACACCTACACTTTATGCGTGTGTGTGTGTATATACACTATATATAGTGTAGGTATGTGTTTTGTAAAAAAAACCAATATATATATATATATATGCACATTTTCATGATTATATCATCATGACAACAGATTTATCACATGAACAGATTTTATGTTACAAGCACTAACAGCTGATTATACTGATTGATTAACCTATATGTAACTCATATTCAAATGTGTTGTTAATTTCCCTTTGAAATCACATCTCTCCGTGAAGGGTTTGTGTTCCTTTTTAGCTGCCACCACTTTCATGTACATGTAATGGATGCTATATAATACATGCAGTACTAGTATTAAACACATGTATTATACTTTACTTATCACAGATCTACTTCATGTTCTGCATATCTCTAAATTTAGAATCTTATACATAAATCAGGATTATTTTACAGTATTAGGTAAACTTTCCCACTATGTGTTATACAATCTATGATTAATTGGACATAGTTTAAGATTATGTTATGGGTTCAGATTGGAAGTGGCTAGCAAATTCTTTGTTATAGAGTAAGTGTCTCATTAAAAGACCCTTGAAAGCCACGGAATCGCCAGCCATTAAGAACTATACACATAAGTACTGAAATACTGTAGCAACTTCTAAAAGTGTGATACATTCTACAGCAGAATTATATGTTGTAAAGTATGGTGATACACAATACAGAATAGTTTTAGATTAATAAGAAGTTTGCCTGAGTAGAAGTTCTGGCACAAATCCAGCCTCTTCTATCTCCGTCCAGCTTCCATTTGTTTATATTTGTCTGTAACCATAGTATTGTTTTTGAGTCTAAATCCTCCTTCTCCCACACATCCCATGTCTGAGTCTTCCCATCCCCCACCTCCACAGCATTGCCCATATGTGATGTTATGTTCATTATGTCTCTGCTTAAGTCCTCCTGCTTACCCTTTTCTTTCACTTTGTCTTGTAAAACTCCCTTCCTATGCCTCCCACCACAGAAACACGCGGTACACTTCTGGGCACCCCATCACACATATATAGAAGAATGATCGCATCACTCACCCTCTTTCTTCCATTAGCTATCCATTTATTTCAGGTCAAATGATTCATTTTAATTTTAAAGTGTGGATGGAGTCATTCCAAGCTCTGTCACTACCCTTGTCTCACAATTTCTCTCTGCTTATCTGGCTCTGGCCTCTTTTCTGGATCTAAGAGCCTTCTCTTCTGCAACTTCTGACACCTGCAGGAGCCTTCTTGTTCCTCTCCAGCATTGTGATTCTAGTCTGTCTCATTCCAAATGACTTGACCTTATCTTTTCATCTGTGCTTATACCTCTTGATTTCGTTCCCGTTCTATTATTTCTGCAGTTTTTGTTATGTCCGGTTAACTCTGTAAAGTGTCATGGGTTGCAATTTGTATGGAAGATGATGTACAAAATGAAATTGCATTAGATACTGAATGTGGCATATAGGCAAGCTGCTAATATTGGTGTACCATCTCTCATTTTTATGTTTGCTTATTCAGCATAGGTCTCATTTTAGCAAATGGAGGGTTCAGAAAATGGGCACATCCTTTTGATAAAGCTGCACGTGCAAACCACGGTGTTGCAAACAAAAAGCCAATCCCGCAAGGTAACGAGCACCCTCACCTCCCATTGCAGTCAGTTAATCGGAGGCGAGGATGCTCAGAACCTCACAGGACTGAACCTAAAGTGGACAACTTTGCATCCAACTGTACATGCAATGTGGGCATATTTAGGAGATTTAGCCCTTGGTTTTGGACAGAGTGAAGTGAACGACAAATGTACTACTTTCAGTGCCTTAAAAAAATCAGTTCCCATTCAGTTATTTACACCAAAGAAACAGGGACAATGGAAAAAAAAATTCTTGAAATGATGATATGCTGTGTAAAGATGTTAAGTTACATAATTTGTAGACACCTAATCTTCACTATCCAATTCAGTAATTGTACTGTAGACAATATTAAGAAGCCAGTGGTCTACTAATACATCTCTCCCTATGTTTCTTTCAATAATGTGTAGTGATACTGATGCTCTTTTCAGGATAGGGTGTGGACCAATGTGGGGAAGAGTTTAAACTGCATTATTGCAATGGTGGACAGACTGCTTGAAAAAGACAACAGCAGCAGTGGCATTAAGGAAAGTGAAAATGACCCTTCATCTGCAGATCGCATGGTATCACATACAAGTGGTAAGAAACCTATTTTTTATGATTGACTGGGTAAATAAAAGGAAAAAGTCACAATAAAAATGAGATAGAAAGAGTGAATAGTGTTTTTGATGAAAGTGCTGATAGTATGGTTTTGCACATTCCTAGCCTTGAATGACGGAAAGCTGTTTATCAAATTGCATCTCAGTTGTGCACTCAAGAACTGCTTGCAGTGCTCAATTTTTTGTGCTACATAAAAGCCTCCTTGAAAGAACAGTGTTTTCCTTTGAAGTCTCTGACATAATTTAATCTATTTTAGGTTTTTCTTGAAAATACCATTCAGAAAAAAGACTCGAGCATACATTAACCCTTAAGGAAATTTTAACACACACTTTCAAAATGTCTTTTGCTCATAAATCCTTTGCTGGTTCCAAAATCAAATCATTTTTTAAAGATAAAGTTGCTTCTCTTTTGTGAATGCAGCAGTTTCTACAGAACTGGATATTAGGTAGAGGATGATTTAACTATATACTGTGGAGAAAATTCTCACAGATCCACATAGTGATTCTTGGCTCCATTATTCTGTTCTTCCTACTGGATTTCTAATTGTTTTCATTTGCACAGAGAGTGAAATGTCTTGTTTTGTGTGTGTTGCAGTGAATGTAAAAGTGCCTCTTTGAAGGTGTATGGTATTCCATGACCTAAGGAAAGGGTCTTGGAAGCAGAACCAAATTCTGGGCTGCAAACTGGTAGAAAACTTACTCTTCCTTTTATTTAGTGGGGCAGTGCATGATTTGGGCTCCATGTTTTCTTTTATCCTGTAATTACTTCTTTGTGTGTTTCCCACATTTTCATGACTTGGTTTTAGAACAAAGATATTTAAATTATTAGAAATTTTATAAGATTTGGTTATTTAATTAGTTAAAGCTAATATTCCATCCCATTTGTGTACTGCTTCTAGGATTTTAGCTGTAGCCCTGATTTTAATGCAGCTGGAAGGCCAGCTTATTTACCAATACCAGAGATTTGTGCCAAGACTGGCATCCAAAGTTTCTGCATCAAATGTGTCACTCTATTTTTATAGTAAAGAGATGGAACTTTTCTTACCTGTTACATTTGCTTCTGTGAGTTTCTCTCTATAGCAGGTGAGAATCTACCTCAGCTGTAAGGTCAGGGGAATGGGTGGCAATTTTTTGGTCTATTCTTTATTATCCAGTAATAATTTGTGGGAGTGGGGTGTGGGCACAGTATGTGGATTCAGAACTGTGTTCTACTTGAAATGTTTCTTGTACGTTGGAGTGAGGTACAAAATCTCACAGATCAGCTAGGAATAGTCTTCAGTTTGAAACTATCTTCAGGAAGGGAAACTCAACAGTCCTGGGTCTGATAAAGACAGCAAAACCGAATCTTAGATGTTCTTGTGGCAAACTGTTCCTCTTTCTCATCACCCCCCTCCCCCCCCCCCCCGTGATGGTAATTAACTCTTACTAGTTTTTTTCAACATCATGAAGTAATAGTAGATTTCTTAATAATGAATATTGGATTTGTTTTGCAAATGAGGCCTCTGTTACGCTACCTGTGTGTTAGATATGTACAGTTCTCTATCTGTTCTCCAGATGGCATGGATCATTTTGGCTGTAGAACAAGATTTTACATTACTTTAATTTTGTTTACCTTAACTGAAAGAAACTTAGAACTTTGTGTATGTGTTTTGGAAGTCCTCTGCCCACAAAAATAAGAAATTAGAGAAGTATAACTTTTAAAAGTCCATTTTTCCCTTGCTCTTTCAAGCCTCATGAACATTTTCCTGGTGGTGCTCTCTAGATTGAAACATATTTGACTAGTCCCATTCTATTTGTGTATGATATTGTACCATTAGCTATAACAAAGGGACAAAAGGTGCTCTTTGCTTACACTCAGGCTCGTAATTTACAAAGCCAGGTGAAAAGTTGATTAGAGTCTTTATCTCTCAAATTCAAAACTACTTTGAATTACCTTCCCCCAAAAATGTTTAGCTTGAAAGGGATTTAAGAAATGTGCTAAATGTTCTCCAAGCAAAATGAAGATATTGCCCTACGCTAAGCAACAGTACTGTTTTTAATCTGAGGAAATTATAGGAGACATCATTTGTTCCACTCATAAAATCTCTTCCAGAGTTGAAAAACAGGCCAAGAATAAACAACCCTTGTAGTAATTATGACAATGAAGCAAATTCTTCTTCTTCTTTTTAAATTCTGCCCTTATTTCTTCTCAGATGTTTACTAAGGGCCTGACCATGCTCCCAGTGAAGTTCATATGAATTGACTTCAATGAAAACCGAACTGGGGCGTTTTAAAGACCTTTTTTTGGATTTCTTCAACATCTACTTAGTTGTAAATTGTAGGTTCTTTATTTTGTTATATTTTATTTGTCAGGAGGCGTGGCTTCATTTCTGCATTAAATTTTGATGGCTTAAAGTGGAGCTGGGAAGGGTAGACCTAGAAACTGAAATGTTTTGAAAGTTGCCTCCTATTGTAGAACTTACTTTAAAAAGTTATCTCCACAGTGTGGAAAGCTTTCAGGTATTGGAGAGCAGTAGGAACTGGTGTAGTTCAGGTTGCGTAATAGACTCCAGTATACCTTCCTGTTTTCAGTTCCTGATAATGTTCTGAAACTTTTGCCTTCTGAGGCCAAAATGTTCCATGCGTGATCTCTGCCTAAAAGTGATATTTCTGTGTGTGTGTGTGTGTGTGTGTGTGTGTGTGTGTGTGTGTGTGTGT
>NW_020664417.1:16772509-16805121 GCF_002925995.2 Terrapene triunguis | reverse complement strand
TGTGTGTGTGTGTGTGTGTGTGTGTGTGTGTGTGTGTGTGTGTGTGTTTTAAGAGTGTGAGGTGGAAGATTAAAGATTTATGATTATGTACGCAGAAGTCAGGAAATGCCACAGTCAAGGTGATAAACTGAACTTTAATTCTGCTCCGTAGGGTACATGTAGCCTTTGGTTACATTACATGATGTCATACTATTTCTCAAGAAATCCAGCATAGTACCATGATATTTTACAGCCATAGATACACATTTATATCTTGCAGTGCTGTATACTATTTTGTGTATGCAAGACAAAGTCCATGAAAGTCAATTACATGAAAATTTCTCAATGAATGTTGCTTACATGTTATACCACAACTTAAACATAACAAAACTGAGTAATACTGTAAATGTACTAGCATGCATAGGTCCCCAGTTAACTTCCTAGTTGACTAGCTCAGTCCCGAAACTGACCCTATAAGAAAAGCTGTGCTGTTGGTTGAAAGGAAAATATATATAACACATGAAGTTATAACCAGATTATTAACATATGTACTTTATAGAGAAAAGAACTGATCATATAAAAGGGCTGTCAATAAAGATATATTTGATCATTATGACATAAAATTAGTGTAAGTATTAAAAAATGGAAAAAATGTTACAGGATTCTACACCTGTGTATTTAAGGTTGTAGAAAATGTTATGATGATATATTGGATTATCTGAGCAATAGGATATGTTCCAGTAATTAAGGACTGCATCATAATACATACTCAAAGGGTGAAAAGGTAGGGTTTCATTTTCTTTGCACCCTCTGAGTATATACTTCCTGAATTTTAGGGTGCATAACATATCCATTGTATGTAATTTCCTAAATTTTAAAATGTGAATACATTTACCGTTTGACTTTTTTCCCTCTCATAGATACTTACTTCAAACAAGGATTGTGCCCTCCTTAATCCATCTTTTCTTACAGTCTGACCGTTGAGTATATTCTTAAGGCTGAATTTGAGATATCAGTTTCCAAGGTAACAGACTATGGTGTCATCAGCACAGGATTATGATTTCACTGCAGGATAAGGCATAAAGAGAAGATGGGTTTTAAGGGAGAACATTGTTTCTTAAGCTTCAGTGTTTTGCTATGGAAAATTACTTGACAAAGTTAAATTATGTTATTTCCCCCTTTTTTTTTTTCATAGTATTCAGACTGTGAAAGTCCTTTTTTAAGGATTTCAGTGTTACCAGTCTGTACCATGCAGTAGCTTGCTCTCATGCAAGCACAGGATTCTACATTCATCCTAATGTATATGTTACGATTTGTAGGTGGACAGACTGATGGGATAGTTTTGTGGAATGATCTGCTCAATGAAATTGAGAGGGATCCCACAGCTCTAGACTGGAACACTTTTGTAATTACGTGCTCTAGGGAACCAGGTGCTTCTGCACCTGAACCAGTGTCTTTCTCTGTGACAGAGTAACTAGGGGGGATTTGAAACAATGCTATGTTCCCTTTATAGTTTTCTTCCTCAAGTAAATAGTTTTCTGTATAAAAGTTCCCCAGTGGAAATGTATTTTATGTTTGCATCAGATACCATCTACTTTCAGGAGCAGGAGCATGGAAATTTCCATAAACTTTTCTCTTGTGTTCCTCCTTTTTCTGTGTCTCCTCTTCCCTGTCTCTTCTTTCACATTCTCCTTTTCTGTAGTTTTCCTGTGGAACCCCTTTATTCTTCTACTTCCACAGCCCTTATATACGCCTCATATCCGTTATTTTTATCTTTCTCGTTCCTTTTTTCTTCCCTCTCTCCCTTAGCACGCGCGCTCTCTCTCTCTCTCTGTCACTCAAACTGTAAGACTGCCCAGCTTCAACAACTTGAATTAACTGATAGATGCTAGGAGGGAATGAGGTCTTTCTAAAAGACCCACTGTCTGCAGTGCAGGAGGGAGGGAGATAGTGTTTAAATGAATCAATAATGTTTTAAAATGCTGTCAGAAAATCCAGAGCAAGATAGCAATTTTATAGCCAGTGTTATTTTGTTAATCCTATTTATTGTGTGTTTTAAATTTGACTCGCTTCCTGTCTCAGGTTATCGGCCTTCTTCATTTGTTTTCGGTATGGCTTCTGATTTCTCTCATAAACAATGCTGAGGGCACACTCATATTTGAGTGTGGTCAGATGGTTTCAGGATCCACTGTTAATCACTGTGATTATATGGAAAATTTTAGGTTTTAGGCAGTAGAATAGCAATCTCCATAAACCGTAAATTGTTCCACTTCAGCATCAAAGTTGTGCAGTTAATATAAACATTACAGCAGGTTCTGCTTTCCATACAGCAAAGAGGTGAAGCTGTTATTATTTTATTATATTTACTGCAGTAATACACAGAGGCCTTCTCGGAATGGGGTCCCATTGTGCTAAATGCTGCACAAATGTGATAAGACATGGTCCCTTCCCAACGGGCTTAGCTACTGTATTTGAGTTAAACCTAGCTCAGAGTCCTCATTGGAAAGAGGAAGAAATTAACTGTCATTTTATAGTAATAATATGTAAAATATTTGAACCATGATAAATAAGATTTCTGAACTCTCTTTTTAAGAAGTTTACCTGAGAATAATTATTTCGGTCATGTTCATAATACATTTTGGACTAAGAAGGTTCATTATTTGGTAGCATGTGAAGCTTGTTTTTTCCTGCTTCTTCCCTTGAGACATTAGACTATATCTAACCTGTTTAATGTTGGATATTAAGACAGCACTTTTTGTTCCTTCATTATGTCCTTTGACCTATTTCATGTCCTGTCTGAGTAGTTTATTTACATAGTTCATGTAAATAAAAGTGAAAGAGATGAGATAGCGCATAGAGTGAAATTACTCAGAGTTTACAGTCCCAGCTACCTTTTTGTTATCATAGCTCCCACTTCCTTCTGCTTTCTGTTGTCATTCAACTCTCCTCTTTTTTAATTTCATACCATTTTAATTTTGAGACAGTTGAAAGCCACAGAAGTTTTCACTCCCTTTACAGTAAGGAGTATATGGTATTAGACAGCAAAGATAGAATTAGCCACATCTGAATCCTCTCAGTATGCTGCTGGGAAAAGTAAGGGCAGTGGTGGCTCCAGGCACCAGCGCACCCAGCGCGTGCCTGGGGCGGCAAGCCACGGGGGGCGGCCTGCCGGTCGCCGTGAGGGCGGCAGTCAGGCTACGTTCGGCGGCATGCCTGCGGGAGGTCCGCCGGTTCGGCGGCAATTTGGCGGCAGGTACGCCGAAGGCGCAGGACCGGCGGACCTCCCGCAGGCATGCCGCCAAAGGCTGCCTGACTGCTGTGCTTGGGGCGGCAAAATACATAGAGCCGCCCCTGAGTAAGAGAGAAACTTGGGGTTTTGCTAGCTCAGAGCCAGTATATTTTAGTTCTCATTAAAGGGCCCAGTTAGGCTGTGCACATAGTGGGCCTGATTTTGAAAAGATCAGGAGTCTATGACCGTGCCCAAAAGTATATATCCTAATGTAGTGTGCCTAATTTGTGTGAGCAATTACCACTGTGCACATGCAACTTGGGTATTGGGATGCAGAAATTCCCAGTTGAATGCCAGACAGTTTGCACATACAGTCATGATAATTGCACAGACAAATTTGGCTTGTAATCGTGGACATGTCTTTGATTTTTTTATATGGCCCTAGGTGCCTGATTCTATCAAGCCTTTACTTTTGCTGTGAATATCTTTTGCTGGTCTGGGGAGGGGTAGTTTGCACCACTTCCTTCCCTCAGGAATTCCACTAGGAAAGTGCAGCTTTAAGTTGTAATTACGATTCCATTGTAGCCACACTTCTCTGCTGCGGACTGACTCTGAGGTGTTCTCAATCAAGACTGCCTTCCGGCTTTCCCGGCCATGCCCCCTCTAGGACAGCAACATGCAGTTTGAAGCTGTGCTGTCTGACTGCGCAGACTGTGATGGAAGGGAAGCTGTGGGGACCTTGCACCATTGCCATTCTTCTCACTGCTTCTCCCACCCTAACTTATGACTACATAAGACAACAGAACCTAGGGCTGAATCTGGCTCACGCTCTCAAACAACAGTGTTTTCTCTTTATAAAGTACTCCTATAAAGCCTCTCAGGGTGTGTGTACCCTGCAATAAAACACCTGCTGCTGGCCTGTGTCAGCTGACTCAGCTATAAAATTGAAGTGTAGAGGCTCAGGCTGAAGCCTGGACTCTGGGGCCCCGTGAGAGTAGGGAGGGAGTCCGAACATCTACACTGCAACATCATACCCCACAGTCTGAGCCCCATGAGCTCAAGTCAGTTGACACAGGCCAGCCACAGGTGTTTTATTGCAGCATAGAAATACTCTCCGATATGAGACAGTTATACTCTAGCCAAGTGTGCTGAAGTCTGTAATAAACTCCAAAGTGTAGTGGGGGGGGGGGTGTTTATATAAATCATATAGACCTTGGTTCCCAAAAGCAGCCTAATAGCAGTAAAGAGCTCATTGTGCAAAAGCAAAAAATTAATAGCTGAATTTATGAAAATATTATTTGAGCATAGCTTTGTCAGTTTTAAAATGGTTAAATTTCTGGCAATTTACCCTCAACTTCCTCAGCTTGTTAAGCAGTTAGCTAACCAAAATAACACTTTTTAAGTAGCATAAAAAGTGTGAAGTGAAAGCAGAGGTTGAAGGAGCAACAGCACTGACTGCAACTGCCATTACCACGTACAGTTTGCACACAAACACTGAAAATAAAAATATCTAGTTGTTCCTGAGCGAATGGGCTTAAAATACTATTTAGAACTAAAAAGCTGAATTCATCTTTCACTTTTAGCCCTTGTGTGTGTGTTTGGGATGAAAACTGAGAATATAAATGAGATCAATATCTTGTGGTGGTGTACAGTTTGCACTCAGAGGTGTGTGTGTGTGTGTCTGTGACACAACTTCGTCCACTGGGTATTGACATGCACAACTTTTGCTAAAATTGATGTGAACTGTGTATATAAATCCTACTAAATTACGGTTGTGTATGGGACTCGAAGGCTCCTGAGACTGGTAATGGGACACAGAGTTTTTCACCTCTTGGTTCAAATCAGGCCCAATGCAGTAGCTACCAAAATTGTTTCTGATGGCTGTTCAAAGATCTATGTGGAATGAGCTGGTGATCTCAGTTCAATTCCTAGTGGAAAAGTGTCTGCACCTGAAAGTCCACCATCACCAACACCTTCTTGGAGTTTTTAAGAGATGCCAAGGGTTGAATTATCATGGAGACCACCCTTAGAGGCATATTGACAGGGCACAGAGGGGAAGCTTGTACTGCTGTTCCCTATGGTGTCTCCAGGCCAGGCAGTCTGGTACTTATTCAAGAACTAATCTTTATTTTTTTAAAAACTAAAAAAAAAAAGAGAGACTTTATCCTTCAGTGGGTAAATTCCCTAGTTTCTAAACGTGAAGGGCTATTCTTATTTTATAATGGGGAATGATAAGTGATAATGCAATCCAGTTTCAAACTTATTTTCTAGCTCCACCTACTGGAGTTTAAATGTATTCTGTGTTGAGTGAATGAACAAAAATTCAGTGTAAACAATCAGTCAGATGATTGGTACAAGTAATTTAGTTCAGTTTGAATAATTTTATCTTGTACCCTTCAGGAAAAAAGCAATTCTATTTATATTCTAGAATAACATTCTAGTATTGTCCCAAACTGAATGTGTTCCTCCTACATCATCAGGCGAAATGTAGTGAGCCTAGAGATTTTGGAAAACTGCTTTTTAAAACATAACTAAACAGATGTATATTGTAAGTGATATAAATATTTTGATGGGTAATTTTGCTGGCATTGTTTGTGGAACTTAAAAATTCAACAGGAGTTGAAACATTTTTAGATATTCAGTGTGAGAATTTTTGATTAAAATAATTATCCTTATGAATCCCTTATTTAATATACAAGGTCAACTCTCATAGATCAAGTTAATTAATCAGGCATGCCCTGTTTTCATCACTGTGTGGGCGATGACACTACAAACACAGTTGCAGGGAGATGCCCAGAGATTGCCCAGGTGCGTGCTGCAGGAAGTGGTTTTAGTTCAGTACTAGATATAGAAAGAGGTTCCAATTACTGAATCTCCAGTGATTTTCATTACATTAATGAGTACGGTGCTATTGGTGGTGCCACTTTTTGTGTGAGCTATAAAACCAAGGTTTTAAGCACCTCTGATAATTGAGTAGAATAATGTTTAGTACTTCCATGCTCTTAGATCTTCAAAAGTACTTTATTAATTAGTATAGTGATGTTGATATTAACATAAAGTACTCCCAACACTGACAAGAGTAAGGGTTTTTATTCTGTTGTCCAGCGTAAATTTCAGTTTGAATAATTAGAATTCTGTATATTCACAATGAAGTTTCAGTTGGGTATAGGTTGCTGTGTACTCTTTAACAGCTGTTGCTGTCAATCTCAGAAGTGACTTTGTTTTGGTGGTAAGTTAAATGTTGTGTGCATGTCTGAAATCTCTTTAGCTGAAAAGTCTGTGTTAACTGGAGTGTAGTTATGTTCCATAGGGTTGCACTGAGTTAAGATCCACTCTTGTGATGTGATCTTGTGGGAGATATAGTCGTGCGGCGCTTGTGAGCTCCCTAGGAGCCAAGTGTCAGTCCTGCAGCATTTACGAGTTTTGCAAGACTGAAGCTCCCTAGAAGATTTCTCCCCTCCTCTCCTTTTCTGCTGAGCCATCTCTATGTTATAATCAGGGCAAATCTGATTATATAAACCCACAGTGATGAAGGTATTGGGAGTATTCACAAAATTAGGGTTCTGCTGTGTGTATGTATTCGCAGAGTGTATTTGGGACCTTTCATTAAGAAAAGAGATGAAAAGTATTTAAGTAATATCTTTTCTTTACTTACTGTACATTGAACACAGACGATAGAGGCCTACAGCCCTGCACTGGAATTGCCATTCTTTTCTAGCCCACTGGTTCAGATACAATAGTCTGTTTCCTGATAAGTCAGCAGTGAACAAAATTTGATGCTATAGAAGAAAGCACACTCCCAACAACCAGTGCAGTGAATCTTATGTGGAATACTTTGGGAAAGAGAGGGAAGAAAATTCAGATGACTTCCTATTTAGATTGTAAGCTCTTCAGTGCAGGAACTTTCTACTACTCTGTGTCTAGCACAATGAGGACCCATTCTTGGTTAGTCATTAGGCATGATTAATATAATAATAATAATTAGAACCTGAAACTGAAATCTGATCATCATAACTTGCTTGTAACCACTAAGTGTTGTTAGTAAGTCATATAAAGGTTAAGTTATATTGATGGTTAAAAATTATCTAGCTCTTTTTAAAATCCTGTCACGGTATGTGCCTCAATAATTCCTTGAAGCAGTGAACTCCATATGTAACACATAGTATATTTATAATAAAAAGAAAATACTTCTGTGTTTTTTTGTAATGTCGATGGGTTATCTCCTTTGACTGAGTGATCCCAGTTACATATCGTTGGTTCCATTTCTCCCTCTCACTGGAGTTCAGAAATTTATTTTCCTGACTCAAAGATAAGACTGTAATAAAATTCTAAGATTCAAAAGCATCTTAAATGAAACAAATAAAGCTTGTCAAAGAAAACCATGCCTAGGTCTAAGACTCCTTAGCTCTCCCCAGGTAGTCTCAATCCAATGAATTTGCAGAAACAAGATCAGAAAATATGACACTTAGATTTCTAGAGCGCGCTCTCTCTCTTTCTCTGTGATTTCTAGTCTTTTTGCCTGACCCTCAGCACTGCAGTACCTTAGGGCAGTGGTTTTCAAACTGTGGGTCGTGACCCAGTACTGGGTCGCGGAATGTAAGGCACTTGGTCGTGACGTGTCTGGTCAGCACAGCCGACCGGGCCATTAAAAGTCCTGTCGGCAGTGCTGCCCAGCTAAGGCAGGCTGGTTCCTACCTGTTCTGACACTGTTCTGCCCCTGCCCCAAGCACCGGCTTCGCACTCTCATTGGCTGGTTCGCAGCCAATAGGAGCTGTGGGGGGTGGTGCCTGCAGGCGAGAGCTGGGCGGAGCTGCTTGCATGCCTCCGCCTAGGAGCCGAACCTGCTGCTGGCCGCTTCCAGAGCCCTCTCCTGCACCCCAAACCTCTCATCCTGGCCCCACCCTAGAGCCTGCACCCCCAGCCCAGAGCCCTGACCCCCTCCCACACCCCAACCCCCTGCTCCAGCCCTGAGCCCCCCTAACCCCCCCAAACCCCTCATTCCCAGCTCCATTGGGTCACGGACATCAACAATTTTCTTCAGCTGGGTCCCCAGAAAAAAATGTTTGAAAACCACTGCCTTGGAGTATGTCTATAGTACAGCTGGAAGTGAGTCTCCCAGCCGAGATGGACAGAACTGAGCTAGAGTACTAAAAATAGCAATGTGGATGTCCCGGCTCAGGCTCTCAAGCCCACCCAACCCTCTAGGCTTCAGAGCCTGAGCTCCAGCCCAAGCCAGAATGCCCACACTGCTATTTTTAGTGCGCTAGCTCAAGCCCCACTAGTGCGACTCTGTCTGCCCAAGTTGACAGGCTCACTCCCAGCTGCAGTGTAGACATTACCAATCTTTTACCTCTTGAAATAGGATGAATGTCAATTATACTTTTGAGGCTACTCTAATGTGGTCAGGTGTGACCCTGCTTATTACCATATCAGGCATTGAAGCATCCTTCATATTAATACTATGACAATAAACTCTGCTCTTATCACATACTGAATTACTTCTCTGGCACAGCGTATGCTGTGTCTTCCAATCTCATTCATTATTGTGTTTGCTTTCCTGGGCAAACAGTTTTATTTCATAGATTCATAGAGCTTAAGGCCAGAAGGGACCAGATCATCTAGTATGACTTACTGTGTGTCTTTACATTTCTCTCAGTTACCCCTGTCTTGAGCCCAATAACTTATATAGTGTTTGGCTAAATCATATCTTCATAGAGTTATAGACTGTAAGGCCAGAAGGGACAACTGTGATCATCTAGTCTGACCTCCTGCATAAGACAGACCATAGAGCTTCCCCTAAATTATTCCTGTTTGAACTAGAAAGGCATCCAGGCTTGATTTGAAGACATCTGGAGATGGGGAATCCACCACTACTTCCCCTAGTAGTTTGTTCCAATCGTTAATTACCATCACAGTTCAAATCTATGCTTAATTTCTAATCTGAATTTGTCTGGCTTCAGTTTCTAGCCATTGGTTCTTATGACCTTCTCCATTGGATTGCTAAATTTGTTAGCACTTGGTATTTTCTTCCTGTGAAGGTACTTACACACTGTAATCAAGTCACCTCTCAATCTTTTTGATAAGCTAAACAGATTGTGCTCTTTAAATCTCTCAGTGAGGCATTTTCTCTAGACCTTCAATCATTTTTGTGGGTCTTCTCTGCACCCTCTCCAATTTCTCAACATCCTTGTAAAAATGTGGACATCAGACCTGTACACAGCATTTCAGTCTCCATCTCACCAATGTCATATACAGAGATATAATCACCTCCCTACTCCTACTAACTACTCCCCGGTTTATATGTCCAAGGATCACACTGGACTTTTTGCCACTGCACTGCAGTGGGTGCTCATGTTCAGTTCCTAGTCCACTGTGACCCTTAAATCCTTTTCAGAGTCACTGCTTTCCAGGATACAGTCACCAGCTCAATAGATATGACCTGCATTCATTTTTCTCAGATGTATAACTTTTCATTTGGTTTTATTAAAACACATTTTGTTTGAATGGGGCCAGTTTGTCAAGAAATCCAGATTACTAGATGACTGCCCTGACCTCATCATTATTTCCTACCTCCTCCAACCTAGCATTTCAAAAGTTTCTTTTATCCTTCATAGTTCCCTACTCATAGCATACACTTTTGGTCAGAATTTAGTTCATGGATATATCTTTTCAAATCATAGTCTAAATTAACTTCCCCACAGGACACCTCTGTCTTCCCTTTCCAGTATTAATTAGTCCTTCACTGATCTGGCTTGGAATGTTACTTGAAACAATTTGTCATTATCTCCAACTTAATTTATATTGTGGCAGAGCTCCGACCTTGTCTCCGTGGGTCCGGCGCTTCCAGGAGGTTTATGCTAGCCTCAGAAGCTCACTGCGACCCGCCATGTAGCCCTTCTCTCTCTAGGGCCAGGGTTACAGTCTACTGAGCCCTTTTCATCATAAGCCAGCAAGGAGGTTGGTGAGAGAACTCCCACAGTCTCTGTTGTCCCTATGGGCTTATTCAAGAACAGTTTAGCCTATGTCCTGACGGGGGCCTGTCTTCCTCTTCCAGGAGGTGTTTCTGTAGTGGCAGGTTGGGGGGAACCCGGGTCCGCCCTTTACTCCGGGTTCCGGTCCAGGGACCCTATTGGCAGCAGCTGTTGGCAGCTGATCTTTCACTGCCAGAGCTGCTACACTTCCCTGGGCCACTTCCCCACAGCTCTCCTGCTTCTCTCTCTTAACACCTTCTTCACCCTTACCTTAGGTCTCCCTTTCCAGTGGCTTGAAGGTGTCTTCATTACCCAGCCGCACTTCCTTTCCTCTGGCTCCCTTTTCCTTCCCCCGGCCTAACCAGAGTGAGCTCTTTTACAGTAACAGAGGAGCCTTAATTAGAGTCAGGTGTTCACATTAGCTTAACAGCCTCACCTGACTCTTTGCAGGCTAATTGGAGTCATGTGTCCACCCTACCCTGGAGCAGTCCCCGCTCTGGTCAGTCAGGGAACAGAAAACTGTTTATCCGGTGGCCCGCATATCTGCTTTCTACTACTCTGCTATACATCAGCTGGCGGCTCCTTCACGGAGCCGTGAGCACGGGCGTGTACTTGGCGCGGTTCACTCCCCTCCCAGACACCTGCCCCTTTTGCGGTGTGAGGGAGACCCTGGCGCATGTATATCTGGAGTGTGCCAGGTTGTCGCCCCTATTCCAGCTCCTCTTGGATATATTATTACGTTTTTGGTTGCACTTTTCCCCTCACCTGTTCATCTACGCACTCCCTATCTTTGGCCCAACAAAGTCACGGGACCTCCTTGTCAGCCTCCTCCTAGCCCTGGACAAAATGGCCATCTACAAAACCAGGGAGAGGAGGTTGGCTGATGGGGTTTCCTGCGACTGTGGGGCCTATTTCCACTCCTCCGTGCAGAGTTCCTCTGGGTGGCATCCGCTGGCTCCTTTGACACCTTTGAGGAGCAGTGGGCGCTGTCCGGGATTTTCTACTTGGTGTCTCCGTCAGATTCCCTTCGTTTAGCTCTGTGACCTCACTCCCATTCCTGTTAACTCCTTAGTTGTCCCCCGCAACTATTTGGAATCCCAGACCTGTAGATCCTCCCCTTAGGCTGGGGGGAGGTCCTTTAGCAATGGGCGGGTGGTAGCTTCCGCCCACCCACTGCCAAAGGACCTCCCCCCAGCCTAAGGGAAACCTGCCCATTTTCTGGATCCCAACAGGACTACTCTGCTGTACCCAACTGGCCTGGGTCTATCACAATATATTTAAATGGAACATATTTTCATTAAGTCTGTGATCCTTAATAACACCAATCCACAGCAAATATGGTAGCTTGCTGTACGTTATTCAGTCTGTCACACGCTGTATAATCTTGGTGTTTTCTACACATCTGAATTCTTAAGGTAAGGTGATGAAAATTGGACAGATTCCTGAGGCGGGTGAATCTTGGTGGGATGTATTAGAGATTAGGCAAACCCTGGGTGGTTTGGATGCAGATCTAATTTTATTAAAACCTACAAAGTCCAAATGTGGAGTAGTGATGGGGCCAGTTTGGATAAATGATTCCAGTTTTCGTCCATCACTAGATATATTTGTTGTATTCCTTTTTATTTCACTCAAGCATTCCATTTTTAAAAGTATTTCATTATTTGAAAATCTTTTATTTTTAATATGCACTTTAATAACACATCAAAATATATTTCAAAATATTGTGATACATAGTTATTTTCATTACCAACATCTGTCCTACAGATAATTCCCAAAGTCATTTTATTATCCTTAAATATCCAAAACAAAAAAATAGAGAGACGTTCAAAAAAGATAGAGAAGAATGACTAATCCCCATACCATACATTACTCTGCTAATCCTGCACCCAGCTGCTTCTTTTCCTTGCCTTCCAAGGCTGATCTCTTGTCAGATGTGGGCAGCTCCCACTCTCACAACTAAACTGTATTTGTTCAGCTCTGTATAACTTAGATTATAAACTCTTCAGTGCAGGAATGAGGAGCAGATTCTTAGCTGGTGTAAATTGTCAAAAAAATGATCCCAGTGATTATTGGACCACCTGGAGAGATCCCTAAGGGTACGAATGACAGCTCAGGAACACATTAGGAATCATAGATTCGTAGGACAGGAAGGGACCTCGAGAGGTCATCTAGTCCAGTCCCCTGCACTCCAGTTACCCTGACAGGTGTTTGTCTAACCTACTCTTAAAAATCTCCAATGATGGAGATTCCACAACCTCCCTGGGCTTACCCACCCTGACAGTTAAGAATTTTTTTCTTAATGTCCAACCTAAACCTCCCTTGCTGCAATTTAAACTCATTGCTTCTTGTCCTTTCCTCAGAGGTTAAGGGGGAACAATTTTTCTCCCTCCTCCTTGTAACAGCCTTTTACGTATTTGAAAACTGTTATCATGTCTTCTCTTCTCCAGACTAAACAAACCCAATTTTTTCAATCTTCCCTCATAGGTCATGTTTTCGAGACCTTTAATCATTTTTGTCACTCTTCTCTGGACTCTCTCCAATTTGTCCACATCTTTCCTGAAATGTGGCATCTAGAACTGGACACAATAATCCAGTTTAGGCCTAATCAGTGTGGAGTAAAGCAGAAGAATTGCTTCTTGTGTCTTTCTTACAACACTCCTGCTAGTACATCGTAGGCAGTCATTTCCCATTTTGTATGTGTGCCACTGGTTCTTCCTTCCTCAGTGGAATATTTTGCATTTGTTCTTATTGAATTGCATCCTATTTACTTCAGACCATTTCCCCAGTTTGTCCAGATCATTTTGAATTTTAATCCTATCCTCCAATGCACTTGCAATCCCTCCCAGTTTAGTATTGTCTGCAAACTTTATAAGTGTACTCTCTATGCCATTATCTAAATTATTGATGAAGATATTGAACAGAACCGGACCCAGAACAGATTCCTGGGGGTCCCCTTTCCATATGCCCTTCCAGCTTGACTGTGAATCACTGATAACTACTCTTTGGGAACGGTTTTCCAACCAGTTTTGTACCCATCTTATAGTAGCTCCACATAGGTTGTATTTCCCTAGTTTGCTTATGAGAGGGTCGTGCGAGATAGTATCAAAAGCCTTTCTCAAGTCAAGATATACTGCATCTATCCCCTCTTCCCCTCTATCCACAAGACTTGTTACCGTGTCAAAGAAAGCTATTAGGTTGGTTTGACATGATTTGTTATTGCCAAATCCACGCTGACTGTTACTTATCACCTTATTATCTTCTAGGTGTGTGCAAATTGATTAATTATTTGCTCCATTATCTTTCCAGGTACTGAAGTTAAGTTGACTGGTCTGTAATTTCCCAGGTTGTCCTTATTTCCCTTTTTATAGATGGGTGCTATATTTGCGCTTTTTCAGTCATAGTTCCATGAACTTCAAGTGAACTATAACAATTTACACATCTGCCCCATGCCTTCCCACATGTTTTTTTACAGAGCTGTGAATAACTATAGTGCTATAGAAATAATAACACAAGTAAATATGGCAGTTAGATTTATACAGGAGTATTTGTTTTGGGTCACATCTAATCCCAGCTCCCACCCTGAGTATGTAGTTTAGACACAGGGGAGATATACAGGGGAAGGAAGAGAGATGAATATTTTCCCCAGGATAACCATTCCATGGATCCTGCTCTAGCATAATGGTTAGAATGGGATTGGAAGGACTGGAGGATCTACACAGCCACTGCCAACTTCTCTGTCCCCTGAGAAGAAGCTTTTATCTACAGGTTTTTCTACAGTATAACTAGTCTTCATGTTCTGTATTGTTCCAGGTGACTGGTATGAGCAGCTTTATCCCCTCATAATTACACTCAAAGACTGCATGGGAGAGGTGGTGACCAGGGCAAAGCAATCAATGACTTTTGTTCTACTTCAGGAACTTGCATGTGGCTTGCCACAGCGTTTAATGCTGACCCTACGAAGAGACATCGTCTTTAGTCAAGCAGTAGGTGCTTCTTGAGTCACTGTTTTTCTCTCTTGATTACTGTTTATTTTCATTATTGTAATTAATCATGGCATACGTGCAGGTATTCGCCATTTCTTTTAATGCAACACAACTTCTTCATTTGTTTTAATTCATTCACTTTAATTTTCTGTACTATGATGAGCAATTAATTGATTTAGGTTGGGTTTGACTCTTAGATTGGGTTTGCAAAGGAGCCTAAGGGACTTAAATGAATAAATGTCATTTAATTTAAATAGGAGTTGGGTGCCTAATTACCTAGGTTCCTTGGAAAACCCCAACCTTAAATATTAATAGACTTAAGGGCATCTTTCTGATCTCGGTTACAGCAGTGTAAATCAGAAGTAACCCCACCTGAAGTCAATGAAGTTTCATGGGTGTAAAACCAATTTAAGGTCAGAATGAGATCCATATATTTTATGTATTTTACCCTACAAAATACCATAGTATACAATTGAGCTGATATATATTCACCAAACAGTAATTTCCATCTTGTTCTTCAGTCACCAAAGTACAACCTGTATCCTGTAGAAAAATAGCAAACATAGTTATAAAACTCTTGTATTACACTAATTAATCTGTTCTTTCCCACAAAATTTCTTCCATCATATTTTTTTTTAAGCTTGCTGGATTGGTCTGTGGGTTTATAATCAAATTGCACACAAGTTTACGTGATCAAGGCTTCCTACAGCAGCTTCATACTGTTGGGTTAATTGTTCAATATGAAGGACTTCTCAGCACGTATAGTAAGTATTGCCCTGGAACAACATTGCTTAGTCTTTTTTACAAGCCAAGAAGTTCACCCAGTAGGTTCTTATTTTAACTTTTATTCAGTAATTTGGCTTATTGAATCAACAAATATTACCCTAATACAAAACAGCAGGCTTCCATACAATAGCACGGTTAAAGCCAATGATATAGTACTATATGTCAATTCAACATAATAAAGTATAGTAATCTGCTTTTGTTCAGTTTCTTTTGAAAACACACATTCTAATTATTCCATGTGGAGTGCTGAATTGTAATGTCATTAATACAAGAGACTGGTTTCCACAATACAACTATTGTGACTTTTATATTTGAAAAATACTGTAAACTATACTAGTACAAGTGTTTAGCCTGACCCAAATAATTGGTTTATACAACTAACCCAGATACCCAGTTTAAATAGCTACTAAATCTATAATCTACTGCCAGTCAGTATTTCTGGAAATTACATGTCAGTCTTTGTGATGTGAAGATAGCACTAAGCTATTTAAATTCCCAACTGCTTCATAGATGCTTTGACGCAATACACCACAGCTTACTAGTTCACCTTAGAACACAGCTTTGCTTAACACACAGTACTTAGATTTGTTTATAGAGAAAGCAAGTACAGGTTTATTTAACAAAGGATAGCAGATTCATTTGATAGCAAACAGAAATGTTGGAAACAAAGGATTACTTATGAAACAAAATTGTAACTTGCTTTCTATAGCCTAAACTTAACAAACAAGTTGTTCTCCTATATAAAAAAGTTTCTCACCCAAAGTTCTTTTCAGTGATTTCAGCCAAGCCTGACTGAGATCCCTTTTTCATGAAGCAAACCCACTGTCAGTTTATTTCCTTGGTGAAGGATGCCAGAGTGTCTTTTTTCACCACTAGATAACCAGACCATACCTTTGATTTTCAACTGAAAATAGGATAACCCCTTCCCCCCTCACACCCCACTGTTTACCTCTTCCTGTTAATTTTATTTTGAAGTCCCCCGCAAGCTCTTCATTAGCATTTCACTTCGTATGCTGATAAACTTCTACCACAAGACACTCAATACACAATAGTTAGCTAGGGAGATAAGTGTCTCCCACCTCCTGTATGGAGAAGTTTTTCTTAAGGCATTCTACCTTTGAGAGACTTCCCTTTAACTACAAGGTCTTAAGAACATAATTTCCCATGTTTATACACACACACACACACACACACGTCTTTTTATATATTATCTGCACATACATTTCATAATGATTATGATGACCAGGGTGAAACCTTTCAGTAGAGACCTTACATGACCCCTTTTGGTGAACCCTGTAACCCTACATACCTGTAACCCTGCCAGTTGGCACCAAGAGGTTTCTGAATCACAGATGCCAACACTGATAGCTATTAAGTGGGACATTTGGAGGGAAAAATTGCAACACACTTTGAAATGCACTGAAAAGAATGGAACAGGAGTACTTGTGGCACCTTAGAGACTAACAAATTTGTTAGTCTCTAAGGTGCCACAAGTACTCCTGTTCTTTTTGCGGATACAGACTAACACGGCTGCTACTCTGAAACCTGAAAAGAATGGATTTTTTTAAGTCAGGCCGAGTTGTTTTTTCTGAAAATAGTGACTATCCCACTTAAGTAGGGACAGTTGGTATCTATGCAGCCCTTCGCCAGTCCCAAAATCAAGTTTTATTGTTTGTCCCCCACTATAAGACTACCTCAGTATAAGGGGCTCTCTGGCTCAAGTCTGTCAGAGGTCCACCCATTATAATACTCAAAATCTTTGCCCTCCAAGAGCAGAACAGTCTTTAAAGGGCTTGTCAATATGGGCAAAATTTTGAAACCTGGCTGTCCTAAAGTTTTGTCCCTTGAATGTAATGACCTGATTTTCAGAAGTATCCAACACCCACAAGCACTGGTAAGGTCATTGGGGGCAGAAAGTTCTCAACTATTTTTATTTAGATGCCTTAAATGTGAATTTAGTAGAGTAATTTTGGTCGCTCCGGTTTGAAATGTATTACACTTATCGTACTAGAACCCTTTCTGGTATAGACACTAGCTAGTCAGTCATATCTGCATCTGTTAACATCTTTTGTAATTTTTCTGTACAGGTGAGGAAATTGGGATGCTAGAAGATATGGCTGTGGGCATTTCAGATTTACAGAAAGTAACGTTTAAAATAATTGAAGCCAAATCTAATGACTTCTTGCCTGTAATAACTGGAAGGCGGTAAGTATTGTCCATTTCCTGAAGCACAAGCCCAGAGACGTGTAGCTTTAACTTGTGCCAGTAAAATCAAGTGGAAACTCAATGTTTTTCTTATTGCTTGTGTTTCCTTATGTGGGAAATGCTATAAATGTGACTTGTCTGAAGGGTGAATAGATGGCCTGTAAAGGTAGTAATGTCCTGAAGAGCCTGTAAAGGTGGTAATGCTTTGGACTTTCTAGTGCCTTCAGCTGAGGATCTCAAAGTTACAAATATTAATACTTATTAATTCTCACAGTGTCCCTGTGAATTGTGTACTTGTTGTTATCCATTTTTATATACGGGGAAATTGAAGCACACAGGGCCAAAATTTTCAAAAGTGGCCTCTAAGTTTGGTTGTCTCAACGCAGGGGCCCAGCTTGAAACACGGGAGGCCTTTTCTTCAGGGGTGCTGAGCACTCAGTTTCCATTCACTTCTGTGGAGATGTGGCGCTGCATCTCTGAAGATCTGACCTGAAATGTCCCTAAACTGGGAACCCAAAATTAAGATGATCCAAAATTCTGAAAAATTGAACCTACATGATTTGCCTAAGATCATACAGGACATTTGGGGCAGAGCTGGATGTAAAAAACAGATATTTTTAATCCCTACCTGTGCTTTAAATACTAATATACTTTGCTTCTCAAAGAAGTAGTACTGAAATTTAGTACATAAATTGAATACAGAAATAGTGTCTGTGACATACGGGGATTGAAAAGGATAGCTTGCAAGTGATGAACTTTTTTTTCTTTGTTATTATCCTAGTCTAAAACTTCAAATGTTTTTACCTGTGCAGGAATTATTTCCTTAATAGTGCTATAATTCTTAAGATGACAATAAATTAAATTCAGCTAAAAGCAGCAACTTTTTAGAAAAGATGTATTGCCACTGTTGGGGGAAGGAGGGGGTATTCACCACTATTTTTCTTTATTATTCCTGACAATTCATTCTCATGCTGTGCACTTTCCGAAAAGGGATTGAAATAAATATCCAGGAAGGTCAGAGCATGATGGGAAAACATCAGGAATAATTAAGAAAAATTATGGTATATAAAGTAGACCCTGAACAGAAGAAATATGTCCTTTGTAAACATTCCCATCAAAAGTCTTGAAAAATCCAACAGCCACTGTTACTGGCTTGGTGCCATTACTGCAGCTGATTGAATCGTCATGCTAGGAGGTCCAGGTTTTGAAATAGACATGGGCTTTAAGATGCTTGAGGCATTATGGATTGATAGAACAGATAGTTGTCAGGAAGAGGACTTACTGGCTATCATGACTATACTATACTTACTGGTGGGTGAGTCACTGAATGAAATTGGTGGTATCAGTTTATTAAAAGGAAGCTTTATCTCTGCTGAGCCCCATTCCTGTTAGAGATGTGATGACACAGTACTGATCAGGGGCACAGGAGGTTAAATGTAAAGAGCAAAAGTAGAGTCAAAATCTACCAATTTTCTGATCACTATAACAAAAAAAAATATTTTCTGACAATAACTTTTGTCCTTTTTTGGGGTGATCTTATATAATAGAGGTCTCTAAAATGAAACTTGCAGGGAAAATGCAGAGCGGCTAGACAGAAAATTCATTTACCTCTTTTTGTTATAAAGTTTGCAAAGCCAGAGTATTATCTGTAATTTGCTTTGCAGGGAAATGCTTAGGTCCTCAATTTTATGTATGAAAATAAGTCAATCCAAACATCACAGCTCTAATGTGTGCTGCAGCCCCGAAACATCTTTCAGTAAACAATGTTCAGTTTTACATTCTTAAAGGGTTGCTATAAACAAAAGTAGTAAAAAAAAAAGTGTTTTTAAGAATTCTTTGGCATTTTTTTATGATATACATGAACTTTGAGGCATGACAGGGTAGTTTATTATAAAAACTTTCAACTAATGTTTTTTATCATCGTTGCATGGTTAAGGTGCAAGGCAAGTAAAGTTAAGTAGATAATCCCAAAATTTAAATCATTAATACCTAAATGTGCTGTTGTGATTTATTGTTATTCTCTTAAATAATCTAGTTTTTCAGTTGCAAGAGACGGTATTAAATGCTAAAATTTTGTAATGATTTTTAGGAACACAGGACTGGAAGTGACCTCCTGGGTCATTAAATCTAGTCCCCTGCTATCACAGGCAACCCCGCACATAATGCCGTACATAAGTTTATCAAGCTCTATCTTAAAACTAGTTAGGAAAAGTAGGGGCAAACAACCTATGGAAGGCTGTTCCAGAACTTCATTCCTCTGATGGTTAGAAACCTAATTTCAAAGCTAAATTTATTCATGGCCAGTTTATACACACTTGTTCTCTTGCCAAAATTGTCCTTTAATTTTTATGCTAAGCCTTCCATTCGCTGGGAAATGTAGTTGTATAACCCAAATCAAATCCGCTAAGCCTGTCTACATTGAATCCAGCCATCAAGGAAAAATAAATTACATGGCAAACAAAAATTTGTTTTGTTACTATGCCTTATTTAAATCAAACCGGTAATGCAATAGTAAATTAGTCTCAAATGAGTGCTTTGGATTACAATGATTGTTGTCTTCTTGCCTGACTTCAGTGTTGCTCTTGGGCCGTGAAGATATCCTATTATCCCAGCTCAATAGTATTTCTCAAAATAATTTGAAAGGCAGCTTTTGTCATTGTTGCAATTTAATGTCAATTGAAAAAGTCACACAAGATGGTACCACTGTGGAGATTCTGTCCCAAGCACACAAAAAACAAAAACAAAAAACACCACATGTACAACACCACTGTTTTCAATTTGTCATATCTAAAGGCGATATCTTACAATGATTTTTTTATAGCCTAAAGACATAGTGATTCTTGGGTGTGAAATGCAGTGATTATGATAGTCCTCTGGACTTGATGTTTAGCAGCACATATTTTTAAAATTAGACCAAATCTACATTTCTTTTCAATCTCATGCAAGCATACCATCATACCATATTAGTACTACAATAGCATTTGACAGTCAAGATTCAGCAATTAGGAATTCCAACCCGCAGGCCTGGGATGAGTGGCACTATGCAGAGGTCATCTGAAAAGAGTTTTCTGTACAAGCAGAAACCTCATAAACTCTGTACTGCTTTAAACTAGGGAATTAAATACAGAAAACATAAATTAGTCTTATCTGGGGCATAGAGACTTTTTTGCTTTGAGACTTGCATAACTAGTCCACAGCTAATGATACTGCTCATGAGAGTGCCTACTTTATAGAGCATTTACTGCTTAACAATACCAGATTTGCACTAGTGCTAACTGAGCTAGGGCATGTGTCACACCCCTGGCTGAGTCCCTCCTGTGTGTAGTCACTAGTCTGCTTTACTGGACCCGACCTTCGGATCCTGTATGCTTCTAAGCACACCAGATCTGGACAGTGTCTCTAGCTCTGGCCTCTCAGACACACTCCCAGAGTGTAGATTCCCTGTCTGACAGCCCATTGGATGGTGGGGCACCATGGTCCAGCTGCCCAGACTTCCAAGACCCCTTCCAAGTTTCCCTCGTAGCTTATGCGTGCTCTCTCCAGAGCTCCACCCATGTGGGCATACCAGATTATAGTTTAACTCTTCTGGGACCGCATGACATGTAAGGAACACAGAGGCTTTACAAAGGAACTTCTTAAACACACCCACACATTACTGTTAAACAGTTCAAGGATATAAGAGCTATGAAAAAACAACAAACCCGTGTATGCTCTCCCCACTGAGTCTACGCTAACCCCTTCTGAGAGTCCTTAGGCTCTGTCCCTGTGTGAGGTGGGTAAGTCCCTCCTTGCCTTCTTCCTCTTGACATGCTCTCTGCTTCCTGGCAGTGTTTGGTTTCAGTCCCCTCTGGCTGGCTTGACAGCCTTCATTGAGTAATTAAAGTCCCAGCCCTCTGGAGAGAAACTGGAAGAACCAGCTTCCTTTAACTTAGTCCCTCTGTTTATCAAACTCATTGTTCTCAGAGGGGAGAGGCACCTTTGTTGTTTTTCTCATTCAGGTTCAGACCCTAGGCACAAGCCCCACTTCAACAAGATGATGATGCAATCCAACATGATGGTTACAGTATACAAGGAAAGACACAATCAAGGTTATACTCAAAATAGAAGCTGAAACATGGTTTTCACAAAATCAGACGGGGGACACAGATATAACACCCAAACTGTCACATCATGTCACTTCTAAAACACCAGAATTCATATTTGTGTAATGAACCATCCTGTACTTTTAAACTGTATTTTCATAGTGCCACTTTTGCTTCAGAGGATGCTTTCTATCCAAGGAGTGAAGTCCTGGCCCACTGAACTCAATGCAGATTTTGCCATTGACTGCAGTGGGGCCAGGATTTCACCCAGGGTTTTCACTGGGTACAAGAAATTATGCAAATAGTATTAGAGTGTACTTCAGGTCAATTCAAGGGTAAACCAAATGAAAATGGTGGTGTAGCTCAGCATACAACATTTTAAGATTTGAAGTACCTTCATTAATATTTCTATACCAAGTGATAATGAGACAAAAGGCTTTCCTTAATTTTTCTACTGCCCTCACTTTTTTAATCCTTTTTTTCCACTTCAGTGAAGAAGTCATTATCAAGACCTAGTGTATAATTATATTACTGATCCTATTTCCTTATAGATTTGCTATGGTTTCAAAACAAAAATAAATAAAAAAGACTTTAAATGAAGGTTTAACACAATTAACAGGAGGGGAAAACTTTGATTTCTAAGTGTAAACATTCTTTGCTGTGGGACCTAGGAGGGTGCTAGTTTAGATTGAACAGCTAGATATTCTCATCTCTTATACTTCCTTTTATTTTCCTAGTGAACATTATGTAATAGAGGTCAAGCTTCCAGCAAAGATGTTTGAGTTGCTGCCACAAGAGATCAAAGAAGGAAAGCAGCTGCATGTGTACCCAGTCCTCTTTAATGTTGGAATCAATGAACAGCAAACACTTGCAGAGAGGTAAGGCAGCACCTTTAGAAAGATACATGTTTCAGTTTCTGCTTCTGGATGTTGTGCTAGTCCAGATGGTCTCTCACAGAATTACATAGAAATCTTGCTTATTACTTGCCCTTGGGCCAATTCGGATTGTTTTGGTACATATTAGAAAAATAAATCACATTAAGGGAGATAATCGGATGGTATGAACTAAAACAAACAGTGCAAAAAGTCAGGAAAAGATATGTGATAAGTATATCAATCTATTTTCTACAGTTAAAGCCTGATTTGTTCTTTAATACACACACTTATCTTTAATTCACACTGACAGAAGCAATGTATTCTCAAAGAGCAGATATTGGCCCTTTGAAACATCTCTTCGAAAATCCTAAAACCACTTAATTTGTTATCATAGCATGTGAAGCTGAAATGTTGGGCAGGTAACAGGCATTGGGAGATGCAAACTTTCCTCACATTTTTTATATTGATAGTATGGGGCTCATGAATAGAGGTAATAGATAATAAAGTAATAATGGGTTATGTTATTAATAGTCTTATAATGGCAGGAATGGTGGTGGTATATTTTCTTAAACTTTTAATGTATAAATATGCCTGCACAGCCTAGCCTAGCTACAGCCTCAAGACAGTTCTGTATATCAAGCTAGTCAGCCTATAGTACAGTTCTTGTCAAAGATTCACCAAACTATTCACCTGCTTCCTAGGTGAAGGACAGCTATAGGTACTGTTAAATAATATACGTGACTACAAGGAAGAGCCTCCAGAGTTATATGCTGCTAGTATTACTAGGTGCACTGTGCAATTAGACAAAACATATTTTTATTTATTATTTGTATTATCATTGTGCGTAGTGCTCTAGTCATGGACGAGGATTCCAATGTGCTGTACAAACACAAAACAAAAGATGGGCCATGCCCCAAAGAGTTTACAATCTAAGATTATGTCTGCACTGGGAGCTGGAGGTCTATTTTCCAGCTCAAGGAGACATACCCGCGCTAGCTTTGACTGAGCTGGCATGCTAAAAATAAAGTGTAACCTCAGCAGCAGGAGGGGCTGACGATAAGACAAGAGACGACAGATGGGTGGATAGATAGGGGAGTACAAGGAAACAATGAGATACCAGTGGCCTAATCTTTGTCAAGTTTTGTGTAGGCATCAAGGCAAAGGAGAGTTTTAAGGATTAGAAGGAGAATAATGAGGTAGCATTGTGGGTGTTTATGGGGAGCAGCCTCCCAAGTGTGAGGGACAACGTGGGAGAAGGCATGAAGGGACTTGTTTGAGAAGTTTAACGAGTTGGTGATGGAGGCTGGCATGGGCCAATCAGAGGCAGGAGTTGATATCCCAGTAGTGAATGAGAGATGATAGGTAGTGTGGGAATAGGCTGTGAACAGCCTTAAAAGTGAAGACAAGTAGCTTATGTTTGATGCAGTAGAGAAAGGGAAGCCAGTGGAGGGAGGCAAAGAAAGAGGTGACATGGTCAAAGTGACAGGCTCAGAAAATTACATGTGCAGCAGCATTCGGAATGGATATGAGCAGGGCAAGATTGTATTTGACAAGGCCAGAGACAAGGTTATTGCAGTAATCGAGATGTGATATGAGAGCGTGGAAGAGAGTTTTAGCTATGTGGATGGATATGAAAGGCCGGATTTTAGAGATGTTAAACAGAAAGAATCAGCAAGATTTAGATACAGCCTGGATGTGAGGATTTAGAGAGAGGGCTGAGTTGAAGATGATACCCAGATTATGGGCGTGAGTGACAGGGAGGATGGTGCTGTTGTCCACAGTGACCAATGAACTGCTCTTTTCTGTATGCACATACAAAAGAAAATCATACCATAAAACTGAAAAATTAAGAAAACATGTCTGTCAAGCAAATCAAATTGGATTAATCTATGGAGAAATAACTGTTTTGCCATTTCAGGTATAAACATAAAACTTTGAGTTCACAATATTATCTGACTTCACTGGACTCCCTTGAATTTTAGAGATTCACGTTTGTACTAGAGAAATGAAATTAAGATTGGAAACACTGAATGTGTTTTTCAGTAAAAGTTTATCTATAAGTATTGGGGAGGGGAGAGAAATAATCATCATAATAGGAAACATTAATAACAATAGAAATCATCTTTTGATTATTAATGTTCTACTAGTAAATGTTATTTCAATAGAACTGAATATCTCCAGTTTCAATGAGCCATAGCTGGGAATATATTTGATTAAGAGTAACACTGAGACACTGGGAAAATCATAGGCAAGCTTCAACAGAAGAGCAGATATAGTTAATATCTACTTTGGTTGCATTATAAGAAATCATGCATATAACATACAGAAATCATGACAGAATGTAAAAATACAGCATTACATTTAGGAGTGATGTACATAGATCATCTTTTCCCCACTCTGTATCACACAACAGCTAAAGAATTTAGACCCAAATTCTGCATGTGCATCTGCATTCACACACGCACCTTCCATAGTACAGTTCAGCTGGAACAGATGTGGACAGTGCAAAGGGGCAGAGGAAGGGTGATGGCATGGTAATTTATCCATGACAATGTAGCTAGGCTAGCCAAACTGCCTATCTAAGATTACCCCCCCTCTCCTTCACAGCACCTAGATACTGTGGTGATGTACACTTCAGAAATATTTATATGATAAATAGATTAAATAGGGCACAGTAGTGGCTGAAGCTACTGCAGCCAGTGGATGCAATAGTGGTTGTGGAACAACCATGTGATGTTATTTACTTACCTGGATGGTTATCTGGGGTTATCTGAACTCAAAGCTATGGTAACTAGTCTCTGTTTTCCAGGCACTGTCAGGAGATAAATCAGTGAGGGGACACAGCACCTCCGTCTGAGAAATGATTGTTTTACACAAGAGTGCTTTCACCCAAAAATCTATGTTTTTATTGAATACAAAGAACACTTCAAAATTAGCAATACTCTAGTTACCCAAAATATAGTTACCTGAAGTCTGAGGTGGTGTCAAGTGACAGCAGCAGGTTTCCAGTGGCTAGCCTTTCTCCTAGCTGCTGTGGAGATTGTCAGTGTCTTCTTGCTCATAGAAAATCCAAACTTCTCCAAAATACACTTTCTAGCTAATCTTTTTTATAAATAATTCAAAACAAAGCATAACTCCAAATAAGTTATAATTGGCTGATTGTTTCCCTAGCAACAGCAAAGAACTCATAATTTCTACTTATCGGTAAAGCAACTCTAGCAAGAAACATACAGACACAGGCACCCAGACTAAGGTCAGCTATCCTTGTTAGTAACACTGCGGATGCGCAGATGTTTTTGTCTGCCTAAGCAAGGCCAAATTCTTTCTCACTACGTGGTGTCCTCGCTTCCAGCTTATGGTGGCGAAGCACAAGATATCTGTGGGTTATGTCAAGTCCAGGTCTCTCGTAACAGGATCTTTGTACCACACTTATCACCATAATACTTGAGCACCTTCTGCAGACTATCACAACACAATAAAGACCTTCTGATTTCCTCTCTTCTTCCTGGTGGATAACTGGAATTTTGTCTTCCTTTTCTTCCACTTCTTCATCTCCCTGTCTCTCTCTCTCCCCTCTCCATGTTCTTCCTGCTCTCATTGCCCCTCCCTTGTTCTTCCGTTGTCTTTTCCTTTTTGCTTTGGTGTTTATGGGAAAGCTGGACTTGAAGAAGTGAGGTTACATGTCACTCTGGAGGCAGTGATCTCTGAAGCTAGTCTCAGCTCTCCAAAAGAGTGTTCCATAGTTTTGAGCCTGCTGCCAAGAACACTGTCTTCACTCTCAGCATTTCACCCTAGAGCAGGGGTCGGCAACCTTTCAGAAGTGGTGTGCCGAGTCTTCATTTATTCACTCTAATTTAAGGTTTCGCGTGCCAGTAATACATTTTAACATTTTTAGAAGATCTCTTTCTATAAGACTATAATATATAACTAAACTATTGTTGTATGTAAAGTAAATAAGGTTTTTAAAAATGTTTAAGAAATTTCATTTAAAATTAAATTAAAATGCAGAGCCCCTGGAGCGGTGGGCCAGGACCCAGGCAGTGTGAGTGCCACTGAAAATCAGCTTGCGTGCCGCCTTCGGCACGCGTGCCATAGGTTGCCTACCCCTGCCCTAGAGTGTGGACAGTAGCTTCTGTGAAACCTAATTGTCATGGAAAATCATAGTCTTAGAGAGAATTCTCTTAGGTAGCATGGGCCAATGCCATGAAGAGCCTTAGAGATGAGAACAGACATCCTGAATTTGACTGGGTGTCCTGTGAGGAGTCAGACTAGTGAGCATTTGGGTGATACATTCCCAGCAACCTCTGTTGCTGAAAAAATGAGCTGCAGCATAGTAGAACAACTGAAGCCTTTTTAAAGTGTGCGCGCTTTAGCTTCACCTAAATGCAGCCACAGTAATCCAGCCTGGAGGTCACAAAGGTGTGGGTCACAGTGGTTAGGCCACTATCTAACAGCAAAGGACATAGCTTACTGGCTAGTTGCTGGTGCAAGAAGGAATCCCTGAAAGCTGAATCTAACTGTTCAGGAGCAAGGAGAGGAGTCCAGAAGGATCCAAGGATATGAACCTTGATTATTTGCAGCAGACAATCTCAGTAGAGGGTGCTGCTATGGTAGTGGCTAGGTGTTCAAAATGTTTTCCTGCTGACATCACCTCCATCTTGCCTGAGTTCAGTTTCAGCTGCTGACTTCTGCTGAAGCAAAGGCATTATTAGCATCAAAAGTGAATGAGATGTAAAAGTTGGTGATGTCTGTACAAAAGCAGGCTGGCATTCAGACTTCCACAGCAAATCCTGGCACAAAGCCCATTTACTCTGGCTGTCTACAGGGAAGCAGGATTTGGGACTTAATGAATAGTCATGAGATGAAAGTAAGCAGGGATTTTTGTCTGTTAGCTTCTGTTTTTTGGAAGGATGTTCAGGAGTGGTTTAAACTACTATTTGTTAATGGTATAATGTATATTTGAGGTTAGTTATTTTCTGTTGTATAAATCTATTAAAACAAATATTAGGAGAAAAAACAATTCTCTATTTACATAAGGAAGCCATAGCTGAAGCTGAGTTAGGTATGTATTTTGTTTCTTGGTTTTAGAGAAGGGGGTGAAGTGGGGTGTGTGTTGTTTATAGAATTTGTTTTATTTTTATTTCCAACATTGTCCTTTGCCGTTTTAGGTTTGGAGATACCACTTTGCAAGAAAGTGTTAACCAGGAAAATTTTGAACTTCTTAAAGAATATTACAAATTGTTTACTGAAAAAATGCCTCCTGATTGTAAGTATAAAATTAATAATGTAGCATTCAAACTGATTTTAATAAGAGTTACAGGTGATAGACCACGGCAAATTGTAATGCTGAAACTTTAAAAGTGTTAGTATGCAGCTTCTTTACGTCTAGCCCTCAATCCTGCAGCTTATTCCAAGTAGGTGGACCCCTGTGACTACATGGGGCACCTCTGAAGTCAATAGGGGTCCATCCGCATGGCACAAGTTGCAGGATCCAGGTCATAGTAGAAAGGTGAAACAGTAACAATGGAGTAAATTATCATGTATTGCATATTTAACAACATAATATTTATAGTAACATAAGTAGAGGTAACCTATGGTATTCATGCACAGATACCCGTCAGAAGTTTGAGTCAATTAGCTCCAGTTATTCACTTAACTTTTTATTCATTTCTGAATACTTAACAAGATGTACAAAACTAATGAGTGAATTGCAGCTATGGACCCTATCAATGGGTCCTATTGTAATGTCCAATTACGTTAATGGAAAGATTTTCATTGACTTCAATGGACATTGGATTAGCCCCTGTATGTAAATAGAATACTGTTTTATTACTTTAATTGTTGAACTCAAACACTGAAAAGACCCATTAGGTCATCTAGTCCTGCCAAGGCAGGGTTATGTTCTCACGTGCTTTGTCTAATGTATCTACTTTTAAATAACTTCAGCAATGGGGCTTCCACCACATCCTTGGGAAATTATTCCACAATCTAAAGATCTCACCATTAGGAGATTGTGTTTTTTTTTTAGTGATAGTCACCCTACATTTTTCTTTGCTCAATTTCAAAACATTACTTTCAGACACTTGAACCATCCTCAATAATTTGTTTCTCTTCTTTCTTGTGTCTATATAATCCTAAAATATGTTTCTATTTCATCTGACTCGTCTAGTGTGATTTGGGTCACAAGGATCAGGGCTTAGTTTAGGATCTGTCATTTATGTGTGGCTTTTTCTTTTTCTTTGTGATGCAGACCTTATCATGATAATCCCTACTTTTTGTCATCTCAAGATTGATCAGGTCACTTACCATCTCTGTGTCTCTCTTTTTTAATCTGTAAAATGTGGGTGGCCATGTTTATCCACCTTTGTAAAGGGCTTTGAGATCTGTAGATGAAAAGTGTAAGTGTGTATTGTTATTATGATGTGTCTATTCCTTATAAATTTCTGCTGCTGACTACAGCAGCCTCTGGGCTAATAAATATTTCTTGCAGGAAGCATATAACACCTTTATTCTGTGATCTGCTTCTATTTTGTGTCCCGGAGTAATTTAAGGTGTTATTTTTAACATATAGGGCATAAAATGGGTTGGGTCCCGGTTACTCCAAAATTGCCTCTTACTGCATTTGGGATTGGCAGAGGCAGGTGGTATAACTCTCATGGTTTCACTGCCAGGGGCTGAAGGCAAGGGGATTTCAATGAAGAGTCATCGAATAGTGGAATTTGCTTTCTGCCTTGATTAGTCAATTTTATTCTGTTGACCTTCAAGGCGATCTGCAAGGCTGAAGTGTTCTCTGGCTTTTTTTCTAGGGGGCAGGGTGAGTATCAGGGTGAGATGATGGTAGGTGTCAGCTCTGTAGGGAAGATGGTAGGATTTGGAGAGTTTATTATTCTTTCTGGACACAGAACTAATTCATTTTGTTGCTTTATATTATTTGTCCACGCACTGAGAGTATGACCTAATGTAGAAGACTTCTATTTCATTTGATTACCGCTGAACAAAAGCAGCTTCTAAGCGATATATATATATATATATATATACACGATTATTAATATGTATATTTATACTACATGTGCAGTGGTGATATTCATGTGATAAATTGCAGAGCAATGTGGTAAACAGATAATCATAAGAGTCAGTCCCCAAGAAGCTTGCAATCTAAACAAAGTTATTTTTTGTTGTTTTCCTCTCTAAGCCTATACAGTTTTCAGTACTAAAATGTTCTGCCTTTCCATTAAAGGATATAGTAAATAGTACCAAAACCATGTTTTTACAACTCTCTCGCTTTAAAAACATCTTTTTTTCTGAAAAAGGAGATAGTTGGAACACAATATGATGTGGTATGATATAAAAGTTTTATCACTTTTTCACCACATTAAAGTTCAAGCTTCTTGTCGTCATCTTCAAGGGCCTTCACGTATCTGCCTATCTCTACTTATCTTCTCACATCTCTTGTCACATTGCCCTATGCTCTACCAGCCTACACATGTCTGTGATGGTGTATATGAACCCTATGCTTCAACAGCCACAAAAAACGCTAATGACAGAGCAATTATTCCGCCTCTGTGGCTAATTAATTGACTAGCAACAGCCTGGAAAAAAAGGCCAAAGCTCAGGCAGAAGTGGTGGCAACCAAAGAGGCTGGGAATTACCTTACAGAGGCTTCTCAGCACAAGTCTGACAAAGAGACACCTACGGAACAGACCTAGAAACCCCGTAGGGAGTGGGTTGAAACTTCCTAAGGCCCATGTTGCCAGGCACTTGAGAAGAATTCAGCACAGGGATTAAGGAGTAACCTTTATAGGCTTGGAAGGCCATGAGAATGGGGTCTGAAAGAATGAGCATACCCTTAATAGTCTCTTAGTTTAGAGAGCAGGGAGCTGAGCTCCCTCACAACACCACTTCTTGCCTCTCCTACAACCCTCCACATGTTTTCTTTCATGCCATCCCTTACACATGGAACGTACTCCCTGATGTGGCCACTACCATGTCCTGCTTCAAATGTCTCAAGACTCAATTCTACCATGATGCCAAAATGAAATTGCTCACCTAACTATGGCTAGTCAGAAAGGTAGTCAGTAGGGTTTTTTTATGTGATAATATATTTAATGTCTTGGTCTGTTGCTTATCTTTTAGTCCGTGAGCTCTTCAGGACTGGGATTGTGTCTTCCTGCAAATGTGGACCATGCTTAGCACATTGTGAGTGCTACCATAATAGAATAAATGTAAATTGTTACATGTTTGGGTTGATTAGCGTAACTCAAAGGGCCTTTGCTATTCAGGAGTACTGGAGACATCCCAAATTCATGCCAATAAACCTCATACTACATGACACCACCATTTATTTCTTCTATAAAGGTCATGATACTGAATAGAAAGTACACTAATAATCCTACACAGGTTGACTAATATGTTCAATCTGAGCTTCCCGGCAGTATACAGTTATTTTTGTATAATACCTGTCTATTTTATAACTAGCTAATATATTTTTCTGTCTCACTTATGATGAGACGACAACAGCAATATAAACAGACAGACAAGTTGGTTTATTTTTTTTAATGAAAGTTATTCACAACAGGTGACTCTCAGTGCTTGGCAGCATTTTTCACCATCATCATTACTGCTGCTTATGGTTATTTTCTCACTGTTTTTTGACAGGTTTGAGTCAGAGCTTTGTGGGTTCATGTGATGAATGTTATCAAGTGCACACTTTGCATTCACAACATAATAATACTCTGCATAGGCTAGTAGGTTTTTTCTTGCCAGGATCTTTAACAGCCACTGGAATTAGTGGTGTTCAGGTTAGTCTTTTTTTCCACCTTGAGAGCTAATCAGAAAATTATTTTCTTCTTTTGCTGCTGCTATCTGACTTTGGTGTTTGAAATAGACATCTCTTTAATCTGCAAATGAGTGGAAATTTAAGTACTATGCAAGAGAGCCTCTCTTGCCTGAAGCTGCTAGAATTGTTGCATTAGCTGAAGAGTAGTCTCTTGCTAATGAATTTACTCACTACTTGCATGCAGCAATAATCTAAATAGGTGACAGGCTGAGAACCTCAGCTTTTCAAATGGCTGCATGAAGTGACTTTACCTCCGACACCATAACTCCGAATTTCTATTAAGTAGTCCTTCAGATTAGTATATATGTGTGTGAGCGTGTGTGAACACACGCACATTGCTAAAACAGATCACCTACTACCTCCATTGGACCTAAATAACTAAAAAAAAAAATTTTCATGCAAATGACAACCCCTAGTTTTCATCACCTGGGTACCCACCTGTGAGGCTGGCCCTGAGTGTTTATTCATATGCCATGTTAGTAATTTAAAAGGGATGGAAAATCTTCAATTTTTTTCTCTGTTTTCTGGTCTTACAATTATTAATCTCCACAACAGAGAGTTATGGTCTGGAAAGTTTTTCCTTCCAGAATTTGTAAAATCTTTTTATTTTTCATCTTACATTACTTATTAAAGATTGGAGCTCTTGAAGTATTATTCTGGGCTATCCTGTGATGTGCATAATGTGCAATAGTTATCTCACACCAACCATTACTCCCCTGATTCCTATCTTCCAAGCATATTCTATCACTGTTAACAACTTTTTCCTCCTTTACCCATGTCAACAATCCCTCCCAATCTACCTCTACTCCATCTGCTTTATATAAAATGCTACTGTGATCTGTTTCATTCTGGGATTCATTCTGGTAATAATTTGTAACTGTTCTCCCAAGTGTCTTCCTCCTTTCACCTCATTTTTACTGTTGCTGCTGTCTTTTCAGTCTCCTTGATCTTATCATAGTAATTGACACTGTGCCACTCCATCTTCCTGGACCACCTCCAAATCTATGCAGACATCTCTGGTTCCCTTCAAGAACTATGCTTATCTAGCCTCACTGCACATTTCTGCTGATGTACTTTTCTTATTGCGGTTTCTCCATTTCTGGTGAGCCAAGAGCCCTTGCTCTATGGAGATTCATAACGTTTTCTTCTTGTTCTTCTGGTCTTTTTTATTTACCTTCTTCCTTCTCTGTTATTTTCTCTCCACCTTTTAAATATGTGTATCATAATGCTGATATTCAACTGTATATATATCATTCAACATCTTTAATAGCTCATCTCCATCCACCCTCTCTGTTCTCTTGCCTTGAGGCTTGTCTATACAGGGAAGTTAGTGCACAGCAAGATAACGTGTGAATTTACAGCACACTGGCTACACTGCAGTTACTTCCTGTATGAGCACTTTTACTGCACACTTTGTGAGCTTTAGCTTAGTACGCTTTAAGGTGTAAGTGCTCAGCTGCACTCCAGGGCTTTCGTTGCACTCAGGGCCGGCTCTGGCTTTTTGGACGCCCCAAGCAAAACAAAAACAAAAAAAAACCCTGCGGCGCGGCCGGAGCACGGGTGCAGGGGGACCAGCTGGGGGGGGAGGGAGGGAGCGGGCGGGAGAGAGAGAGAAGGGAGGGGCCAGGGCTACAGCAGGGGCGCTGCCACGCGGCCCCTCCCACTG
>NW_020664417.1:16767797-16772409 GCF_002925995.2 Terrapene triunguis | reverse complement strand
CAAGGGGGCGGCCAGGGCTACAGCAGGGGCGCTGCCACGCGGCCCCTCCCGCTGCGCCGCCTCCTGCCGCCTACCGCGAGGTCTCCGCTCCGGAGGGGAGGGAAGGAAGAGGACTGCCCTGCAGGGCGCTCTGGTTCTCCGCGCCGCTGCCCCCTACAGGGCAGCCGGAGCGGAACATGAACAAAAAAAAAAAAAAGCGGCTGTGCCGCCCTAGGATTGGGCAGAATGCCGCCTCCAACAATCTGCCACCCCAAGCACCAGCTTGCTCAGCTGGTGCCTGGAGCCGGCCCTGGTTGCACTGTAGCAGTGTCCACATGGTGAGTTACTGCATCGCAAGCTGATGCACTGTAGATTCACATCCTGGCTTGCTGTGATGCAACTCACCATGAAGATAAGCCTAAAGTAAATTTTCTGCTTCATTTCAAGTGCCTTCAGTTAAATGTCTTACAGACAGACATCCCTCTCTTGACTAAGTGGAGCTTACCATTGACCATTATCTATTCTTCCACACCTCATTTATGTGCAAATCTGCCCATCTCCACCTCTGCAAAATTGCCCAGGTATGCCATTGATTTGAGTCCCAGTCTGTTATACTAATAATGCTCCTCTTGTCTTCACTATTGGATTTCCCTGTGGCCTCCCCAAATCCCAGCTCTTCAGACTCCACCGTTTTAAACATGCTGTACAAAGACCCACATTACACTGTCAAGGCCTGGCCCAGTCCTGCTCTCTGAAGAGGTAGCACTCTGCTGTGAGAGGATCTAAGCACTGAATCCCACCTGCTGCTAATCATCCTGGACTGAGTTGTAACTGATCACTGTTCCTACCACTGGGCCACTAAGGCACACTCCCCACGGGTTCCCACCCCCTTTTCCCTGAAACAGGTTTCTGTGAAGAGAGAGCCCATTCAAAGGCGAAGTCCCTGCTGGCAGGAGCCCATTGTTCAAGCAGGTGAGAGCCATTCTCTACTGATTGTCCCTTGATTTGTCAGACCTTTCCAGGCTGAGTTTTCTTCCTGTGTGCCAAGTGCCTGCTACAAAGTGGATAGTCTAACTTACAGTGATAGTTGCAATGTTCTTAAAACCAAATGGAATTTGTAACTGGACATAGACATTTTTACCAAGCTGATGACCCTTTCATTTCTGGATTCCTTTCAAACTGCTTTTTAAAAAGAAAAAGAACAAAGTTTTCTATGCAGCTACTGTAGCACACATTATTAGTCTCTCTCTTGTCCCCCCTCTCTCTGCTCATCTGGCCTCCTCTGTGTGCCTCTCTGCTTTCTCACCATCTTTGGTTAGCAAACTTCTTCCTCCATAGTTCTTGCCATCTGGAGCAGCCATTCTGTACCTCTTTGCTTCATTGACTTTCCATCTTCTTTCAAACCACAGATGAAAACAGTTTTCACTTGCCCATTCATCTTCATTTCTCATTCCCTTTGACTCTCTACTCCTATTAAACCATACATAATAGTGAAGTGTTTTGGGATAGTTTCCTACTGAAAATGCATACAAATAAAGTTCTATATAACCCTCCCGATTCATCCAAAATACAGTACCACTTTTACAATATCCCAGAAGAGCTGAACATATGAAGGATACGAAAATGTAGCCTGCTTATTGAAAAGTAAATTTAATAAAACATACACAAAGGTAACCATATGTGGTAAGAATGATTGTTTAGGACTCACCCCAAGAGGCTACTAGCATAAATGTAGATTAAGCTGGGCCTCTGTTGTTTTAAATTGCCACTTTGATATGTGGGCAATAGCCACATCCATGTCAGGATGCTGTGGGATGATATGCTCCAGCCTGAGAAGAGAGCTGCATGCAAAGCACTCTGGAGCCATATGAAAATCAAGAACCTCTGCTTTGGTGCCATATTATGTGTGCAGAGCATGCATGTTCCAAAGTACAACCCCTTTGATAGGATACAGTAATTCTAGGACATATTTCTTTATAATCCACAAAAATAATTTGGCAGTTTAATACTGTTATATGATTTAAGGATTTGAACAGTCTTTCACATCCAGCCAAGGCATGAGTTATTTTAGCAATACAGTTTATTAAAAGAATATTCCTGTAACCATGGTAAAATGCATGTCTGCCCAAAATTAAGGATTTGCTAGGATGTATTTGGGAAAGACCATATTATGATGCACTTATATATTTTCTTAATGATAATATGATAAAGTTTCAAAATATCTAGAAACTCCTTTCTGCATATTCATTATATGTATGCTGTGTGTTTTTTAAAAAGTAGACACAATGTGCAGATAAGATAATATATATTTATATAGGCAGATAAGATAATCTTCAATAAAACAATTACAAAAATGAATTACAAAGCCAGCTTTTAAAGTGTTCTCTATTATTTCTTCTGTGTTCTTTTTGTAGTGCAATATTGCATGTGGGTCGGGCAATTCAGAGAGCTTTTTAACATATTTCTTTTTATGTATTTTTAAAATTACTTCTCAACTACATATCATGAGTGAGAGAAACTATCACCTTCATTAGAGATAGAAAATAAAAGTCTGTAGATCAAACAGATATCATTCTGCCTGTGATCAGGTTAGGGGAATGACTATTTGATCTGCATTGTAATATTCTTTTTAGTTTTCACTGTCTGATTTGGAAGTAAATCTTGGATCTCTGTATTTCAGAAGGATTTAGTTTTAGTAGTGGGGGGATCCCTCTGCCTGGTTTTACTGAGGCAAAATTACTCAATTTGCCAATTTGAAGGAAAGAAAGGCACCTGGATAGAATTGTTTTCATACTACTTCCTGTGGGTCTAAGATATTGTTATGTTTTTTAAAATGTTAACAGTTGATAAATCACTTTTAGTTCATGTCTGTAAGAAGTAATCCAGAAAAAATGACACCACTTGTCTCTAATAATTTTCACTACTAATTTGGAAAGAGGTAACATGAAAAAAGTAATGTGCTATGTCTGTGCCCATGAAGCCCTAGAATAAATTAAAGTGTCTTGTCCTGGATTACTTAGTCACTTATATTTCCCATTGACTTGTCTTCAGTGGGAAATCCGGATGCACAAGGAATACACAACCAGACCCTCTCAGACAGTTCTCCATTCACTTCCAGAGCCTTTCTATGTTCTTTCTATGTTCTATTTTAAACTGACAACTAGAATCTAGAACTAAGGCCAAATCCTGCAAGGTGCTGAGTAATTGGTAAGATGGAAGTTGAGGACTTTCAGCAGCTCTCAGAATATGACCTATAGAAAGTAAAGCCCTCTGTTTACAGTGAAAATATTTTTTTTCTTATTCATTAAATAGTTAGTTGCTACTTTCTATCAAAATCCTCATGAACCCAAAATGAGACTCTAAGGCCTGGTCTACACTGGGGGGGGAGAGATCCATCTAAGTTACACAACTTCAGCTATGTGAATAACGTAGCTGAAGTTGATGTACTTAGATCGACTTACCGTGGTGTCTTCACCACAGTGAGTCGACTGCTGCCACTCCCCTGTTCACTCTGCCTGCACCTCTCGCCGATCTGGAGTATAGGAGTCGACGGGAGAGCGCTCGGGGATCAATTTATCGTGTCTAGACTAGACGCGATAAATTGATCCCCGCAGGATCGATCGCTGCTCGCCGATCCGGCCGGTAGTGAAGACATACCCTAAAGGTTGGAGCTTTTCTTTAGTGAGGAAATCTTTAAGTCAACATAACCATTATCACTAACTGTTTATTTCTTTTCAGGCCTACCACATTTTCAAGAACAGAATGACCTAAAGGGATTACTAGAAAATCTCCATCAAAATATCCAGGCTAAAAAAAGAAAGAATGTAGAAATCATGTGGGTGGCTGCAACGGTAAGCTGCTTTGTTCCAAATACTTTCATATATGATTTACTAATTTTCCATTACTTGTTGATATGAGGGCTGCAAGTGAGTTTTTAAGGACACACTCAGAAAATACAGTGATTTGGGTCATAGAAGTACCTACATATTTCTAGACCAGTGTTTTTCTATCATTTTCATCTGCTGAGCTATTGTAAAAAGGTGACCCTCTCATGGATCTGTCACCGCCTGAGGGGCTCGAGGCGGACTTCAAAGGGTCCGTTGGCCCGGTGTGCTTAGCACCAATAAAGACACCGAGGGGAGAAAGCAAGCCAAGTTTATTCCAGAGCTCTGAAATGACACTAGGAGACCAGCATGTCTCAAATCCAGTGCAACAAATACAAATAACTTTTACCTTTTTATACTTCAAGCAGTTTCTATGTAAGCCTCTGTCTGTTAACTCCCTAGTATTCCTCCCACCCCTCCCTTCTCTAGCCGTTACAATTAGAAAAGTTCCCATACGCCTGTGAGAAAACTTTCCCAGTCTCTGCGGCCTTGAGTTAGACATCTGCAAAACTAACTATTCCTCTTTCTTATCTCTATTATTTCTGCTAGTGTGAGTGAAACTGAAGCCATCTGCTAAAAACGCTGACCAATACATTTTTGCTGTAGCCTGTAAGCATTACACACAGAAGTAAGTGAGAGTTCACAAGATGGAGTCTGGGGGTTCCGCTAGGCCCAGAGCAAAAGAGCTTCATCGACACTTTGGTCTTCCACTCTCCCGAGTTACCTGGTAGCTATGCCTAGGGGGGGGG
>NW_020664417.1:16735525-16767787 GCF_002925995.2 Terrapene triunguis | reverse complement strand
TCTCCCGAGTTACCTGGTAGCTATGCCTAGGGGGGGGGTCCCCAACAGATCCGTCTCCCCTCCCAATACCTGAATCCTCTGCTTCTTGATTCTTAACATTTTTCATTATGTAGATCATCTAGATCATCACAGATTCATGGCACAGACAACTCATGGAGGAAGGGTGAGGTCCCAGAGGACTGGAGGAGGACAATTGTAGTACTTATCTTTAAAAAGGGGAACAGATTGGACCCAGGGAATTATAGATACCTGGAAAGATACTGGAACAAATTATTAAATAATCAGTTTTTAAGTACCTAGGGGATAATAGGATTATAAGGAATAGCCAGCATGTGTTTGTCAAAAACAAATCATGCCAAATCTAATTTCCTTGTTTGACAGGGATTACTGGTCTAGTGGATAGAAGGGAAGTAATAGACTTTATATATCTTGATTTTAGCAAGACGTTTGACAGTCTCACATGACATTCTCATTAGCAAACTAGGGAAATGTGGTCTAGATAAAATTATTATAAGGTGGGTGCAAAACTTATCCAAAAAGTAGTTATCAAAGGTTCGTTATCAAACTGGCAGGGCATATCCAGTGCGGTCACACAGGGATCTGTCATGCATCCAGTACTATTCAATATTTTCATTAATGACTTGTATAATGGACAGGATGCTTATAAAATTTGCAGATGATACCACGCTGGAAGGGGTTGCAAGCACTTTGGAGAACAGGATTCGAATTCAAAATGACCTTGACAAATTAGAGAATTGGTCTGAAATCAACAAGGTGAAATTCAATAAAGATGGGTGCAAATGAACAACTACAAAGTAACTGGCTAGGTGGTAGTTCTTCTGAAAAGGATCTGGGGTTATAGTGGATCACAAATTGAATATGAGTCAACAATATAATGAAAAAGGCTTATCTTTCTGGGGTGTATTAACAGAAGTGTCATAGGTAAGACATGGGAGGCAATTGTCATGCTCTCCTCAGCACTGATGAGGACTCAGATCGACTACTGGAGAGAATAAAAAATGATAAAATGTTTAGAAAACCTCACCTGTGAGGAAAGGTTAAAAAAGCTGGATTTGTTTAGTCTTGAGAAAAGAAAATGGAGGGGGGACCTGATAAGTCTTCAGATATATTAAGGGCTGTTATAAAGAGGAAGGTGATCAATTGTTCCCCGTGTTCACTGAAGGTAGGACAAGAAGTAACAGGCTTAATCTGCAGCAAGGGATATTTAGGTTAGATAGGAAAAATGTTCGAACTGTAAGTGTGGTTAAATTCTGGAGTAGGCTTCCAATGGAAGTTGTAGAATCCCCATTATTGGAGGGTTATAAGAACAGATTGGACAAACACCTGTCAGGAATGATGTAGGTTTACTTGGACCTATCTCAGCGCAGGGTCCTGGACTTGATGATCTTTCGAGGTCCCTTCCAGCTCTACATTTTTATGATTGTATCATCATTAGTAAGGGCTTCTCCACAGGTCACAGTTCAAAAAAAAGTAGTCTAAGTTCAACCTCCTGCACTGGAAGAGAGCTATCCAAGTTTTCTGCAGCTTTCCATGTAGAAGTACACCTCTACCCCGATATAACGCTGTCCTCGGGAGCCAAAAAATCTTACTGCATTGTAGGTGAAACCGCGTTATATTGAACTTGCTTTGATCCGCCGGAGCATGCAGCCTCCCCCCTCCCTCCCCCCGAGCGCTGCTTTACCGCTTTATATCCAAATTTGTGATATATCGGGTCGCGTTATATTGGGGTAGAGGTGTAGTATACATCTGAGACAGCTGCTTATGGTGAAACTTACAAGGAACAGTTCATGGGACTTAATAAGACGCCGTCGGTTATCTACTTCTGGGAACCAATCCTACACTTGGCTCTGCCTGGGCAGATTCCTGCACCCGTGCAAAGCCCTGTTGAAATCACTAGAGCTCCATGTAAACACAGGGGCCTGTCCATGTGCTCTATGTTACAGTATCAGGGCCTTGGTTAATAATACACGCCTGTAGTGATGTTAAATCTTGTAAGATACTCCCTTCAGTATCCAGTTACTGTTTTTACAGTGAATCTTTTTTCTAAATTTAAAATAAATCCATTATTGTTGCATACCAAACTTCAGTTATTCAGAAGTACAGTATCTTACTTTTATTCTCTAGAGTCTAACAAGCCTCAGGGCCGGTTGCAAAACATAATTACTTGGTTTAGCTCTAGTTGAATATTTCTGTACATAAACTCTATTGTTCATAGTTTTATGTAATGAAGGTACTTTAATTTGTAAATGAATAACTAGCTGCTACTGCTATAGGCACTCTACCAATCCTCTTTACGTAAATTACACGTATGTCATTCCCATAGCTACTGTCACCATGGCAGTTAGGCATTCCAACGGCAGTGATTAAAACACCAATCAACTAGACATCGTATTTGAAGAAATACAAACTAAGGAAATACAAAGCAAAGAAGTAATTCAAAAAAACCCCTCTAATGATGATAAAAATTTCATAAATAAATAAAACATGCCTATTATTTGAAGAGCTCTTGCAGCAGGGACATGAAATTTGGAAGGGGGATTGTCCTGAGGTCAGACCGGGTCCTGGAGTCCTTTGCTGTCCCTGTGACAATCTATTCAGATTTCAATGAGTTACAAGCTATCTGAAATCACTATTTGCAGTCCAAATTATGCTCCATAGAGTTTGATACAGGCTTGGTGCTTTTTAAAAAAAAAAAATGCAAACATTCTATCTGCACTGAGCCTGCTCCTCAACCTTACTGAGCCTCCTCACAGGCTTCCTCGGTACTGAATATGCTCCCCAGAATCTCCGTGCCTCATGCTGAAATAACCAAATACTGGTGTGATGTCTCCAATTTTCTTCCTTCCGGGTGATATCCCCACCAAACTCTGCGCACTGTTTGGGGAATTAAATCAGGGAGAAGCCTTTTCTTCCTCTAAAGCAGAGGTGGGCAAACTTTTTGGCCTGAGGGCCACATTGGCGTTGCAAAACTGTATGGAGGGCTGGATAGGGAAGGCTGTGTCTCCCCAAACAGCCTGGCCCCTGCCCCCTATCCCCCCTCTCACTTCCAACCCTCAGAACCCCCAACCCATCCAACCTCCCCTGCTCCCTGTCACCTGACTGCCCCCTCCCAGGACCCCCACACCTAACCGCCCCCCGGGACCACATCCCCTATCTAACCCCCCCGCTCCCTGCACCCTGACTGTCCCGACCCCTATCCACACCCCCGCCCCCAGACAGGCCCCCCGGGACACCCCGCGTTCCCTGTCCCCTGATACTCCCCAGAACCTCCACCCCATCCAACATCCTCCTGATCCTTGTCCACTGCCCCAACCCCTATCCACACCCCTACCCCCTGGGACTCCCACGCCTATCCAACCGCCCCCTGCTCCCTGTCCCCTGACTGCCCCCCAGAACCCTCTGCCCCTTATCCAACCCCTCTACTCCCCGCCCCTTTACCATGCTACTCAGAGCAGCAGGAGCTCGCAGCCCCGCCACCCGGCTGGAGCCAGCCATGCCACCCACACTGCCCGGCAGGAGTGGCAGGTCAGAGCGCTGCCGGCGCAGCGTGCTGAGGCAGCGGAGGAGGGGCCCAGGGCTAGCCTCCCCAGCCGGGAGCTCAGGGACTGGGCAGGACGGTCCCGCGGGCCTGATGTGGCCCACGGGCCGTAGTTTGCCCACCTCTGCTCTAAAGATAGTTTCTTATTGCTGCTCCTCTCTGTGTAATACCCAATGGTCCAAACTATTTCCTCTCTATTCTAACTGTTACTGGTGTCAGGTCTGTTATGTTACTATCAGTAGAGCCTGCAGAGGGAAGAGAAGGCACAGATTCTGCTCCATCTCCTCTGTGGCTGGACTACACAGTAAACTCCTGAATAGCAATCTGTATACAAGAGAGAGGGGCCTCATGAAGCAAGAGGTCTCAGAAAGATTTTCCTTGAAAAAACGCCTAAGGGACTAAAAGCCCACAGTGTTCTCTCTACCTTCAATTGCCTGTTGAGGAGAGGATGGAGACGGAGCCTCTGTTTCAAAAGGCCCTGTCTTTCCCAAATGATAGCTCACTTTTATAGCTGTCAGCCAGCTTTGTAGGGTGGGGGTTGCTCAATCCCCCTTCTCCTTCTCCAACTCTCTCTCATTTAGGGAGAGACCGCCATGTATGACTGTCAAGGAGGAGAACAGACCTACCACCAACATAATTTCCTTATACATAACACTTCTCTGAGGGAGAGTGCATGGTTGGGTGGCCATGGAGTATATCTCCAAGGTTGCTGTCAAGAGGGTTCTCTTGCAGGCTGTGGAACACAAGTCAGGATTTGACCTCACACTGTATAGATTTTTGAAATCCGGGTGCTTAGTATTGGTATCCAAAGGAGTGTAATTTATAACTTGGCAATGTAAAGTTTGGATCCAAATTCTCTGCTTGTGTAAATAGGCACAGTGCCATGGATTTCAATGGAGCTATGGAAGTTTACACCAGGAGAAAATTTGGCCTTTAGCACACAGAGTAGTCTAAACGCAAGCTCTTTCTGTACATTTTCAAATACACAAACTATACAGGGAAAAGACATTTTACCTTTCATTAACGGTGGAAACAACAAGATTTCAGTGACACACAAAGACACTTTTTAGTAATAAAGTTATTGCCGTTTTATATATTGCTAATGCTATTTTGTACTAAGGTAATAAATGTAACCATATGTATTACAATGTAAATCAACTGTGTGTAAAAAGGTAAGTCTTTTTCCGATAGGAATTCTGCAATTATCATACAACATTACTCTCAGAAGAAGTAAAAGATAAATCAGCATGGGACTCAAATAATCTACCAAGAACAGGACAGGATTTATTTTCACTTCATGTCTCCAGAGATTTCTTTTGTCATCCATTCAGTGAATCTTTAACATATTTTCATAGAGGAAAAAAGTGTTTTGCTGCTTTACAACCACTTAAAAGTTTGCCCTTCACTAAAATGTATAGCCCTTATACTACCCTATTTTAAATTAACCCCCTGGAATTGACAAGTCTGGAGCTCTTCATGTTGATACCATAGTATGTTAGCATCTTTGTATTGGGAAGTCACAATTTCTTGGTGTAAAGGATTTATTAGATTATTGCAGTAAATATATTATTGCTCATTATAATGGGACTACATTTAATGTACATTTAAAGTCTACATTTGCCAACTGTTACCACAGACATTTCTTATTCTAAATATTGGGGGCAGAGGAAAACTAGTTATCTCTGATACCATTGCATGGCAAATGTTGGCAGATGCTGCCAATATAAAGGTGATCACTGTGTGAGTGGTGGGTGAAAGTCAAATTCTGCCCTCAGATACGCTTATGTGTTTCCCTTGAAGCCAGACTATGCTCTCACTTATATATGAACATAGAAATAATTACAATGGATAAGACTAGAGGTCTGTCTACTGCAGTATCCTTTCTCCAACATTGGCTAAACCCAGATGCTTCAGAGGAAATTCGAAGAACCCCAATAATGCACAATTATGAAATAACCTGCGTATAGTGGAATTGTCTTCCTAACCCCAGTTAGCAATTGGCTTAGGCCCTGATGTGTGAGAGATTTTATCTCTTATCCTAATATAACCATGGATATTTAAGGTCCTGGATTCAGTGATATCTTGTGTCACTGAATTCCATTATGTCTGTGAGTTCCATTAATTGTGTTGTGTAAAAAGTATTTCCTTTTATCAGTTTTAAATATATCCTCTTTCCATTTCACCAGATGTCCCCTTGATCTTATATTGTGAGAGAGGGTTAATAAGAGCATTTGATTTATTTTCCCTATACTGTTCATTGTTTTATATGTCTCTCTCTCCTCTTTAACCTAAACACAGTCCTAATTTTTTCAATCTCTTTTCATCTGAAAGACTTTCCAAGCCTCTAATAATTTGTATGCCTTCTCTGTTCTGTTTGTGCAATATTTTTTGGGAGATGAGCTGAGCAAAACTGAGCACAGTATTCAAAGTGAAGAGAAACCATTTATTTATATATTTTAGTCTGAATAGTTTGTATCTTATTCTGTATACATTCAAGCATGCGCTTTTTTTTTTTTTTTTACTGCTGGTGTGCATTGAGCAGATGTTTTCTTTGAAGTGAGCTGTAATGAGGATTTACTCTATGACAAGGTATTAGTTTGACCTAGGTTTTATCCTTAAATTAGAAACTAAGATTTTTTTAAAATTTGTTTAACTGGTTGGATTTAATGTAGTCTTCTTATAAATAATAGATCAGCCTGCTTCCCTCACTGCTCATCTTCCACACAAGACAAACTCCCCTGTGTTTATTCATTCCTTTGCTCTGCCTGGGATCCCCCTCAGCCCAAAACTGGCTCTCTCACTAGCCAGCTCTGTATTTATACTTTATGAGCACACATTTGGGATTTAATCCTTCCCACCCTTTATTGATAATCCATCATCTTAGCTTTCCCTATGACTCTTGCACTTCAAACATTTGCTATGACTCATAGACTTCAAAAGAGTAGTGCAAAGAGATTCATTTTCCTAACTGCTTTTACAGCATTAACAACGCTAACACTTACTTTCTTTCCCAAAAAAAAAAGCATTTCCACCAAAGCAAGAATGACATTCGCAACACTGACACTCTATCTACCCATCTCCTACTCAAATATAAAAAATTAGGGCTGTTAACTCACGCGATTAACTAAAAAAAATTAATCGCAATTAAAAACAATTAATAGTGATTAATCGCACTGTTAAACAATAAAATACCAATTGAAATTTATTAAGTATTTTGGGATGTTTTCTACATTTTCAAATACATTGCCTTCAATTACAACACAGAATACAAAGTGTACAATGCTCACTTTATATTGTTTTTTATTACAAATATTTGCACTGTAAAAATGATAAACAAAAGAAATAGTATTTTTCATTACACCTCATACAAGTACTGTAGTGCAAACTCTTTATTGTGAAAGTACAACTTACAAATGTGGGGGTTTTGTTACATAACTGCACTCAAAAATAAAACAATGTAAAACTTTAGAGCCTACAAGTCCACTCAGTCCTATTTCCTGTTCAGCCAGTCGTTCAGACAAATAAGTTTGTTTACATTTGCAGGCAATAATGCTGCCCACTTCTTGTTTATAATATCATCTGAAAGTGAGAGCAGGCGTTCGCATAGCACTTTTATAGCCGGCTTTGCAAGATATTTACGTGCCAGATACACTAAAGATTCATATGCCTCTTCATGCTTCGGCCATCATTTCAAATGAGATGCTTCTATGCTGATGATGCTCGTTTAAAAAAATTCATTAATTAAATTTGTGACTGAACTCCCTGGGGGAGAATTGTATGTCTCTTGCTCTGTTTTACCTGCATTCTGCCATATATTTCATGTTATAACAGTCTCGGATGATGACCCAGCACATGTTGTTCGTTTTAAGAACACTTTCACTGCAGATTTGACAAAAACCAAAGAAGGTACCAATGTGAAATTTCTAAAGATAGCTTCAGCATTCGACCCAAGATTTAAGAATCAGAAGTGCCTTCCAAAATCTGAGAGGGATGAGGAGTGGAGCATGCTTTCAGAAGTCTTAAAAGAGCAACACTTTGATGCGGAAACTACAGAACCCAAACCACCAAAAAAGAAAATCAACCTTCTGCTGCTGGCATCTGACTCAGATGATGAAAATGAACATTCGTCAATCCGCACTGCTTTGGATGGTTATCGAGCAAAACCTGTCATCAGCATGGACGCATGTCCTCTGGAATGGTGGTTGAAGTATCAAGGGACATATGAATCTGGCATATAAATATCTTGTGATGTCGGCTACAACAGTGCCATCCGAGCGCCTGTTCTCACTTTCAGGTGACATTGTAAACAAGAAGCAGGCAGCATTATCTCCTGCAAATGTAAACAAACTTTATTTGTCTGAGCGATTGGCTGAACAAGAAGTAGGACTGAGTGGACTTGTAGGCTCTAATGTTTTACATTGTTTTATTTTTGAATGCAGTTATTTTTTTTACATAATTCTACATTTGTAAATTCAACTTTCACTTAACGTCCTCCCGCTTAACGTTGTTTCGAAGTTACGTCGCTGCTCCATTAGGGAACATACTCGTTTAAAGTTGTGCAATGCTCCCTTATAACGTCGTTTGGCTGACTTTACAAGGGAGCATTGCACAAGTTCCTCTTCTCCGCCTCCTCCCTCCCTCCCTCCCAGCACTTCCCCCGCCACCAAACAGCTGTTTGGTGGCGCTTAGGACTTTCTGGGAGGGAGCGAGTGGGGAAGCTGTCCCCCAACCCCGGCAGGCAGGGCCACCAAGAACGCAGCCTAACCTACCCAACCTAACCCACCCCCCTGCAATAAAGCAGAGGTTTTAACCCCAAAAGGGAAGAAAGCCAAAAAGCCACTATGGACTTCACTATTGATTTTACGTGGGAGATGCTCAGATACTACAGTGGTGGGTGACAATATAAAACGCTAAGGTAAGATAAGATTCTCCTTCAACTGCTGTCTAGTAGTAAATAGTTGTGTTACCCAGAGTGTATGGCTCAGATCCTCTCGTATTGGCTGGTCCACTTAGAGGTTAATAATTGCTCATTTAGTTCAAGTGGTAGAGGTCTGTATTTGAAGGTCAAGGGTTCATATTCTACTGATGACCCTTTGGTACTGCTAATGTTGGGAGCTTGTTACATTTTCACATGATGGAATTTTCCCTCTGGTTTTCTGTTTTTAAAAATTGGTTTTCTTAATTCACAAAGGGAGAAATCATCCTTAAACAGGTGTTAGAATTAGAAACCAGGATAATTTGTCAGTTTTTGTCATGACAAGAAATATGTTCCATATTTCAGTCTTTTTCACATATTTTCATTGTGTATACCTTGGACAGTTTGAAGGTTGAAAACTATGAATGGCTTTATAAGTATGGTTTCAATACAGGGTCAGAATCCTGAAAACCATTACCATTACCATCAAAATCCTAGGTATCCGGTATCTCCTCACCATATCACTTCATTCATATATTAAGCATTCATACACCTGAACTATAAATGAAATAGGTGGACATCACAGAGAGTAGGGAAAAACAGTAAAAGCCTTTTTTCCTTTTAACTTTTACCAATAATGGAAATCTGTTTCACCACAATTACTTCTTCTCCTGAATATAAAGAAATACTATAGGATCTCGGATTCCACAGGTTGGTAATTGGTAAGTTTAGTCATTTCAATGACTACTATTATTCATACTTAAGAGTAAGGACAATATACATTTTGTAGGGCTTGGTGGTTTTTTAGCTATTAAATCTTCCTTAGCCCTTTACCTAGCCCTGTTCTATTTCAAATCCCTTCCCCTTCAACATCTGTTCTGTCAAATCCTGGCCTCTTTTCAGTTTCATATTTTAATTTAAAAAGCTTAATCAGGATCTCTTTAATGATCCTACAGAAAAATGTTAAACAAAAACTGACACAGCCCAGGGCAGCGATGCAAGTAATTGATAACGGAAGGGTCAGGAATACATGTGCTTAAAAGCGCAGCCTGGTCAATGTCACTTTCTGTAGCAGCACCCCTGATTGTTGGGCCACATTCAATTTCTAATTTTACTTCAAAAAATAAACCTGAGAGTATTAGATGGTGCTTCTGTGACCTCCAAGTCAGTCTGTGCTGCCCTTCACAAAATATATTTGTATTCTAATTGTATCCTCTCCGGTCTTTCATCTATATTCAGCTACTTTGCACAGGGATCCTTTTCCTTGTCTGACACATAACTGGTTGTAAAAAGTGGCACACAACTAATAGTACTATACACATTACGGTTAATAGCAATCAATCAGAAAACAAGACTTAAAAATGAAATATACAACAAAAAAGGAATCATAAGACACTCCAAATTGTGTTTTATGAGGCTGTTAATACACACTTCAAATGGCTGACGGCACAAGGCCAGAGGATTGTTGCATCAAATGTGCTGGAGTTATGTACTTATTATTGTAGCCTTCAATATTTTAAAAATGCTCAGTAATCTCAAAAACTGACCAGCTGCAATCACTTGCCAGCTACAGTGTCTGAGAGAGCACGCATTGCCCTGCTAAAATCCATTAGATAGCCGCCTCATTTTTCCCAAGATGGCAGATATTTATAGACCTGCTGTGCTAATGAAGGGCTTTAAGATCTGGTTTTTAAGATGATGAAATTGTCTAAAATAGAGGCTGCAACCTCGCCTGTACTGTTTACACAGACATGTCTAATAAACATGGATTCCATGGTCCCTCCTCAAGACCCCATTGCCACTATCTGTACCAGTCTGCGAAGGTCTGGCACAAGCACCCTCTCCACAACATACACTTGGTATAAAAACTCCTCTGTGGCCTTGTCTGCATTGAGAAAATACATCATTAGACATTAACACGTTTTAACTATCATGTGAAACATGATTTTCTTCTTAGTGTAGATAACAACAGCCATGTTGATAAAAGCACATTAGTGAGTCATGGTTAACCTTAGGAATGGACCCTAGGATTAATCATGACCAGCTAACACATTTTTAAACATGACTTGTCCCTGCCTACACAAAGAACAAAAGCATATTTAACATCATGTTAGTTAAAATATTTTCTAACATGATATATCTTTCTGGACAGGGCCTGTGGGTCAATTCTAACAGCCTCCTCAGTGCAACTCCACCCTGGAGGTTAAATGGTGCAGAGGACCTTGTGTATGTCCTCCAGGCCAGAGTGAATTTCATTCTTAGAAATGAAGCTTATCTGAAATACTTCTAATGTTAATTTGGTATTTGGAAGTATAGGTGAACATTAATTACAGTAGTACATGTGACAGTAAAAGAAAATAGTTTCCTTTATTGGCTCCTTTTCCAGTTTGTCTGATGATCATTGACTAAACTACTTAGGATCACATGGCAGAAGCATAATGATTGAATTCCATTTGAGTTGGGTTAGTTTTAACCGAAAAAAAAAAAAAAAAGTTTAGCCTCGATGTAAATTCTCTATAACTGTAAAACATGTGAGTTCATTTTATGCTATCCTTTACAGTGGATAGGAAGCACAACAGTAATAATTTCACTTGTCTGTTTTATAGATTTGCCGCAAGCTAAATGGAATCCGTTTCACTTGTTGCAAAAGTGCCAAAGACAGGACATCCATGTCAGTGACACTAGAACAGTGCTCAATCTTGAGAGATGAACATCAACTGCATAAGGACTTCTTTATCCGGGCACTGGATTGTATGAGAAGGTATATATCTGGTTTTAGTTTTTGGTTGGTTTGTTTTTCTGCTACTTGTGTTGCAAACACATGCCTGTACTATATCGCCTTAGTACTAGCCAGTAGTGAATGTGTTACAGGCCAAAATTTGCTTTATTGAGAAATAAGGACTGCAGGATTTGGATCTAGTTAATTAGCAGTTCATTTTTAATGCTTTTTCATAGGCTTTCATAAGACACACAATTTTAGCAACATGCCTGTACCATATAAAAAAGAAATTTTTATTTCCTCTCTTAACAACTTTCAAGCTGTTAAATTCTTATTAAAACATTTAAATAAAATGGAGCTAGAGAAATATTACTAAATCAGAATTAAACATTTGTTATAGTTGGTAGTTCTCATTAGCTCATGTTATCCAAGATAAAAAGGATGACCAAGCAAGTTTGGACTGGTGTTGGTTATATTTAATTAAATCATCATTATTATTTTTTTAAAAACGTTACATTGCATTGTTAAGTATAGCTATGCAACCATTAAGACAGAAGTAATTAAGAATATGTAATTAGGAGATGTGATAGGGTTTTGAATATCTACATGTTAATCATAGGAAAGAATTTCAAGTAGATAAGTTTAGATGATAAAATGAATATGACCCTACATTGTGTTATCTGTTAGTCCTAGAAGAACTAATATTTCATAGTTAATTATTTTTATGGATACTGAATAGTATGCAAAGGATTTGTAAAATACAAACATTTTGCATCTAAGCTGTGTAAAGAATATTTAACAAAAATCCCTGCAAGACCATAAATTTCAGGGCAGCCTCCTAACAGGTAATAAATTGTATGTCCTCAACTCCAGTGCAACATATGATTAGAATTTCTTTCCTAATTTGTTTAAATTGAGTTTGTACCTAAGTTAAATGTTGTTTTAAAGTTTTAGTAGAGTAATGATCCAAACAGATATATTTCATATCCTGATGCTAGAAGTTGTGTTTATGGATTAATTTCAGAAGCAGTTAAATCTAAAGTGATCACTCTTAGGAGTGCTTTTGCAATATATCCTTCAGTAGGGACACATGTTATTTAAAAAGAAACAAGTTAATTGCTAGAAAGAATGATTTAGCAAAGGACTGTGAGGATTCAGAAGTATAGCCCACTTGCAAGTTGCTCATTTACTGTGATGATGTACTAAAATACCATTTCATATATATCATTAGCTCCTCTAAATCCTTTGACCACTGCAGTGTTTCAGCTGGTGGGTGACACTTGCATGCACTATCTTTCATACCTTCATGTTTTACCACTAATGAGCAATTCCTGAGTTTTCTACATTAAACACTCTTTCTGTTGGCATTTCAACTGTTCTGTTTTTCTTTTGTAAGCTATCAATAAATGTGAGTGTTTGAAAGCTACTATAAATGGCTGGACATAAGGATCTCAACTATATAAAATAAATTCTTATGAAGATTAAGACTCAAAGAAGGAATGGAAAAATTCAGCCATTAGAAACTCTCTAAATAGGACCTTGTATATTGTACAGACTAACTTGTTTGTACAGAAGTACTGTAGGTTTTTGCAGACTAAACACTCCTTATACTGGGACTAGTAGTGTCTAATGTCATTATAATTGAGCTGGAAAATGAAATGAGTAATGCATCAATAAGGATTTGCAGATGGTACTAAAATTGGAGTTAGATAATAGCAGAAAATTCAAATAGACCTGGAGAACATTTCGAGTACTGGGCAATTAATAAAAATATAATATTAATATAGTAAGAGGCAAAGTTAAAATGTAGGCCCAAATTCAGGAAAGCATCCCTATTCAGGAAGGGCTCTTAAACACCTGCTGAACTTTAAATGCATGCTTAAAGTTCATTTTCTTAAGTGTTTCCATGGATCTGGATGTTAGGGAAGAACACTACTAAACAATAATAAAAAATGGAAGCATGCTGAACAAATGGCACAGCAATGCAGAAGACTATTTAGGATGGTAGTGTAATGCATTGGCTTAGTATGTGTGATCATGTGTCCCCTTAGTGACTGGCACCAGTGACTATAACACCCTACTGCTTATTGATAGCTAATGGAGTTATTCCTTGAGCTCAGGTGATAGGTTGTGCAGTTGCACCCTTCTGCTTCTAATGGTGAATGTTCTAGGTTTGCTCATCTCAGATGATCATAGTGTCATGCATCCACCATAGTTTCTTACAACATGAATATTAATGTTCAGTATGAAATATAATAAAAAGGCAAATACCATTGCACACTGTTATACAAAAGAATTGCATGTAAAAGCAAGAGCTAATAATCCCTCTCCATTCAGTGGAACCAACTGAGTTTTATTGGGTTTACATTGGTGTAAATGAGTACTGAATATGTCCCACTATTAATAAAACCTCATTTTGAAATGCTGAGGGGAATTTTGCTTTCATTTATAATGATGTAAATATAGAAAGGAGAGCAAACCCACAATTTTCCCATGGAAGAATCTAATGGCCTTCTAACAAAAGCTCACTTATTCATTTGAGGGGACTTGGCAGCTATGCTTTTGAGGTTTGTCTAAATAAGGTTAATGGGCTTGACACTAGTGTGACACTAATGTATTTATCCTTTCTATGTGATTAGTACTGTAAGATGTTATTGTAAAAGGTTATGCTGTGCATTTCTGAATGCTTTATTCTCTAGATGCAGAAGCTTTTAAAATGGTTTCTGCATCTGAAGATAACATTTTATTTTATGAGTAGAGAGAGACACGACATCAGTGCATTTCTTAATTTATACAGTTTTGACAATTTTACTCTGATGAATCCTCAGTAGATCACTTTGTTAAGCTCCATGTCAGTCTGGCATTTTTGCGATGATTGCCATGAGACACTTGTAAAGTCTTTGACAAGAAACAGTAGACAAGAAAAAATAGATCTTGACATAAAAAAACTAACAGGCTGGATTGAACTTTGAAGGGCTACTTTTAAGAGTTAACAGTAGGAGATATATAATGGTGTGAAAGCATTTGATTTGTAAAAGTAAATTGAGATTTGGGAGTAGCCTTTATCAGAAACTGTGATTTTGAGGTACTAAAAGAAAACTTGGTGGCTTTAATGCTACCTTCTCGCATGCCTATACATTGGCGTGGCTGTGATTGCTATTATAGAGAGGAGGGACGTGTTCATGGCCCCATCCTGGCTTTGCTCCTTTGGAAAGTTTTATGGTAATACTAAACTCTATTAATGCTTGTGCCCACTCCATCTCCTTGCAGGGCTAAGCACAATCTGGCATCCATCAATGGCTACCTCTCATATTTAAATTATTGTTTTTTGTTTACGCTGTACGACGTTGTTCTGCAAATTTTGCAAATAGTTTTTATACTATGGATTAGTAAGAAAAATAAGAGACTTGAACTGGTACACCAAATGTAAAACCTAGTGCTTTAAAGATTGGTTTACTAACTCTCCTTTTAATTTATGAAAGATGGTGCAAATTGACTACAGGAATTCAGACTTTTGTGCTATGAATACCCAGTGCAGCATTTTGTTGTCTTGGTGTATCTCAAGCCATTAAATTGTTGCAATTGAAATGAAAATCCAAATAGGAGTGTCTGTGTATTTAATAAATACTGTTGTATATGTGATATTCTATCCCTGATTTGTGCATGTGATTCCTATTGATCTTAGTGAAAGTTGTGTGTATATTGTGGGGCAAATTCAACTAGTATATTCTTCCCTGAGCATCAAGTGGTCTGATTTCACATATTACTGAAATCACACTTCTGATTTCTCAATTACCTTTTTTCAAATGATGTGATCTGGTTTTCTTACCTCCCATTCTCCAGTGGGTGGAGGTCTCCTGCCATCTTGAATTCTCCCCTTGCGGTATAGAGTTAAAGGGACAAACAAATTTAACATAATTAATTGCAGGTACCTATGATTCTTTTCATTTTCCTTGCGTGGAGCTGGACCCTGGAAAGCAGCAGAAGTTGGAAGCAGTTTTTTAGAACTGCTTTTTCTTTCTGGCCTATAAAAAGTTGCTTTTCAGTGAGTCGGTCCATATCCATTTTGAAAGTCTTGAATACTAAATAACCAGAGAATCCTTTACTTTCAGAATGTCTTCAGTAAAGCTTAGAAATAAAATATAAATGTGACAAATCCACTCACTTCAGTAAAGCCTCAGCGCTGTCAACCCCATCATCATTCTTAACAGGCAGCAGTACCTGTCAGATGTTTGAGCCAGTGAACACATTTGATTCAATGAAGGACTTGTTGTTTTCACTTGGCACCCCAACTGAGGATATTTCAAATAAATTGTCTATCTTCAAAAAGCTGATTGAAACACACAGTGCATGGTCTGAGCAACAAGGTATGGGTGTTTTATGGCCCAGTTGTGAAGCAAATGTCCCTTTTCAGAGAGCTCTTGAAGAGCATCATTGCACAGAGATCACTGACAAAATAAATTCATTAAAAAGGTTTGAGTTCTGGGATAAGACTCCTTACTTATGTTTTGTAGAGGAAAAGACAGTTGCAATATCTCTTTCCTATCACCTAGATACAGGGATGGGTTAAAGCAGAATCCATAGGTCCAGACTGAGAGGGACCCTGGACCTAAAAAGGTAGCCCATGACCAGACAGCATTGTGATTGCCATGTAGATGCAGAAGCAACTATTGACAGGAGAGAGGTACTGATCACAGAACTAAAAATCAGTGGTAGCTTGCGTAGAAGTGATTATGACTTGATCACGTCTATAATGTGAAAACAAATTAAGTCCAGATCAGTTTTTTAGATATATATATATATACTTGGTGCTTTAGAGGGGCCAGTTTCACAAAGCAGAAAACAATTGAGCCAGAAGAGCTGGAAGGAAGAATTTAATAGAAAAGTGTGAAAGATAATTGGGAATTGTTTAACAAAACTGTACTCATTTTCCAAAAAGTCACAATCCCACGATTGTGGAAGAAGGCTGTATTGGTTAGAAAACTGACCTGGTTTAGAGGGGAAGTGAAGGCAGCTATAAAATTAGATATATTCCCCTTTACCATCCCATTACTTTCCTTTACTATCAACTTTCTCTTTCTTCTGTTCTATATAGAACATTTAAAAAATCAGAAGCTAGGAATTGTAGAAAATTTTTAAAGAAAGGAAAGGGAAACAAAGAGAAATCTATGGCCAGCAGAGCTAATAAGGAGTTTAAGTATATTAGGAAGAAAAATAATCTTAACATTGATATTAGTCCATCACTAGATGAATGGTAAAATTATCAATAATAAGTAAGAAGAAGCAAAAGTATTCAATAAATATTTCTGTTCTGAATCGGGGAGGGGAAACAGATGTTGTAGTCGTATCATATGATGGTCATATTTTCCATTTCACTAGTATATCAGAAGGATGTTAAATAGGAGCTAATAAAGTTAGACATTTTTAGTCAGTAGGTCCATATTACTTGCACCCAAGTTTTAAAAGAGCTGGCTAAAGAGCTTCCTGGACCACTACTGTTGATTTCCTATAAGTCTTGGAACACTTATAGGGGAAGTTCCAGGAGACTGGAAGAAAGCTAATATTGTATGAATATATAAAAAGGGTAAACAGGATCACAGGATCGGCCTGTCAGTCTGACATCAATCCCAGGGAAGATAATGGAGCAGCTGATATGGAACTTTATTAATAATGAACTGAAGGAGGGTAATATAATTAATGCCAATCAACATGGATGTATGAAAAACAGATCCTGTCAATCTAACTTGATATCTAGTTTTGATGAGATTAGTAGTTTGGTTGTTAAAGGTAATAATGTTGATGTCATATACTTCAACTTCTGTAAGATATTTGATTTCATACAACACGACATTTTGATTCAAAAACTAAAAGGATATAAATTAACCTTGCATGCATTAAATGGATTAAAAGCTGCCTGATAGGTCTCGCAATGTAATTGTCAGATACGTTCTAGGTATTTTTTGGCGAAGTTCTATGGGCTGTTTTGTGAGGAGGGCCAGCTAGATGGTCACAATGGCCCCTTCTGGGCTTGGAATTTGTCACCTAGGACTGGAATTGTGCAGCTGCTTCTTGGCCCTACCACCATCTCACATTTCTGGACCTGCCTGTTCTCACCTTGTTGGCAGCTGCTGCACTGTGCAATTGATGGCTGACTGCACAAAGAGGAAGCAGTTTTACTCTGGTATTCCTCTCTCTGCCCAGACCAGTGAAGCCTCCCACTCACTTCTATTATGAGTCCTAGTTCAAGGCTTATAAATGTATACTAAACCTACTGGAATAGCCTGTAATCTGGACAGGCCATGGGTATTCTCTAGAATCATAACGTTTTTGTAATCCGAGAGTGGGAATGTGAGGAGGAGAGAGAAGTGAACATTAGGCACATTCGTGTGCTGAAAGGGACCTCAATACTGAGCAACAGCAAGGACCATTTTTATGTATTAATTGTGGTAGACATCTACTTTATTTTTTAACAAGAAGTTATTATTTCTGTAGCAGCAACTATGTGCATGGTGCCTTTCAGACAAGAGGAAAACCAAAGTATGAGACAGGGGAATAGGATGTAATGAAGAGCAGTGTGATTGACCAGTGTAGCATACATCTTGTTAGCTTTCATTACTTTTATTTGGATTTTTTAAACGTCTTTGTTTAAACGCCATATGGAGGACTAGGATTTTATAGATCTTTTGGAAAGAGTTCATCTAAAGGAATGGCTTGAATAAGTAAATGGTTGAGATGTAGTGAACCAGTTCAGGAAGGGGGTTTCCAGCACAGGCAACAGTATGCTAGAAGATATGAAGGACAATAGTGATTTTTTAAAAACTAGATCTGGTTGTATGTTTTCCAAGGCAAAAATTTGTTTTCCCCCACATGAGGGGAAAAAAAGAAGTCAGGGGTAAAATGTGGAACAAATAGTATGTGATGGTATAATTAAAGACCATATCATAAGATGACCATATGGGTCAGACCAATGGTCCACCTAGCCCAGTATCTTGTCTTCCAGCAGTGACTGATGCCAGATGCTTTAGAGACAATGAACAGAATAGGGCAGTCATCCAGGCCCAGCTTCTGGCAGTCCTTCCAAGCATAGGGTTGCATAGCTGAATAGCCATTGACGGATGTATCCTCCATTAATTTATCAAATTATTTTTTTAATCCAGTTATACTTTTGGCCTTCACAACATCCCCTGGCAATGAGTTCTACAGCTGACTGTGAGTTGTGTGAAGTAGTACTTCCTTATCTTTGTTTTAAACTTGCTGCCTCTTAATTCCTTTGGGTGACCCCTGGTTCTTGTGTTATGTGAAGAGGTAAATAACACTTCTTTATACACTTTTTCCACACCATTCATGATTTTATAGATCTCTATCATATCCCCCCTTAGTTGTCCCTTTTTTAAGCTGAACAGTCTTTTTAAACTCTCCTCATATGGAAGTTGTTCCATACCCCTAATCATTTTTGTTGCCCTTCTCTGTACTTTTCCCAATTCTAATATATATATTTTTTTAAATGGGGCAACCATAATTGCATGCAGTATTCAAGGGGTGGGTGTACCTTAGTGGCATTAAGATATTTTCTGTCATATTTTCTATCACTTTCCTAGTGATTCCTAACATTCTGATAGCTTTTTCTGACTGCTGCTCCACATTGAGCAGATGTTTTCAGAGAACTATTCACAGTGACTGCAAGATCTCTTTCCTGAGTGGTAACAGCTACTTTAACCCCCCCCCCATCATTTTGTATGTATAATTGGGATTATGTTTTCCAGTGTGCAGTACTTTACATTTATCAGCACTTAATTTCTTCTGCCATTTTGTTCCCATTCACCAAATTTAGTGAGATCCCTTTGTAACTCTTCACAGTCACCTTTGGACTTAACTATCTTGAGTAATTTTGTGTCATCTGCAAGCTTTGCCATCTCACTGTTTACCCCTTTTTCCAGATCATTTATGAATATGTTGAACAGTTTCCGTACAGATCCTATGGGCACCCCGCTATTTACCTCTCTCCACTTTGAAAACTGATAATTTATTCCTACCCTCAGGTCCACATTAACACCATCAGGTCCTGTGTGGGATAGACACCCCATCACACTTCACTACAAAATCATATTTGGCCACTGTCATCTGCATTCTTTTAGGTTAACTGTGGCCATCTAGCTAAAGGAGATTCTTGCCACTTGACTAGGCAGGCTATTTGATATGCTTCCCTAAAGGAGAGCCATGCTGTTGCCAGTCAAAGTTCCACTGACATGTGTAATTTTTGTCTGCTGTGATTTTTTACTCTCCCACAGAGATACTGACATGATAAATGTTGTTTCATCTAGCACATTAATATCCAGCAACTTGCTGGTAGATATTAGTGTTACTATATTTTGATCCAAATGAGAGAACAGGGAATTGAACTACAGTTTCCCTCTCAGTGAATTTCTAAAATACTCAGTGCATACTCTGGGTAAGGTACATAATTAATTGCTTGCAAGGTGAACACTATGATCATTCAGTTTCCAGTGTGGATGCCTGCCAAATGAATTTGCCTTCTCATGCTATACTGTGCATGAGTTCAGAATCTGAAACGATTCATCACTTGTGGTAAAGTTAATTTAAATAGAGAATACTGATTAATTGGAAAGGTGTTGGAAAGTGATTACTGTATTTGCACTTTTTAAAAATCCTTCTAATATAAATGTTCTTTATCACACTTAGTTGTACACTTCAGAGTTCGCCAGCATATTACTCCTCTCCTACAGTCTTTACTTTAGCTTCCAGTAGTGTCTAGTGTTGACTTTAAGATCCTGTTCATCACCACTGTGACATTTCATCGACTGCCTCATTCATATTTTGTAGCTCAGCTTCTTAGAATCATTAGAAAGGAGTGGATTCTAGTTCCATCATTTATTCAGCATTTCTTTGATCGAGCACTCTCACTCAAAATTAGAAATGTGGTATATCTTACTCTTAAGTGTACAGTAGCATTGGTTTATTCTTCATTTTATGTTTACTTGTATTAAGCACTGTGAGGTACTGTTTCTGAGGCGCACTGCATGGCATGTTTATTGTATAAGTTCTTGATCTAAAGCTAAATGTATATAGTCAGAGGCAAAGCAAACTAAAACTCTTAGCAACAGCAGCACTGTCCATCATGAAATTCAGATAGAAAGCAAGAAACAAAACAAGGCTGGAATCTACAGGTGCAGATTTACTGTTACTGGAAATATTTGTAATAGCAATTGCCCAGTTTAAAATGTCATGATTTCATTCTCTGCATGAAATTATCTACCTTTAAATACTATATTATTTTCAATATTATTTTTGCATGGGCAGGAATGTCTAGTAAATGTCTTCCTGTAGTTCTGGACACTTGCAAATTGTTGACAAATTGGAGGGAATTCAGAAACAGCAACTAACATGAAGAAGCGTCTGGGAGGCTTGACTTGTGGAAGAAGATTACGTGATGTTGTAGTGTCTTGATAAATTAAACAGTAAATAACTCACCAGGACCAGATGGGATTAATCCAAGTTCTGAAGAAAGTCATATATGAAATTTTAGAACTAATAACTGTGGTATGTAACCTATCATTTAAATCAGCTGCTGTACCAGATTATGGAGGATAGCTAATGTGATGCCAATTTTTAAAAAAGGCTCCAGAGACGATGCTGGCAATTACAAGCTGGTAAACCTAACTTCAGTACCTGGTCAGTAACTGGTTAAAAGATAGGAAACAAAGGGTAGGAATAAATGGTCAGTTTTCAGAATGGAGAGAGAAGTAAATAGTGCCCCTTGGGTCTATACTGGGAATGTGTGTTTACCATATTTATAAATGATCTGGAAAAGGGGGTAAACAGTGAAGTGGCAAAATTTGCAGACAACACAAAATTACTCACGATAGTTAAGTCCAAAGCAGACTGCAAAGAGTTACAAAGGGATCTCACAAAACCGGGTGACTGGGCAACCAAATGGCAGATGAAATTCAATGTTGATAAATGCAAAGTAACGCACATTGGAAAACATAATCCCAACTATACATACAAAATGATGGAGTCTAAATTAGCCTTTGCTACTCAAGAAAGAAATCTTGGAGTCATCGGGGAGAGTTCTCTGAAAACATCCACTCAATGTGCAGCAGGAGTCAAAAAAGCTAACAGAACATTAGGAACCATTAGGAAAGGGATATATAATAAGATAGAAAACATCGTAATACCTCTATATAAATCCATGGTACACCCACATCTTGAATACTGTGTGAAGATCTGGTCATCCCATCTCAAACAAGATATGTTAGAATTGGAACAGGTACAGAAAAGGGCATCAAAAATGATTAGTGGTATGGAACAGCTTTTGTATGATGAGAAATTAAAAAGACTGGGACTTCTCAGCTTGGAAAAGAGACCACTGAGAGAGGATGTGATAGAGAGATATAAAATCTTGACTGAAGTAGAGGAAGTGAATAAGGAAATGTAATTTACTCCTACACATAACACAAGAACAAGAGGTCACCCAATAAATTAATAGGCAACAGGTTTAAAACAAACAAAAGGAAGTACTTCTTCATACAACGTACAGGCAACTTGTGGAACTCATTGCCAGGGGCTGTTGTGAAGGCCAAAACTATAACAGGGTTAAAAAAAACTTAGGTAAGTTAATGGAGGATAGGTCCATCAATGGCTATTAGCCAGGATAGTCAGGAATGCAACTCCATGTTCTGGGTGTCCCTAACCTCTGTTTGCCAAAATATGGGAGTGGATGACGGTATGGATCACTCAATGATTGCCTGTTCTGTTCATTCCCTCTGAAGCACCCAGCATTGGCCACTGTCAGAAGACAGATAGTAGGCTAGATGGCCATTGGTCTGACCCAGTATGGCCATTCTTATGTTCTTTTATTTGAGGTTGAGAAGGAATTTTTCCCTGGGTCAGATTGGCAGAGACCCTGAGGGTTTTTTGCATTCTTCTGCAGCAGGGGCATGACTCACTTACAGATTTAAACTAGTGTAAATGGTGGATTCTCTGTAACTAGAAGCCTTTAAACTATGATTTGAGGACTTCAGTAACTCAGCCAGAGGTTATGAGTCTATTACAGGAGTGGGTTGTGTGGCCTGCAATGTGCAGAACGTCAGACTAGATAATCATGATGGTCCCTTGGGGTTGCTTCTGCTTTGAGCAGGCGTTTGGACTAGATGACCTCCTCAGGTCTCTTCCAGCCCTAATCTTCTACGATTCTATGAACTCTCTTTGGCTGCATGTGGGCAGCCTAGAGCTTGGGGAAACTTTGTAAACTTTCTTTTTTCCTTTCATTTCAGGCTTCCTTAATCTTCCCCTGTTTTTCTAACTCAAATTTATTGTCCATCCGGTGTCCCTGCTCCAGCCTCTTCTTGTCCATGCAGGGCCTCCAATCAAACAATCTTCTTGCTCTACCTGTCTAGCACCTTCCTGCTCCAGCCTTCTTCCCCATGCACGGTCCTTACTCCAGGATTCCCCATTCTGGCTCTCTGGCTCCCACCCCAATCCCTCCATGCCATGTCCCAATTCTGACCTCTCCAACCCCTTCCTCCCCTGAAATACCTCACTGCTATCTCATTCAATGGCTTGATCATGATTGTGATGGCTCTTGGTGATTCCTTCAGCAATGACAGCTCCCTTGCTAGCTGCTCCAGAAGCTGTAGGTCCCTGGGCAGTGTCTCCTGAGTGCACTCTCACCAGAGTGGCAGTGATGGCTCTGGCAGCAGCTCTTGCCTCCCACCATAGTAGCTTCACCTCCAGAAGCAGCGGGTTCCTCAATGGTTCCTGATTGCTCCCTGTGGGAGCAGTCTCTTGCTGCTGATGGCACTTGGATGGCAGATGCAATGCCTATTATGCTGCAGTAGCCATCCTGCTTTCAGACATCTTGGCTGTGGCTGCACACAAGAAAGCAGAGCCAACAGCAATACACTGCTGCCCAGCTTTCTGGACCACCTGGAAGGGCTCAGGAAATAAGTTTGGGAGCCCACCCCTTTAATAATGTACATTTTATATTATATCCTGTACCCCAGGAAGTATGATGTGATAAGGAAATTACAATAAGAAGTTTGAAATCCTCCAAAAATTGATTGCCAAGTCATTTTGCTAAATCTTTGTGTATCAATTTAAATGGTTTCTTCTTGTCCAGTACTTACTGTATGACCAATGGTTATTAAAACCTTCCTAATCTGCAGTTTTCCTCTTTTTTCCTCTATAAAAGGCATCTTCCTCCCCTCCTTAAGTATTACAGAGATCAATAACTTGGATATAATGCAAGAACACCAAGCCAGGCTTGCCGTACTGAGCCCTGGTCTATTCTGCAAACTTACGTCGGTATAACTGTGTCGCTCAAAGGTATGGAAAATTCACACCCCTGAGCAAGGTAGTTAGTCCAATCTAACCCACGGTGTAGACAGTGCTATGCTGACGGGAGGGCTTCTCCCATCAGCATAGCTACCACCTTTCAGGAAGTGGAGTACCTACACTGACAGGAGAAGCTCTCCCGTTGGCATTAGTAGCATCTTCACTAAGTGCTACAGCTGCACTACTGCACCACTGTAAGTGTAGACAAGAACTCATGTGAGCTATCCGACTGAAGTACAATTAGGCCAGATTCTGATCTTTTATTATTATTTATTGTATTTTTCAAAAATCACATTTGCAACAATCCAAAAACGTTGGCTGAACTTTATTAAAATCCTCTGGTAGCTCATTCATAACTGCCGATAATGGCCTACCTACAGAATACAAAATAGTGTCATCAATATAAAGATGAACTCAGGAGCTTGCAGCTGCCTGTACTATATTGTTGCTGTTAAGAGAATGAGGGAATCTAAAATAGACTCCTGAGGGACTCCTTTAGTAATAGACTTTATCTGACAAATAAAAATCATCCTATTTATCACTCTTTATTTCAGCTCTGGTACCAACCCAAAGAGTCAGAGCTAACATTATTTTTTTCAAGTCCATTTAATAAAATGGCCCATCACATTGAATGCTTTGGAAAAATCAATAATAATGGCTGAACTTCTTGTCCCTTATCAAAAGCATAAATAATATTGTTGGTTGTTTTTGTAATAACCAACATAGTGCCACAATGAGTTGAAAACTCCAAACAATTAACAGAGATAATTTCATCTCTCTCTAAATAATGCATGAATTGATTGTTAATCATTCTAGAATATTAGAACAGGCTGATTAGATACATTTTGGTTTATAGAATATGGTTATTTTCATGATCATTTAAAAAAATTAAAATACTTTATAATTATAATACTGCATTGTGTGCTCATTGCATTACTTTCTATTGTGATATGTTGTTGTTGGGGGAGATTTTCAGAAAGCATCAATGGAGACTTTCTGTGGGAATTGGGTACGTAATTGCCCTTTGTGCCTTTGAAGATCTTTGAAGTTTCTTTCTGGTACCACCCACAGTATGCTAGATGCTTTCTGAACATAAAAATAAGACAAAGTAACTGGAATGAAGCTCTTATAGTCTAAAATCTGTAACCCATTGTGCACGTTTTTCCTACCATAGTGTGCATTCTGGATGAGACTGGAGGTTTCCTAATCTTTCATCTTTAATATTTTACACTTTATTCTCCAGCTTCCCATCTACCTAGCAATTGCAATGTAGTGTACTTCCCTTAGGCAGGGAGATAGGCTAAGTGTCTTTCAATTAATTATTATTTATTATTTGTTTTAGTGTAGCACTAGGAGACTTCAGCCAGGATTGGGCCCCATTCTGGTAAACACTGTAAAACACACAGTAAGAACATTCCTTGTCTCCAGAGCTTATGATAGAAATAGACGAGACAAAAAGTGGAGAATTGAGAGTGTGTGATTTACTCATAATCACACAGAAAGTGTGTGACTGAGCCAGGAACTGAATCTAGATCTCCTGAATCAAAGCTCTATGCCTTAATTATATGACCATCCTTCCTATCTGGTCTATCTCCAGAGGGTGGGAAGGAATTGCTGCTATCCTTGGATGCTCAACAGATGCCTTGGAAAGGCCCAGCCTCTTACTGACCTGCAGTATTTTACGTATACATAATCCTTTGATTATACTATTTGGGATCATGGGATGATGGCTGCACTGTTTAAGCCCTCATGCCTCCTGCGCATTGCATAGCTGGCGGAGTATGGTAGACTGGCAAGGATGGTTAGCCAGTCCTTCAACGTAATGCTATTTAGAGTGCTAGTTTGGAATCCTGCCTTGTTGCTGCCCTGGGGAGGAAGTGACTCACTGTACTTTCTTTCTGAAAGGAATCTTTCTCTGTAGGAATTTGCTCTTAGAATGGCTCAGCAAATTTGTAAAAAAAAATAAAAAAAAATTCAAATATAAAATGACACGTCTCTTATACAGATTAACACAGTATGCCACAGGCAGAAGTTACATAGTAACATCTTGAAAAATCAGTTAGAATGTGTGGGACTCCACTATTTATTTTTAAAATAGCTTATTTTCCCCACAAAAAATATCAATTCATAGCAACTATCCTTTGACCATAGCAATTATTAATGGCCCTTGGAGCTGCTGCCTGAAGTCTCTTACTAGTGGGAAGGCATTTATCTTAACTTCGTACATTCAGTGAATTAGCTTTTGTCCTACTTCCCTCTGTTGCTGCAGTCTGTGAGGAATTATCTTGTATTGTCATTGCAGCTTGGTTGGTATTCTCATCTCAGAGTGAAAATTATATTGCTTCATCAAGCCCTTCACTAGAATATGACCTGATGTTGGCACTGCAGTACAGTACTATGGCAGAGAGGATACTGCACTAAGCAAGAGTATTATCTTTTCTTGGTAGCTGTAGGTGCAGCCATATTAGATTAAAAAATTACCAGAGGGATTTTTTCAGGTTTCACCAGGGATGAAATCACAATTATGGTGACATATGCATGAGTTAAGGCGGGTGTACAGTAAGGTTCAATCTTCTAAATATTTTAGTTCCTGCAGTATAGTCACAGATCCACACAGAAATAAACATCTAATCCAAAGAAAATGTCTTCATTTCAGCTACTAAAAAAAATAAATTAATTTATTGGTTTCCCTGTTTTATTATAGGATATCATGGAATGAACTTTCAAAAATAGCTGGCTAATTTTTAACCCATAAAATGTGTACATATGCACATACAAGCAGCAGTGCGTGGAGAACATGTATTTGAATATTATTCCTGAGGGAATTCTGTGCCAAAAAAAATAAAATTTCTGCATCAAAAAATTAAAAATTCTGCCACAATATTTTAAAATTCTGCAAAATTCTGCAAGTTTCATTTGTCAATAAATAAATGTAGGGGCTCCAGCATGGCAGTGGGAGCACAGGCCATTGGCTGCACAAAGGTGGGAGATCACCCTGCAGCCCCCCCCCCACCCGTGGGAAATGGACTCAGCGGTAAGGCTGCACCTGACCCTGACACAGCACAAGGGCTGGCCTTACCCCAGAAATACCCTGAGGCCCTGTCGCTCTGTGCTAGGTGTACCAGGTGTAGGGCAGGCTGGCTCAACCAGGCAGGATCCAAATGTGAAGTGGCTCAGTATGGGGGGGATCCAGGTGTGGGAGTGAGAGGGTTCTGTGTGGGACAATCTGGGTGCAGGCAGCTTAGTGCGGGGTCTAGATGTGGGGGGATCTGGATGCAGAGAGGCTTGTTGGGGGGGTTCTAGGTGCAGGGGCAATGGGACTCTAGAGGGGCTTCCAGATGAAGGAGGTTAGGGCTCAGTGGGGGGTCTGGGTGTGGGGGTCTCAGCGGGAGGATCTGGATGCTGGGGGAGTGGGGTTTGAGGGGTGGGTCTCTGGCTGTAGCTTGTTGGGGGTCAGTGGGGTGAGGGTCTGGATGAGGGGGCTCTGGGAGGTGCAGAGGCGTGGGGCTCATCATGGTGGGGGTTTGAGTGTAGGGAGTGTAGAGGTGGGGGTCTGGAGGCAGGGAGGCTCCAGATGCAGGGGTTGAGGTTCAGTGGGGTGGGGCTCGGTATGGAGGGCTGGGTGTGTGTGTCTGGGTATACAGGGTGAGGTTTGGCGCGGGGGGGTCCGGGTATGGGAGGTCCAGATGCACAGGGGTTGGACAGATGGGGGAGCAGCTCCTTGTACAGTGACCCCTCCCCCTGTGGCTAAGTAGTGATAGGGGTAGAAAGCAGAGGAGGATGCTGAGCTTCCTGCAGCCGGGGGGAGGTTTCTGATGGTGGGTCTGACACAGCCCCATCTGCTCCTTGCAGGGGAAGAGGAAGCCCCATCCTCTCCCAGGTCCAGCTCAGCTGGGACTAGCAGCTGATCCTAGTGCAAGATAGGAGCCATCGGCTGGGGTGTCCCCAGCCCTGCAGTGATTTAGCTCTCGGCCGACTACTCCGGGTGCCTGAAACGATGTGCCTGCGCTGCTAGGGAGTGGTGCATGACCGCTCTTGCAGCTTCCCTTTGCTTCCCTGTCAGAAAGTTATTTTTCTGCAGGGAAGCAAAGAAATCTGTGGGGGACATGAATTCTGCACATGTGCAGTGGCGCAAAATTCCCCCAGGAGTAAAATTGAATATGCAGCTTGTACAAGGATGCCAACGTGATGGTGTGCCTTTATTATTACATCATTTATTAAGCACCTACCTCTGTGAAATCTGCTTGTGTTACATGCCTTAACTGGAGAGATTTAAGATCTCACTAAAAATCCAGACACCACTCTCTCTTGCTGCTAGTAGCTTTACCAGTCCGCAGGTGAAATTACCTGTTTGAACATGCAGATTTTGTTGGTCAGTTTAGGAACCATTGTTTGAAAATTCAGCCTCTTTTTACATGTTGTAGTGTGACAAAGGATTATTTCAAATTAGGGAGGTCATTGGAACAGGAATACACTAGCATCTAATGCTCTAACTCACACTGGAACCTGGGCCAACCAGCCAACTGAACCAAGGGACCATATGTGGCTTCTTAAAGGTTGGCCCTCACTCTCTTAAGTCAAGATTTCAAACGTAGGAGAGAATCTAGCCCTTCATATTGCTGCAAACAGTCTGTCCCAACCTGCTCTACAAACACAGTCCATATACTTTAATTAAAACTAATTGCCTCTCTTTTGGTTTGGCATTATTAACCAATGAGCTAAAAAAGATCAAATCAAACCTTCTTCCCACGCTTGGCTGCTCCTAGGATTCTTCCCTAAGGACTGCTCAGCCCACACCCTAGATCCTCTCATCAAATAACCACTGCCACCTCACTTACATCCAGTTTTCAGAACTCAGTTGACCTTTTCCAAGCAGGTTCAACACCTTCTAGCATGGTGGAGTGTTGTACGCAAATGCCAGCCTGTTATCGTTGTAGTATAAAATGTATTAAGTGTCCAACTTCTTTTCTACATCAATACATGATTGAAGCTCATTGTTATCTCAGTACCTACTTTTGAAGCTTCTGCTCAAAACACAGATGCTATAACTAATGGAACTAAATGAACCTCCTCTGTATTGTAATCCTTAAATGGAGAAATGTTTTTTATTATAAAGTTTATTAAATGAAATGCATACTATGGGGAAGAAGCAGAGTCAAATGATCATTTATGGCAAAAATAAAAACTTTAAGCTTCCCTTATACTCCGCTGGGCATGGAATGCCAAAAGAGAAGTAGAAAGGCATTTAGTCTTGTTGCAAGGTTTAATGTACTGTACCATATTATAACAGTCCAAATCACAGGTTTAACTGACTATTGCTTGCTCCTTAATTCTTCTTTTCCCCTTTAGTTTTTATTGCAGAGAGGGATCAAATTAGCCCTTTTAAAATATATGCTGGTGATTCATTAGTTAAGCAAGCTTGGAAGGCTGTGCTATTACCTATCCTGTTTTACAATATTTATTGTGCTAGAAAGGATTTTTAATGCATGCTTGGCTGGGGCAAGTAGAGCATTGCAGCTTAATTCTGATGAGGTAATAAAAACAGATGAAGAAGGTAAGATGAAACATATGCTCCAGTAATTGGCAGAAATGTGTGATTCAAATAATAGACACACACAAATAATCAAATGCACATTCAGTAGACTAGAGCTTGTAAATTACACTGCCCTGTGCCAGCAATGCCATGCTCCTTAGAGGAAAGCCCATCTTGTGAAAAACAGTGGTGCCTGGGAGGAGAGACCCTCCTGTCCAGAGTAGATGGGGATTCTGTCTGTCTCCTTTTTGTCCAATGAGCTGGCCTTTTCTAGCCCTCTGTACCATTGTGGCACTCCATAATGCTGCAAACTGCTCCCCTGCCGCGCCGCTGGGGACCTCTGGCTGAATTTATGCTAGCATAAACTACTGATAAATACAGTCCAGTAGCTTTGTCTCTTTGTCATGTGCGATCCAAAAGGAGATTTCTCAGCCTTTTGGCAAAGCTCATGTAGTATCTGCTAAGTTGATTTTTGCTACCTGGGAACTATATCTTGCACTGGCAAGAGGATGATCTAATAGGTCTTAACTGCCTCTAATATCTTACTGATGAAATTAGTGGTATACACTTTACCTCCCACTTACCAGCTATTGTAAAGGGGCAGATATTAGATAGCCTCCATTGAAGCATATAATAAAAAAGCCAACTTATTTTCCTTATTTAGAATTCACTCTCTTTATTACTTCAAAATCTTGTATGAAGATGTATTTTGATGATAGCCCCTCAGTGAAATCTCTCAATATTGTGGTACACTTAAGATCACAGAACCTTATTTATTCCCTGGTCAACAAAAACAGTTGCTCCAGTTGCTTCCTCTTCTTTCTGTGGAAAAATATCTAGACCACAGTGTGCTACCTATGTGTAAAGGTCACATTTAATGGTTACCACAGTATAAGTACTCATACTTAAAAGGCCCCATTGTTGAGATAGCTATTGCAAATTATATAATCTCTGTATATATGTATATTTATAGAATGGGTAATTTTAAAACTTTGACAACCTTTCTTGAGATAAACAGATGCTACTTCAGTATTTGCAATACTAAACTTTTTATATAACTTTAATGTATTATAAGCGATATCTTGAATGCTGAAAATTCTGAGGAAAAGTCCCCTTTTCAGGTTTTAAGACTTCTCATTCTTTTGGTATTTCTGTTAGTGAAAGATACAATGGTGTCTTAAGATGCAATTTTCCTGATATTTTCTGGTAGGAAATCCAGTCTCACAGTGGAGAGAGAAAGTGCAGCCAATCATATGAATTAAAATAAATTTTATTCTTTAGGAAAACAATTTGTGGTGGGTAATTGTTATCTCACTTCCAAGTTGGTAACTTCCTATTTCATAGTTAATAATTCTGTTTTATTAAATTCAAAAACAGGGAGACAGATTCTCAGCTGGTACAAATGAGCATAGTTCCATTGAAGTCAATGGAGCTACCCTAATTAACACCAGCTGAGAATCTGTCTATCCTAGCAGTTATTTTAAGGTTTTTTTAAATTTTATATTGCAGACTTCATTAATGTACCATACCTGGGAAAGTGTCATTTTTTTTATTTCAAGCACCAAAAAAGTCCCTTCTACATTAATTTAGGTAGCTATCTGGCAAGCAGAATAGTTGGACTGCAAATATACGCCACCAACTTTGTTTTAATTAGTACAGTCACAATACCATGTATTTGTGCCAAGAATATTGTATGTCTAATTTAGGGCATTTGCTTTGCCCATGTTGTGGAGGAGTTAAAAGGATACAATTAATCTAATAATATATAAACAGTGCAAATGCCCAACTGTGCATAAAGTGATAAGAAGAGAAGGCTTTAGTGCCATGATACCCACAAAAAACATAGCATTAAACAAGGAGACAAGAAAAAGTGATCTCCTCAGACTAGAACAGATGGATATACATTTTCATAGCTTTTTGACCAGCAGCAGGTAACAGAGAGGATTCTGAATTCTGACATATCTTGCAGTGCCCCTAAGTGCAATATCATCCACAATAAGGTGAATGTGGGATAAAGTACATGATAATTGAATGTTATATTGTGCCTCTTTCTTTACTCCAAATGTTTCCAAAGTCTTTGGCAAACACAAGAATGTAGAAAAGACGCTGGCCACTGGATCTTAAATCTGCAGTTGCTACAACTGTTCCTTTATAACCTTGTGAGAGCTGCAGAAGTAAAAAAGTATAGAGTTCAACCTTTTTTTCTGTTAGCATACATTATTTTGACTAAGCTAATATTAACTTTGTTGTGTGGAGAAGTAGCAATAATTGGGATAGGAAGGTGAAGGGAGGGAGCGGAACCTATTTGAAACCTGCTCAGCGGAATCCCATTGAAATTCTGTGTACCAGCCTGAGAGCTGGCAAAGGGACCACAAATGTGAGCAAGGACAATGGTGACCATAGACAGGAAAAAAGTTGTGAGATGGTCATGAAAACACCTTGATCAAAAGTTCAGAAGCTTTTTAAATACTCTGGTTGCTATTTGGAGAAACACTTTCTTCCTTGTGAACACTGGCATCAGCTCCCAATGTTTGTACAGGCAACTGTCCTCCTTAGTAACAGATAAGTAGAAGGAGACAGGCACACCAATTCTTCTAATTTCTGAAAAAACATGCTGTTCTTTAAAATCATTATCTGCATATTAACAGAGGGTAGGACAAATAAAAACACTTTTAGCTCATGAGAATCTTAATCCCCAACAACAACAACAAAAACAAGGAGTCCTTGTGGCACCTTAGGGTATGTCTTCACTACCCGCCGATCCGGCGGGTAGCAATCGGTCTATCGGGGATCGACTTACCGCGTCTCGTGAGGACGCGGTAAAATCGATCCCTGATCGCTCTGCCGTCGACTCCGGAAATCCACCTCGGCAAGAGGCGGCAGCGGAGTCGGCGGCAGCGCGGCAGCGCGGCAGCGGTCGACTTTCCCCCGTCCTCACCGCCAGGTAAGCCGACCTAAAATACGCAACTTCAGCTACGGTATTCACGTAGCTGAAGTTGCGTATCTTAGGTCGGAACCCCGCTGTAGTGTAGACCCAGCCTAGAGACTAACAAATTTATTTGGGCATAAACTTTTGTGGGCTAGAACCCACTTCATCAGATGTATGAAGTGAAAAATACAGGAGCAGGTAGAAATACATGAAAGGATGGGGATTGCTTTACCAAGTGTGAGGTCAGTCTAAT
>NW_020664417.1:16628249-16730525 GCF_002925995.2 Terrapene triunguis | reverse complement strand
TTATCTCTGAAGCAGACGACTTCTCAAAAATTGTAGACCAGTGTATTTTATCAGGAAATGTGAGAAGAAGGATAGCCCAGAGTTTGGGGTACTGGAATGGGATGGGAAACCCAGGCTCTATTCTCCGTTCTTCCACAGACTTCCTGTGTGACCTTGTACTTAGCCTCTTTGTGACTCGGGTCACCATCTGTAAAAAATAGGAGTCCCAGAAAAGAGACGTGTGCCACTGGGATAAAACTGCCCAGTGAAACAGCATGAAAATGATGCCCCTACAACCAAGTTGGCCATGGGATACACACACACAAAACACAATGTATAGAAAAGGATTCACTGGTCTTGGTACTGATTCTAAAACAGAGATAGGAACAAGGAGATTATAAAATGGACAGTCGTCTGTTCTTGGAACAGCACTGTAGGCTGTATAACACCATAGGAAATATAAATTAGCTTTATGGTTTTGGAACAGGTCTTATACTTTTGCTATAGCTACAGTGTTCAGATTGAAAACTTGGCTCTACAAAGTCCAACAGCTGGTGTAATGGTCCTGGTTAAGGCCTTTCCACGGTGCTATTACAGAGGAGCTAGGGTGAAATCCTGACTCTGTTGAAGTCAGTGGTAAAATTCTTGTTGACTTCAGTGGGGCCAGGAGAATAGCAAAGAGTAAATCTTAAAAAGTTGCCATTTTCCTTGGATTATTTAATATTTATAATTAGTATATGTAGTTAAAAATCTAGCAGACATTCTACTTCAGACACCAGGAATGAAATGCATAACCTGTTGAAGTCAATGAAAAAATGCACATTGACTTCAGCAGGGATGGGATTTCACCCATGAAGTTTTCTGTTTTGGTGATTTTTCTAGATCTGTATTGTGTATGTCTTCCGTGTAAATATTTAAGTTGCTCTTGTAGCTGCTCTTACAGTAGTTCATTGTATGTTGGAATTTCTTTTGTTAAAAAATGCTAAGAGATCCTTAGCTCAGGAATAATTTATTTTTGTCTTTACCAAGCTATAATTTAAATTGTTTCAACTATTAGATAGGGAGTATAAATAGTGGTTTGGTGCTATTTTTTCACTAGAGTTGGTAAGGCAACGTTTTTTCATCAGAAAATGCCAATTTGTGAAAACCAAACTTTTTGTGGGAACGTGTCAGTTTCAAGGAAAATTAAATCAAGAAAGGTTTCTTGATGAAATTTCTGGTGAGAGGAGACTCTGCCAGAATAGCCTGGTGGTCAAAGCCCTCACCTGGGGTGGTTTGAATCAGCCAAAACATGGACTTTAAACCTGGGTTTCCCACATCCCCGGTGAGTGCCCGGGATGATTCTGGCATGGGTCTCTGCTTTTTTTCAAAAGGTTTCAGGCTCATCCCAATGCACAATGGAACATTTTTGAAATAGTGAAAATATTTGTTGAGTGGGAAAATAACTTCCCACCAAGCTCTAGTCATCACACCGTAGCAAATATATAAACAGCATAGGTCACCTTAGTTTTTGAATATTTGGATGCAAATTTTCCCCAGGTTTCAAGCAGGAATAAGTTTACTGGTTTCCTCCTAATCCCCAGTGGGGATCTGAAAACACCACAGAATACAGTCATAGTGCATGATGTAGGAGACTGGCAAGGTGACAGTAGCAGGGTGTTGAAGAACAGGACTGAAGGAGGAGATTTTTCAAAGGCATAAATGGGAGTTAAGCATCCAATTTTACTGATTGCCAATGGAAGTTGGATACCTAACTCCTTTTAGTCTCCTTTGAAATTCCCAGCCAAGGTGTATTGACAAATCTTGGTGGGAAAGTTGGACTGCTGCCGTCAGCACCATTGTTATTTAATTAAAACATTTATGTAATTTCAGAGAGCTATACATAAACCATTGTAGTAAATTGCATTTTGTTAGACAGTGGCATTCTTTCCAAGGAGCCCAAGCTTATCAGTGTAATCACAGAAAACAATACGGTTTTGCTTTATCTGATTGTGTAAATGGAACCCATTTCAGTTGTTCCTCTCCAGTTATTAAATACTGCCAGAATGGTGTACTTCTTCTATCAATGTTCCCATTCTTGGCTTGTCCCATCACAACAGCAGTACTGGGTTTTAATGACAGTGTGAAGGCTAGGGTTTGTTCATATTTAAATGCATTTTAAGTCTACAACCCTGCCACTTCAACAGAACTGCCACTCTCACTGTGATCAAACAGCACTTCAAAAACTAGTGTCTTCTTTGGGCCTGATTCCACATTCCAAACCCCCATTGCATTGATGGGTATTTATGGTGCATGAATGTTGTTTGATCAGGCCTTTTCTGAAATTTCCAAGATTTGAATATCTTGCTATGAGCATCACATCTTGACATTTCAGTTCAGTCAACTGAGTGGACAACCAGCACTTTACCTGGAGAAGGGAGAGGGAAAGGGGGGTGGAGAGCAATAGGCAGTGTCAGTTAGAAAGAAGATAGGTTTATGACAGAAAAAGAGAAGAGTAAAGAAGAAGAGAAAACAATGAGGGAGCTGGGAAACAGAGGAGGCTGGAGCAGAGAAAAGAACAGGAAAAACTGCAGGGTAGATAAGGCAGGAGAGAGAACAGGAAATAGTGCCTGGTGCTGCACTCTTGGATGTGCACATGGATTAGACTGTACACTGCCAATCTGGAATGGAAACTGTCTCCGAATCCCTGATTAAACTCACTAACTCCCTTAGAAAATCCTCCATTCCAGCCGCACCAAATGTTCATGGCTTGGGTCTAGATCAGGGGTGGGCAAAATACGGCCCACAGGTCTAACATTTCAATACGGTCTAACATTTCTGTCCGGCTCGCCATGACTAACATTTCTGTCTGGCCTCCTCTGCCCCCTCGCGATCGCTGCGTCCGGGCTGCTAAAAGTCCCGCGGGGGCACAGCGGGGCGCTCAGGCAGGCTGCCTGCCTGCCGTGGTCCCATGCTGCTTCAGGGAGTGGCCAGCTGCTGCCGGCACGTCTCTGCACGCCCCTGGTGGGGGGGAGGCGGCTCCGTGTACTGCCCCCACCCCCAGCACGGTCCTCACAGCTCCCATTGGCTGGAAACCGGCCAACGGGAGCTGCGGGGGTGGTGCTTGCGGGCGCAGGCAGTGCACGAAGACCTGCTGCCCCTTCCCCCCCAAGGGGTGCGCAGAGATGTGCCAGCAGCAGCCGTCCGCAGTCGCTTCCAGGAGCGGCATGGGGCCACAGCATGCAGGCAGGCAGCCTGCCTGAGCCCTGCTGTGCCACCGGCTTGGAGCCACCTGTGGTAAGCGCCTCCCGGCCAGAGCCTGCACTCACACCCCAACCCCCTGCCCAGGTCAGAACCCCCTCCTGCACCCAAATTCCCTCCCAGACCCCACACCCCCTCCTGCACCCCAACACTCTGCACCAGCCCGGAACTCCCTCCTGCACCCTTTCCATTAATATAGTAGAAATGTGCGGCCCGTGACCACTTACCAAAATTCGTGGAGTAGCCCACTTGCAAAAATTATTGTCCACCCCCGGTCTAGATGGTCTTTGTAAATCAGTAGATCATATAGGCAGCAGGGTGGTTCATATTAGCTTACAATGGCTTTTTCTGCATTTGATACTGTCTAAGAGATTAAGGAAAGTTTTGTATTTATTGATATTTCCGGTGACACATCTAAACATGAATCATTCATAGGGATGGTCTAGATCAGGGGTGGGCAAACTACAGCCCTCCCACACCCCAAACCCCTGCTTTGAGCCCCCTGCCGCATCCTACGCCGCATCCTGCACCCCTCCTACAGCCTGCACTCCCTCCCGCACCCCAACCCCCTGCCTTGAGCCCCCTGCGGCACCCCTCCTGCACCCCAACCCCTGCCCTGAGCCCGCTTGTACACTCTGCACCCCTCCTGCACCCCAGCCCCTTACCCTGTGCCGACTTCCTGCACACTGCACCCGCTCCTACACCCCACACTCCCTCCCGCGCCCCAGCCCTACATCCATGGCCCTGAAAGGGAGGCAATTTCCCCACCCAGATGTGGCCCTTGGGCCAAAAAGTTTGCCCACCCCTGGTCTAGATAATACTTAGTCCTGCCATGAGTGCAGCGGACTGGACTAGATGACTCTCGAGGTCCCTTCCAGTCCTATGATTCTATGATTCATAAGGTCTTTGATGCAGAAATTTACCCAGGTTGTTGTTCTATCACATCTTCTATTCGAAATACAGAAAAAACCTTCAGTTTTGGTTAAAATGCATACAGCTTTTACATGTTCCTTAATGTATCAACTTTATCATTAAACACTGGTTATCCCATTATTCCTTTGGATACTTCATTTGGACAGTCTGCCATTCCAGGTTCTACCATTCTGTTCCATTGGTTCAGCAACAGACTTGACAGTCTGCATTATGGTTAATTATTTTGATCTTGTATAAATCCATATAGTGCCAAAAGCTGTGTGCAGCCTGTTACTAACAAATATGGCAAATAATTCAGAAAAGACAGAAGTGTTCAATAAATATTTCTGTTTTGTATTGGGGGGAAAAAGATTATGTAGTCGTATCATATAGTGATGATAACGCTCTTTCCATTCCACTAATGTCTCAGGAGGATGTTAATCAGCAGCTAGTAAAGTAAGACATTTTTAAATCAGTAGGTCCAGATAACGTACATCTAAGAGTTTTGAAAGAGCTGGCCGAGGAGTTCACTGGACCGTCTTGTTGATTCTCTATAAATTTTGGAACACCGGGGAAGTTCCAGAAGAAAGCTAATGTTATGTCTATATTTAAAAAGGGTAAACCAGATGACTTAGGTAATCATAAGCCTGTCAGTCTGACATTATTCTAGGGCAAAATAGTGGAGTGACTGATACAGGATTCGATAAATAAAGAATTAAAGGGAGGTAATATAATTAATGCCAAAGACCATGGTTTGTAGAAAATAGATTGTGAAACTAACTTGATATCTTTTTTCTTGAGATTACAAGTTTGATTGATAAAGGTAAGAGTGTGGATGTAACATACTTAGGCTTCTGAAAGGTGCATGACATTTTGTTTAAAAACTTAGAAGGATATAGAAGTAACATGGCATACATTAAGCAGATTAAAAATTGGCTGGCTGATAGGTTTCAAAAGGCAATTGTTAACGAGGAATCATTGAGTGAGTGTGTTTCTTGTGGTGTCCTTCAAGGATCAGTTCTTGGTTCTACTCTACTTAACGTTTTTATCAGTGATCTGGGAAAAAAAACATAAAATCATTGCTGATAAAGTGTGCAGTTGACACAAACATTGAGGGAATGGTAAATAATGAAGAGAACAGGTTACGGATACAGAGCGATCTGGATTGCTTGGTAAACTGGGCACAAGCAACAATATGCATTTTAGTCTGTTCCTAGATGTATACATTCAACCAAAGAATATAGGCCACAGTTCCACGATGTGGGGCTCTATCCTGGGAAGCAGTCCTCTAAAAAAGACTTGCGAGTCATGGTGGATAATCAGCTGAACAGGAGTTCCTAGTGTGCACTATGGCCAAAAGGGCTAATGTGATCCATGGATTCATAAGCAGGGGTGTGATATTTTGAGGATTACCCAGACCAGTAAGGAGTGTGTGCCCCGTAAGCTCGTGCTGCTCAGTAGCCTGCCCACAAGCACCCTGGCTTCCACCAGCCTAGTTACTCCTTGCAAGGGGACACCAACACCCTTCCTGTCCCGAGTCTCCCCAAATCCGCCCTGCCAGAGTTTTTAACTGTCAGACACTCGGACTTTTCCCCTCTGGTTCATCACCCCCGAAAACGTAAAACCAGTCCCCCAGATACCAGCTTTCTTTAGCCCCCATGCTCCACACAGTTTGCACAACAGAGATCTCCTTGGCTTTATTTAATAGAAAAACCACAGATTAAGGGAGGGCAAACATATACAAGTTACACAGCAAATAAACATAAAGATGCAACTTCAGGCTTTACATTTCCATATTGGATAAAATCCCTTTTCTAATACAAGATAACTATTGCCTTTGAACAGTTTCTCCCCTAATTATAGTGGTGATCCATCATTTCACTGACATCTTCCTGCTTAGAGGCTGCCTCTAAGTTTCTGGATGAAAAACTTCAGACAAAATCCTGCTTTTAAAAGGCTTTTTTCTCCTCCCCCCACACCCCATCCTTGGAGATTCATGTTTATTCAGTGTGTGGAACCCCCTCTTGATTCCACAGTTGGAATGTCTCCATGTCTTTCCTTTAACTCTAATGGCCCATCCTTGTCTTTTCCTGGCTAGACAATGGGTCATTACTTGGAGTTGGTTGCATATAAACACCTGGCTTGGGAAGCACTCCTCCCTGTCTGATTGCTCCCTGTCCTGATGTGAGTGGAGACAAAGTTTCTGAGCCCAGTTCTCTATATACACAAATACATACATTCATAACCATAGCCTGCATACATAGCTCATAATGATTATCAAGTTTAGAACATTACAAGCTTTCACAATAGACCTTACTTGACGTATTTTATAGCACAATAATGTTGTATACAGTTGATTGACTGTTTATTCTTTGGGGTTCAATCCCTGTTCGCCCCTTGGGGTGTCTGGATCCTGATTGTTACCAAGGGAATTTCAAGTAGGAGTAGAGAGGTTATTTTACCTTTGTATTTGTCACTGATGTGACCTACTGCAGGAATACTGTGTCCAGTTCTGGTGTCCACACTTCAGGAAAGATGTTGATAAATTGGAGAGGGTTCAGAGAAGAGCCACGAGAATGATTAAAGGATTAGAAAGTGTGCCTAATAGTGATTGATTCAAGGAGTTCAATCTATTTATCTTAACAAAGAGAAGATTAAGGGGTGACTTGATTACAGACTGTAAGTACTTACCTTGGGAACAAATATTAAATAATCGGCTCTTCAGGCTAGCAGAGAAAGGTGATCCAATGGCTGGAAGATGAAGCTGGAAATTCAGATTGGGAATAAGGCATAGATTTTAGATTTAGAGCACCCTTGGATGGCTTGATGGATCCTCAGTGTGGTAAGTCTCAAGTAAAACAACCTGAAATAAAATCATATAGAAAGAGAATTATAGGGTTGAAGAGGTATTCACAGCCCCAGGTGTCTCTGATTAATGAGCATCATCCTCTTCATCTTAAAAAACAACATTGCATCTCGACTCAGTTATGAAATAAATCTTATTTGTGCTTTTTGAAACCCTCTTCTCTGCTCTTTGGCACGTATTCAGAAGTGCTCTGAGACAGCATGGGTTGTTGTGCTGATGACATACTGAGAATCAAGGGTTAGGGGGAAATTCCCTCATGTAAGCTAAGGCCAAAATGGGACAGTTTGATCATTTCAATTTCTGGCAGTGAAATTCAAGAGATACATTCAAGAATTGTGTTTCAGTCAATGTACATTGAAGTTCACAACGCCGTCTCAAAGGAACTTTTCTAAGTTTCAATATGTTTGTCAAAGACAATTGTAGAGAGTAATACACTTCTCCTTTGGAGTTGGTGATGCAATAGCAGATTGGTAACTATAAACTAAGATACATTTACAGACTTAATAACTTTGCAGTGTTTTAAATTGCATCTTTATTTATCTAGAGCTGGTTTCTCCCGTCTGCCCAGTTACTTTCTGCTATGAAAGTAAAGCAGCTCAGAGATGTACATTAGAGAATTCTTCCCATATAATGACAATCTCTTCTGGTACAAGCCTGGGGGAAGGCAACTGTGCCATCCAGTGAAGGAGAAAGTAGGGGGTGGAGAGGGAAGGGGAAAGGAGCTTATTTGGGGAGGTGTGGGGGCATGGCAGAATGAGGCTGTGCTATACCTGAGTCTCTGCTGATGGGAACTTCTGAGCAGACTGTAAGTAAAATCTATCCTCTGCAGCTCTAATTTACACCTGGCTGGACAGCAGCATTCAGCACCCGCCATCCCTTTCCACTATACCTGTGAATCAAGCTCCTGCCTTTTCCACAGGGTTTAACATTTCAACTGAATTCCTGAACCATTTAGAATCTATATATAATTCAGAGCCCAAATCAGAAAGTATTGTTTGTTTTTAATACCATTCAAGCTCAAGAAGGGCACCCATGCTGGCTATGTAGCATGCTCACTTTTTCAAGGAAAGCTCAGCCTTCTAAGTAAGCAAAAAACAAAACAAACAAAAGACAAAATAGAATCTTAAAAGATCCATAGCTTGGAAAACCGATGCTGCTCAGTAATAGGTGAGGAGAGTTGGCATAAAAGAATGCCTTGCTCTGAAGTCAATGGGAGTTTTTCTTTTGATGTCAGTGGGCTTTGGATAAGGTCTTCAGTTTTTCTTATCTGCCTGACTCATGTCCAGTCACCTTGGGAAGAACTTGACCCTTCTCCTACATCACTGACATCCTTTCAGGGAGCCATAGCACCAGGAGCTGAGCGGAATCCAGGACTTCTGGCTTTGAAAAGGGGTGAGTGGGATAAATACAGAATATCTAATCTGGCATTCTGTGGCCACTAGTGCATGTGTACTGATACCTCAGAATACCGAGGTGCTGTGTTATCCAGGTGTAAACCCCACAAGGCTTCAATGAGCCAACAAGCTACAATGGGAGTGGATGCAGTATTCCAAAGTTATTACATTTCAGACAGAGGAATTAAAATACCATCGAGTTAAGTGTAAGGCTTTGCTTCACTCAGCCAGTTACATTTGCTTTAGCAGAGGAGACTGAAATCTGCATTGCAAGGCGTTAGTTCTGCAACTGGCAACTTCATTAAAACAGCCTTAGGACACTAGGGCTATGTCTACACTACAGCCTATGTCCACAAAACTTATGTTGCTCAGGAGTGTGAATATCCCACCGCTCCCTGAGCGACATAAGTTACATTTGCATAAGTGCTCATGTGCACAGCGCTATGTTGGCAGGAGAGCTTCTCCAGCTGACATAATTTCTGCCATTCATGGAGGTTCTTTACTTTTATGCCGATGGGAGACCTCTCTCCTGTTGGCATAGAGCATCTTCACCAGACGCACTGCAGCGGCACAGCTGCACCACTGCAGCGCTGTACATATAGACATGGCCTAGAGAGTTTACAGTGGCAGTACCACCGCTATAAGCTCTCTATGTAGCCGCTCTAAGCCAACAGGAGAGAGTTCTCCCATCAGCTTAACTACTCCAGCTCCCACGAGAAGCGATAGCTGTGTTGGTGGGATAGGCTCTCCCACTGACATAGCACTGTCCACACTGGCACTTATGTCACACGGGGAGGCGGTTTATTCACAGCCCTGAGCGACATCAGTTATGCCAACATAAGCTGTAGGCAGGGCCGCCGAGAGCGGGTTCGGGCCCCGGTGAAAAAATTTTTTCGGGCCCCACAGCAAGGGCGGACCGGCTAAACAGGGCCGATGAGAGGGGGGGACCGCCAGGCCCCGGTAATTTGTACCGGCTTCCCCCCCCCCTCGTCGGCCCTGGCTGTAGGGTTGACATAGCCTCCATAGCATCTGTCTGAGAAAATAGCTGCCTGTGATAAAGTTTTTGAAGTTAAAGGTATGTTTTGATACTCTTGATATGGTGCCAACTTATCTGATAGTGTATTTGGGCACTATCCTCCTGCCCTCAGCTTTGAAAGTGTATCTCCTACTGTCAGGTATTGAGCAGATTTATGAGATACCACTAATTCCTTGGAGTAGAAGTTCCAGAGCATCAGCAATTCATAGTGGATACTGTGGGCTGAAGTGACTCCTGATATGAAGAGATTAACCATTGATTGTGCTTTTCAGTATATCAAAGAATAAATGTACAGTGGGGCATTGTATCTTTTAAACAACAGAACAAATGGCTTTTATATATATATATTCCTGTTGATTCATGCACATAAATCCTATTAATGCTAATGGGAGCTATACAGACCTCAATAAAAGTACAGAACACAGCCACTGAGGCACAGAGCAAAAAACAGAGTAGAACACACTAAATAAATAAAGAGGTCACATTCCTGGAATTATAACATGCAAATCACTTCACCCACACTCACCTAAAATAAATTAAAAGAATGTGGTACTTTTACTATAGGAGGTGTTTGTCCGTTCTTGAGAATGAAGTTCTGCCATAGAAAAACTAAAGTGTAGGCAGTGCAAACTGACCCACTGGTGTACTTCAGCTCTGTTCTGGTTGGACCATTTCCAAGGAAAAACATACTCTAGTCTCTGTCTTCAGCCTTTCTGCTGAGATTGAAAAGTAGAGCCAATTATGAAGATGGTGGTGAGATATCCAGGAGAGACTGGCTCAGATGTAAGTTTGGATGGAGAGAGATTGGTCAGAAGTAGGAATGTAGGTCTGTGATTCACTGGCATGAAGATGGTAATCGAAACCATCAGGTCACCAGCAGATGAAGTCACCCAGAGATAGAGAGGAGGGAGCCAAGGAAGATGTGTGGGGTTCTATGGAGATTATGCGAAGGGAAGAGAAATGAAAAGGCAACATGCTCCAAAAGAATGTAGAGTATGTTAAAGCAAAGCACAATGCATTGTGTCCTGCACAATAGAGATATATTGAGGTTACCATCCTCAAAACAGAAAGAGAGACTGACATCAGGTTGAACAGATGCAGAATGTAGAATTCTCTATATAAATCTAAGTCACACCACAGGCTAAATCAGCATAACTTACTGTGTCAGCTTAATTTCTTAATAGTTTCTGTATAAATTTAGACTCAGATGTTTTCTCTTTCATTAAGTGCCATTCATAGGCACTTGAAAGCACTAGACCAAGGAAAGGAGGTAATTTAGGGCATTTCATACTGAAATGAGTAATAGCATTAAGGGCCCTGTCTTGCTCTCATTAAAGTCAATGGGAGTTTGGGCCTTTACCTTTTACTGTTTAGAATAGTTTTGGGATTCCCTTTTACCCATTGCTGTAAAGTATAGAGTTGAATGCCCAAAGGGAAGGGGAAATGGAGCATTTAATTATTTCTTTGGATTTTTCAAGCATAATTATTTTGTGACAAATTTGGCTAGCCCCTTTGTGGTACCCAGCCATAATTTCAATCTTTGTCTCCCTTTAGTGCTGGGCCTAACACCTCTGTGAGTATTAGTCTAATAATTGTTTGATGCACTGTAGTTGTAGTGGTGTCAGTCCCAGGGTATAAGAGAGACGAGGTGGGTGAAGTAATAACTTGTATTGGACCAACTAAGATATTACCTTACCCACCTTGTCTCTAATAAGGCAATAAGGAAACAGGGACTTGGCTTTGCTATCCATCTGCACAAGCCAGCTGCAAACGGGAGTGCATGCTGCACTTTTCTAAGGGATGGTGCAACAGCTGCAGTCTCTTCACCCCACTCAGGGTAGTGCCATAATGGTCTTGTATTTTCTTTTCAGTATCTTCTTTCATGATAAATGACATACCAGTGGCAGGTGTGGCAGAAAAATGCTCCAGTGAAATCTGACACATCTAGCTGTTCTTGACCATCCAGCCATTTCTCTTGAAACTGCTGTTAGGATAATTGTAATCTCTGGTGATAGCAAAAGAGCTAATTCCATTTATAACTGTATCAGTTATGCTTGCCCAAGGGAAAGCCCTTACCAGGAGTCTTGAGCACATGCAAATATAACTTTAATGGGGTTGAAGGGTTTAGCTAAAGTGTCCGTACTACATATTCCACTTACATAGACGATATCTTGAATAGCTACCAACTTTACAACTGAAAAGTTTAAAAGTCATTTGCAGGTATCTTTACTGCTCTAATACAGGGACTACACAACTTTTAAAGACTCAGAAGAACCTCACTGTAGTACAAATTAACCCACAGTTGACTTGACTGAACAAGGTACAATGTCCTTAACCTTTGAATTAAAGATATCAGTATTTATTTACCTTATAAGGTTGAGTTAACTGTGCTGCTGAGTTAAATTTGTTCTAATTATTTTTAAAGAGCCAAAAACATAAAAAATAATTGAATTGTTTCAAAAAGATCACATGTACAAGAAGCAGATAGTGAAGCTGGAGTGGACTAAAAAAATGTAAGCACCAGAGAGACACCACTTTGCCTGGTGTCACATTGTGACACAGTGTTCTTGTTTTCCTTTCCTAAGCCATGCATTTATTCATTTATTTCACTACATATCAATTCATGTGTTTGTCTTAGTCACAGTCCAGCTCATTTCATTTTTATTAAGAGCCTCTAACCTGTGAATGCCACTTACACACTTTTAAAGCTTTTAAAAAAATAATAGATAGCAAGTTAGCTAGTTCATTGTGCTTCCCATTTGAGTGCAGAACAGAGTAAAATGTTTGGAATTATTTAGCATAAATCCGCCAAATCAATTGGCCATGTTTAGTGTCTCTTTGTTGTCAGAATATCTAAGTATTGGCTTTCTTTGCTATTTAAATGCTATTCTATTTGTTCCTAACTTCCCCTGTTTAACAGCAGACAAACCCAGGGAGCACTGAATGAGTCGGATGATCCTGAGACAGGCTGTCTAACTGATAACAAGCCAACTTCTCGTCACTTCTATCCTGTCGCCTTGCTGCTTGTCAGCTCACACTTGCTGGTTGTGTGGCTTATCTTAAGTCTTGCTTTACTATTAGCCAAATATCAATAAACTTCACTTGTGTTCCTTTCTTTTCTACAAACAGCAACAAACTAACTTAAAAATAAAGGAATTATGCTGTAATATTTCTACATTTTCAGACCCACAGGATTTGTCTATAGGATACAAATGTCTAAACTGTATAGTGCTTTCATTTATTTTTTCTGAAATCTAAAGAGTATACTATGCATTAAGTGAGTTAATTTCCTCTTTTTGTTCATGACAAAGTTTTCCCACTTTAACTAGCTCAAAGAAAGATCATATATATATATATATTAGTGTCTCTATATCGGACAAATTACAGGATCCTGAAAGCTTGAACCCCACCCCCCGGTTTCCAAACTCCTATTCAGTCTATCAATTAAAAAGGTCAAAAGTGATTTTGCACAATACAAACTAACCCTGAGCCAAGAATAATGGATGGGACAGTTTGTCGGATTAATTTTCATTGTGCTACTTTCATTGTTGTTTATTCGCTGATGGAATTTTCTGTTTTGTTTAACAAATAGGTTATGTTACTACATTGCTTCAACTAACCTTTTCTGTCAAGTAACTATATGGCGGTAGAATGAGTTCTGTTTTGTAATTAAATTAACCTGTTTGTAACTGTTGCTTTGGTTGCGTTTGCTGCTTTTGCTTTCAAGACACCTTTATATTATTTTTAACTAAGTCTTGTTTGTGTCTTGATGCACCACTTTGGCACTTGTGACTTTTGTACTGTATGTGAACAAGCATCCTTCCTTTGTAAAGAAGAGAGTTGGGTTAGGCTGTTTGGAAAGGCATTTTATCTTTTTTTCATTGCAAAGCTAAACATACTGAAATAAACTAGATATGAAAATTTCCTTTACAAATCTATAGGGCCAGACTTAATAAAATGCCTTACTCCTAGAACCTGCATATTTAGGGCTACATGTAGACTTTAACATATACAGTAAAAAGTATAGGAATATTGTGAAGGATTTAAAAGGCAAGTATATTTCTAAAGTTAGCGTGAAAATGTAAAATTAAATAAATTATTTAAAAAAATTTACTAAACTTTAATTAAACCTTAAGGGGAAATATAAAATTCTCATCATCTATTTCTGAGGGCAATAACTGTATTGGGGCTGGCCTTGGATTTAATTTTGTAAGATGTATCATCACTTGTGGAAAAAAAATGTAGAGTTGAATCTTTTGTTATTTTTACTTCAACTGTTGCTGAAACTCTGCAATGAAGAAATAAAACATATTTATTTATTCTGTGTTTCATGAAGTTGTACTTTTTCCCCTTTCACCAGAGAAGGATGCCGCATAGAGAATGTACTGAAGAATATCAAATGCAGAAAGTATGCATTCAACATGATACAGCTGATGGCTTTCCCAAAGTACTACAGACCACCAGAGGGGACATATGGAAAAACTGATACCTAAGTTTATAATGTAATGAGAAACACACATCTGTGCTAATTAGATAATATAAAAATTGCTGTTTGTGTGTCATGAATTGGGAGTGTGTAACAAAACTAGGAGTTATCTTGGTCAGCTATCAGTGGATCTATTTTAAATTAAAGTAACTGTAGTCCGTTACTATGAAAGAAAACCTCAATTATTGTCTGATTAATGCTTGAGTGTTCTCAAAACCAAGTATATACAGCCCTCAATGCTAGGCTGTAATTTAACCAGATTCCGTAAAGTAGTGGAGTTGGGCCTCATAAGTAGCTTGATGGAAGACCAAAAAGGAAAATGCAGATTGCTGCAGGAATTGATGTTAGTGAGTCCATAGGGGGACACTGTGAGTCTGTACTGGTGCTATACCTGAGCACTGTGTGTGAAGTGGCAGCATCCTGCTGGAGGTGATGTCTTCTGCATCAGGCGTAAAACAGAGATCTTGGTCCCTTGTGGTCAAAGACCACCTTGCATTCTTTGCAAGGCATGTTAATCTCGGTCTGTTGGCCAAATTTAAATTTGGTAATTACATTCTGCTTCTCTATAGAAGCTTGGTAATTGCAGATTGTAATTTGAAGTTTGGTAATTACATAATGTAATTTTAGTAACTACAGTTTGTAATTTGGTAATTGCATTCTGCCTCTCTGCAGTTTCGGTTGGATGTATTATGCATGGCATTCTATGCTAGAGTCAAATCCTACTCATTTTATTTATTTGTTAGTCTCAGTAGAGTCAGAGGGATTACTGGTGTGAGTAAAGTGACCCACATTTGCCCCTTAGACTTTACTGAGTGTTTCTATGCTTCATTTTGGTACTGGGTGATGTGATTCCTATGTATTAGAGGCAACATAGCTCTTTAGGATGGAATTACTTACATGTACAGTTTTGTTAATTTTTATACAGCACAGAGCCCAACATAAGCATAATAATAACTCCTTAATCTGCTACGTTGTGGCTAGTTAGCTGATTTTCTATCACATGTATAATGCAATATGTAGGCAAAGGATACTCTTCAGCCTTAAGTGTGAATTTTAGTGCTTTTGCCAGCTTGTGTCACTCCTAAATATATCTTCTAGACATCACAGGGATTTTAATCACATCTGTTTATTATATTCCACCCCAACAAAACAAAACATAAAATCACTCAATGATGACTGACGTTTGTATAGCACCTTCATTTTGGAGATAAAATATTTAGGGCAGGAAGTTAAGAATTTTATTCGAGTAAAACGACATTGGAAATTTAAGATACCATAGGCAAAGTGTAATTACCAAAATCGGAATTTGGCCAAGACAGAGTGGTTAACACACCCACCCCTGCTGGTATAGAAGTCACAGAAGTACTAGGGCATAATGAACTCTAAAATGCTCCTTTCAATCCATTGGGATACGTTGTGTAAATGTGTATTTGTACTAATAAAATATATATTTAAGACTGTAATTCCGCAAACATGCACATGTAATGAGGAAAACGAGCAGTCATGTGAGTAAAATTTACACGTGTTCCTAAATGTTTGAAAGATCAGGCCTTTGAATAATTATTAAACATATGGGGGTGAAATCCTGGCCCCAACTCCCATTGACTTCAGTGGGGCCAGGATTTCACCCATGCTACAAACGTTCTCAGTGAATTTGGAACAGCTTGTTCAAAGCAGGTAATACTGACATTTAAATAATATTTGGGTACTTTTATGATTTACTCATACGTATGATTTCTTGGGCACTGTCTTGGTCGATCATTGGATATGTATTTAGATTTTTCTTTTATTATATACACCTCTACCCCGATATAATGCGACCCGATATAACACGAATTTGGATATAACGCAGTAAAGCAGCGCTCCGGGGGGGCAGGGTTGCTAACTCCGGCGGATCAAAGCAAGTTCAATATAATGCAGTTTCACCTATAACACGGTAAGATTTTTTGGCTCCTGCCAGCATTATATCGAGGTAGAGGTGTATTAAATACCCAATAGACCACAAAGAGCCTTTTGCAGTTGTCACAGCATCTTCCATAAATACACTATGGAGATAAAATCAGTCAGATGTGAACTGAAGGGCTTGCATTCCTTTCAATACTATATAATTTACTAATGGAGTTAGCCATTGCATTCTAACTTATAAATCAGTATTTGTATATGGATTTTTAACCATTACAGAACTGAGCCATATAAAGTCTTAATTCAGATTTATTGAACCAAAGTCTTCCTAGGAATGTTACAATCTATCCTGTCAGTCTAGCTGCCACATTTGCTGTGATCTCAACATTCTTTTTGTTATGTTTACAGTTTAAAAAAAAGTTACTGAATATATACATTAGGGGCTTGAGCCTGCATTTCTCATGTATCTCCATAAAACAATCCTATAGAATTTACTGGAGAATATAAGCTTTTTATAGTATTTTAAAACCAATCTGCAAATTTCTATGGCAGGGGTATCATTCTCTGTTAAATTCTGTAGGTTTTTGAGTAATTTACCTACAACCCCACTGACTTCATCCATATGAAATTCTATAGAAAGGGAAAGGAATGTTTCAAGATCTTTGTCTCTAGATTTTAAATCATAATGTTGGGACATTTTAAAAACATTTTGACTCTGAATTACTACTGCACCCTGATCATATTGTGTTTAATTATGTCATTTTAAACAATGAAGCTATATGCGTCATGTGCAAACAAGGGCTTAAATTGCTGTAATAAACATTATTTTTATATATATTTTTAACCTTGAAAATCACCCACAATTGTTGTTTTTAAATTACCAGTTTGTTTCCCCAAATATTTTTAAAACCCACACAATACTCTGCAGTGAAACAGAACTGGGCACAATAGTGTTTGGGTCTTTAAAAAATATTGTTTTTTTTAGGCAAGGCAGATGCTTTGCATGCCAAGTTTTTGATTGGAACAAATATTTACAGATTCAAAGACCCACAGAAAACATGCTGGCACAGCTTCAAGTATATAAGCATACACATTGCTACTTCAATGTTGAAAAACCCTTTTCTGTTGAAATATTTCCTCTGACTTAGATTTCACAGGGTAGATCTTGAGCTGGTATGAATTGTTACAGGCTCATTGACTGCAATGGGCCTATGACAATTTACAAAAGCTGAGGATCTGTCTCCAAAACTGAGTTGTCAGCTAATCATGGATGCAAAACTAAATATTCTTCAGCCTGGATTTTTATGAATACAAATAATCCTTTGCTGCTGTTACCAACTACAACATACCAATTAGGATGGAGGGCCTTCCCAAAGCCCCGCACACCACTTGAAGGATTAACAGAGGGCTCCGAATGCATATTGGAGAAGTAATTCTGAGCAAATTGATTTTCATGAGCAAACTGTACCATTTGCTAATGTATTATTGAAGAGAACTGACTTTTCTTAATGGCAGAGTCACTACAATGTTCAGACTTTGCACTGTAAAAACTTTTGTAAGGAATGAAAGCTTCTATTTTGAAAGCCAGTCTTTCAAGGGATAGAAAACAGCCACGTTTGAAGTGTATCTGGCATTTAAGGCCAAATTCTGCTTGCCTTACTCATGTGACTAGTCCCGCTGAAGTCACTGGTACTACTTGCTTAAATAAGATCAGCAGGATTTGACTCAGTGAAACTTGAGCAAAAGTGCTACCCACATTAAATGTTTGCATAGCGCACTGGTTATCTACTTGTGTAATTTTTGTACTATAGGTTAGCATGGAAGTAAAAAACCAGTTTAAATTGTAAGAAAAGGGAAAAGCTAAATTCAACCTTAATGTAATATTTTCTCAGTGATATCTGTAAAACTTCTATTCTTCAATATATGCATAGGTCTGACATATTGTCATACAGGCAGGTCTTTTCTTCTGCGTTCTTCTTTCGGGGAGTTTGGTAAGAATATACTTTTAATATTTATTGTTTATAGTTTAGCTTTTATGAAATTATTAGAATATAGAGAACATTTGTAATTCCATTGTCTCATTATGTCTATATGATTTTGTGTATGTTGATGAAACATTAGCAATACATGTACTGTAATGAACCAGCAATATAAAGAGCAGGCTGAAGCCAACAAAAGCAGCATCAGTAAAAGTTCTTTGCACTATGAATTTTAATGTCCGGATTTTTGGCTTCAGTTGTAAGCAGGAAACAATAAAATATATATATATTGGGCCCTCTTTAAATCCACACAAATCAATCCAAACCAAAATTGTTATTTAAAGCAAATTAAAGCCTGGCTGGCAATATGCTAAATCACCACTGATGTTTTAGGTGCCTGGCTGCAAAGAAGTGCAGAACGTCATGTGTTTACATTTGTTAGCATATAGTGTGACTCTTATTATACTTCAGGAAATAAGTTGATTTTTATTTTCAGTTTTAAGAGATGGTTTGAGAAATTCTGTGATCAATTCTTTCAAAGTGGTGAACATATTAAACATCATAAGGTGTAATTGTTAAAGATTACACTGAAAAAATTCAACATAAAAAAGTTACTTGATTGAGGCAATTTTAGAATTATTTCACATCAGGTGACTCTGCTATGAACTTAAACCCATTAATTTCTATATTTATGCTTTTTTGCCATAAAGAGAGAGCATGTTGTATTGTCATTGCCATCAGATATGAATTGCATCTTGCCTTTTGTTATTTTGTAGTTTTTAAAAAGAGCTGTGCATTCAAGCAGATGTTTCCAATTGCTGAAAAAAAGAAGCTTTACATAATTGATTATTGTTTAAAAGGGAAAAATCAAATGGATCTGGAAGATCAAATATTTTAAAAATCATCACAAAACTGCTTCCTCATATACAAGAGAAATGGTTTTCCAGTAGCCTAGAGTATTGATTGGTATTCTGTTTTTCTTTCATCATATAACACAGAGATTCTCAAACTGGGGGTTGTGACCCCTCAGGGGGTCGCGAGATTATTACATAGGGGGTCGGGAGCTGTCAGCCTCCACCCCCAAACCTGCTTCACCTCCAGCATTTATAATAGTGTTAAATATAAAGAAATGTTTTTAATTCAGAAGAGGTTGTCGCACTCAGAGGCTTGCTGTGTGAAAGGGGTCACCAATACAAAAGTATGAAAACCCCTGATTAACACATCAACTGTTGTTTGCTTTGTGATGCTAGACGATGCAGCATATGCTCTAAAACGGTCATAAATTCTAAAATACCTTTATTTTTTCCTTTCGCCAAACACAATCTTCTGAATAAGTAATGTAGCAAATTAAAAGGAGCCTATAGTATATTACCAAAAATCCAAGACTGAAAAATTGCATTCACTCACACAAGCTTGGGAATCAGGACCTTAAAAAACCCTTATTTGTGAAATCACATACCCAAATTCCAAAGAGCACATACAGAAAACACCAGAAGTGTATGAGGGAAGAATGGTGATGGGGCAAGGTAATGCAGTGAGTGGGGGGCTTGTTTGTTTTTTTGGGAGGTGGGGGGGGGGTTGTGACAGTGCAGCTCAGATTGCCTTCCCTTAGCGTGAGTGAGGATTAGCATCTGGGTGGTGGTGTTTGTAATTTTTCCACTTTACATGCATATAGTTTTACTATATGTGCTTTAAAATTAGATGAAGAGCAGCATGATTTTCAAATGTTTGTGAAAGTTAATTGTATAATCACAGGTTACTATGGTACTTGTTTTCCTTTTGTGTAGCTATTCTTGTGTAACTGTAATGGCCAAATCCTGCTCTCTTTAGTCAATGTGACTACTCGTATGAGCAGGACTACAGGCTTTAGCCCACAATGTGTATTTATTCAGAGAAACTGAAGCCCCAGCTCCTTCTATCTTTATACTTCCGGAACTACCATTTTTGTTTGGTTGCTGTATGTAAGCCATATCCATTGTACACTGTGTGTATATTTTTATTTAAATAAATGTGACTTTTATTTTTTATGTTTGACTTTTTTGTGTTTGGTATTCATTTTTCATTTTCATGAAAATAACAGATCCTGTAAGGTGCTGAATGCCTTCTAAGCGGGTTTTAGCTCCCATAAGTGTCAATGGGGGCTGAGAGTGCTGAGTACTTTCCAAGATCAGGCTCTGAGAGAGCATGTAGCATCCAAGGATGACCAGGATATAGTAGTAACACCACCAATGACGATGGATTAATATTTCTTGCCTATCCCCAGTTTTAACACAGTTTTCACCCAAGAATAAGTTAGATTTTGTATTTGCTAATAATAATTAATAAAAAGATCTATATCACTGCTGACCTGTAGGGGAATTATTCTATGTGATACACATGGAATGAACTTCCTTTCACAATAAAGAACCCCAAAAATTCAAACAATTGAGTACCTGTGCTGTGATTGGTATTTTAGCTCCATCGGTTCAGTGCCTCCTGTTGGACTCTAGATCCAAGGAAATGAAAGTTTGCTTTAGTTGATACTTAATTTGTTTCCTCCATTACTGAAGCTATGTGGTTTGTTTTCACAGTGAAAGGTAAGTCCTCCATGGTTGGCTGAAATGTAATAGGAAATCTTATTTTATCCTGTTTTGATTACAGGATATTAAATTGTTGCTTTCTCTGCTAACAAAAATTGTTTTCCACATTCCTAAATAGTATGATTAGTTCCATAATAAAACCATTTTCTTGTTTAGTTTCTATACACTGGAAAATCCAGTGAGAGATTAATTATCTGCAAGTTTCTTAACTACCCTTTGAAAGTGCCAGAAACTTACAGTGGTTGTTGGGGTAATATGTTATAAAATGGCTGTTAAGTCTAGGAATTTTGTACATTACTAATAAACATGAGTCTCTTTATTTTACATGTTACTTTGCCACAGCACAGACTTTATCATCCACTGAGATTATGATGTGTTGTTTCTCATGACAAAGAATGTAACAAATATAGAAAAGGGAACACAATTCATCTTTCTAAAATTAAAGTGTGTTTGTTCTTCCCACTTCTCTTTTGTAAATTCTTTTTGGATGCATATAAATAGAAGTACAAGTGATCTGAGTTGTTTGAACCAAAAGCTGCCCTTGGTCTGTAGTGGAATCCCCATTGATACTGTTGGGAATGATATGCATTAACTGAAGACAATATGGGCCTGCTCCCAGTAAAGTCAATGGGAGTTTTCCCACTCATTTCAATAGCAGACTTATAGAACCTTATCTGTGGCTCTGTCTTGCTCAGATTGCTCACATGAGTAGTCATACTCATGCAAGTAGTTCCATTGACTTCAGTGAGACTATTAACATGAGTTAGGGGAACAGGTTGTAACTCCTGGTGCACAATATCTTTGCTAAATCACCACATTCCGCTCACATTCCGCAAGTGAGCAGACCCATTGATTTCTGTGTGGGCTCTCAAACCCTGCCCAACCCCTTGCACACTCATTCTGCTACAAGAGGGCCCTTTGGCACTTGCAGAGAAAGGGACACAATTTGTCCCTAAGGAAATCAGGATAAGAAATGGTGTTTAAGGGCTAGCCAAGATAGTGCAGTTATATATTTCATATAATTGTTAGCTCTTGGCAGTGTTAAAGCTACCGTATGGGGACAAGGGATTGGTGGAGCAAGGCTGGCTACAAAAGTTAAGGATTGAAATACAACTTGAACAATGAAACTTGTTTGACATCAGTTTTATACAGTTGATTTTGGATGGTTAATGCTTATGTAAGAAAGTGTAGGTGTATTTTCTCTTCAAGTTTGTATTTTCAGTCATTAGTGATCCATCCTGCCAATGCTTTCTCTCAGCATAGTCCTTGGGGATTTCTGCTTGCACTTTTTTCCTGTCTGATTAATTTGTGGTCATTGTAATTTACATGGTAATGCAATTTATATAGCTGACTTGGATAAAAATTAAAACAAATTTCACACATATAGATTCATAGAATCTATGAATCTATATGTGTGAAATTTGTTTTAATTTTTATCCAAGTCAGCTATGTAAATTGCATTACCATGTAAACATATGCCCTGACTGGCACAGCAGAATTTGCCCTTTAAATTGTATCGCACATTAGAGATTTTTGTTCAATCAAAAGCTTAAAATGTTTCAAAATGGAAAAAAAGTTTAAGGGCTGATCTTGGTGTCATTACTCACAGGAGAATTATCATTTAATGTGACCCTTAACAGCAGGATCAGGCTTTTATAGAGAAGTCAGAAAGTATCCACATTATCTGACTTTGCTTTGAAAATGTGAAATAAAACATTTTTGTTCCGTTTTTGTTTAATGGAGCCCTGACCCATGATTGGGTTCCCTAGGCACTACTGCAATACAAATAATAATAAATGGATTATAATGTACTTTAATGTACAATGAATTTGCACACACACAAAAATATTTGCCTTGAGTGACTTTTGTCATGAGTTGTAACTTTAAAAGGGAGATGTAACGTAAAATTTTCAAAAGCGCCTAAATAATTTAGGAGTCACTGACTTTCAGTGGGGCTTAGGCTCTTAAATCACTTAGGCATTTTTGAAATTTTTACCTGTATCAGCTAAGGGCCGAATTCTGCCATCAGTTGTACTACTAAAGCCATTATGGTGTAAGGATAGAATGTGGCCCTCAGCAGCTACCTATCACTGAAGCCCCTGCTTTACAGGTTCATCACCTGGACTAGATGAGTCATGTAATCTTAAATTTTTTAATTTTCAATTTGGATGTGAGTTCACTCTGTTTAATACTATTCTGATGTTCGGAGTTAAGGAAGAGGTCAGAGAGGTCCAAGTTCAACAAATTACTATAATAAGGCTCTTAACATTTTCCAGAACAAGACCATAACTTTAGGCGATGTTGATAAGTGATGTCTGTCAAAAGATGCTAACATGTCAGGTAACCTGACATGGGTTTTATTCCGAAGATTGAAATGTATCAAACTAATCTGTGTCCTGTGACAGAGGCCAGATTTACATTGATATATAATGTGTATCTGGCGAGAGACCACCCAGCTGGATTCTAGTGACTGTTCTGGAGTGTTTTAATGTTACTGTATTACATCCATCAACCAAGGCTCAAGAATCCCAAAAGATGATCTTACACTTGTTTATGCTGGGACTTTCAAAGGGAGTTAAGGTGCCGAACTCTCATGACATTCAATAATGGCAGTTAAGCACCTAATTCCCTTAGGTTCCCTTGAAAATCTCAGCCAATTTTATTGACCAATCGCATGTACGACCCTTCAGTCTTTTGGGGAGTGACAGGGAGGTATATAAAACAGATTACAATGCAGCATTGAGGCAGCTGAACAGATACACTAGTGATATAATCATAAAATAGGCTCCAAGAGAGAAGAGATATCTGGGACAGAGAAGGCAAGAGGTTGCCTTTACCTGAGCTGCAGTGACACCGTAAACTTTGGATTGCATGAAATCTCTTTGTCCCCACTGTGAAACACCCTAGCCGCTACATATACAAACACACAGAGACCAAGTGACTTTATAGAAGGATGGTCAGCATCATCTTTTTAAATTGATATCTGACAGAAAGGGAAGGGACTTGTAAAACAATTAAAAGGGTAGGAAATGAGTCCAGGTCAGGTTATTAGATACCATAAGAAAAAATATTGCACACATGCTCCTTGATGTATTTGGAATCCAAAGAACAAATCATTGTAACATTTAAAGAAGACTAACTACGGAACAGCTTGTCTGAAAGCTCTAGCACAGAGAAAAGCTGTTCTGTATATTTAGATAAATGTATTATACCACTTCTTGGGAACTTTTGATAAAATGTAAGGTAACTGTCAATATCTTGGGAAGAGTTAAGAATCACCTGCCGAAATACCAGTAAATAACATTCACCAATGCGTTTAACAGCTGGGATTTTTCAAAAAAGATAGCATATAGGAGAAAGATCTGACAAATATACAGAGATATGGGGTGAGTTATTGGGTTCCTAAAAACCACTTCCAAACTTTGTTGAGACAAAGTTATTGCAACAAATTTTTCAAGGCATTTTTTCATCTCGATGGAGAAAATAAGGTCAGAGTGAACATTTCAGATGAGTGAAAAATAGCAGTTGCTAGCAATTTTTTTGTGTGTAACTCCAGCTAGCATGCTTGACTATAAATTGCAGATAAATGTTGGTTTAAAAAAGAAAAGTGAAACACTCAATTTATATTTATGTATTCATGGGCATAGTGAATGGACATCAGCAGGAAATATGTTCTCCCACATTTAAAAAAAAAAGCAGCTGGGGTGCATCTCACACACAGTACAATTCCCCTTTTCATTAAACTTATTAAGTCAAATCAGTTTTTACTGGAATATAGGCCAGAGCTCTGGCACTTAATTCCTTTTGATCTCCAGCTTGCTAAATTCCACTTCCTACTCTGCTACCCTGCAGTTTATTTTTAACAGTTAATTTGTTTGGACATCATTAAAAAGAAAATATTACAACTTCTAGCAGTAATAAGGCACTGACCTGCCTGTCTGTTTATTTAACTTCAAAAACAAATAAACAAAAGGACGTTTCAGAGCTAACAAAACTCTGATCTGTGCTGTTAGGAGTGAAATACAAAGAAAACCACACATTTGATACTGACTTTCTCAAAACCAGCATTGCAAAAAGCTCCCACTAATTTCCACACTCAAAAGTGTACCTCTAAACTGTCATGGCCATTAGGTAGATGGAGAAACAGCATCTTATGAAGTGACAGATTTTGATAGGGGAAGAAGCACTGTTCACTGAGTCAACTTATTTTTTCTTATAATTACAGTGACACAAACGCTTATTGTTTACCCATTAGTATGATTAGTGCCCTGAAGGTAATACTTTCCTGATTACGGATTCTTTGTTCAGTTTGTTATTCTATTACTGTCCTAAATATGTAGTGTACAAATGCACATTTGTGGGAATAGTATTTATAAGATAGATAAACCTTTCCGTTACTGATCATGCAGCAATATACATTTTTTGAGTGGATTTTTAAATGGAAATCCCCCCACAGTTTTTAGTATTACATTGAGAGGTTGCCATATGAAGAGAGCAATTTTCCATGTGTGCCCCATTTGTAGCACCCAGTTCCACATTTGGGTCTTCAAGTCAGCCCTTAAGGTACATTAAGGTGTGAAAATGGACAAAAGGGCTGCATAAAGCCCTCAAACCACTGAAAACATGGAAATTCAGGATGGTGTCCCTAGCAGCTATCATTCCCTGGAATTAGGGGACTGGGTTGCAATCCTTGACTTCAAAAATGCCTACTTACACATAGCGATTCATCCTTCTCACAAAAGATTTCTGTATTTCACTTTCAATCACAATCATTGCCAGTACCAGCTCCTACCCTTTGGCCTGTCATCCACCCCAAGGTTGTTCTAAAAAATCATGCTGGTCATAACTGCCTCCCTCCATCATGTAGGCATAACTGTGTTTCCCTACTTCAGCAAGTGGCTCCTCAAGGGTTGGTCATATCAGGAGGTATGGTTGGCAGCTCAAACAACTATTTCACTATTCTGAAGTCCAGACCTGCCAATAAATCTTGAGAAATCGACCTTGACCTCTACACCATGAATTCTCTTTATAGGAGCTCTTCTGGATTCAATAATAGAACTTGGTAGAACTTGTTTCCCTCACCACAGATTCCTTGCTCTAAAGAACCTTATACAAAGAGTGCAGCTGCACCCTCAAGTTCCAGCAAGGACATGTCTGCAATTGCTGTGGCACATGGCAGCTTGTGTTTTTGTGACACAGAAGGCCATGTTGCATCTTCAGGGTCTTCATGGATGGCTCAGGACTGTTTATGTACCCAACAAACAGTCTCAACAAGTAGGTGTCTATATCCACTCAGGTCCTACAGTCATTCACTTGGTAGATGAAGCCATCCAAAGTTTATGCAGGAATCCCGTGCAGCCAGAATCCCCCTATATCATATTAACATTAGATACTTCCCTCTTGGGATGGGGAGCATATTTGGGTCCTCACACAATCCAAGGTAAATGATGACAACAGGAATAGAGCTTGCACAACCATCTGTTAGAATTAATGGTGGTCAGAAATGCTTACTTCTTCTTTCTTCCCCTATTCAAACACAAGTCCATCAAAATCATGACAGACAACATAGGTTCATGTATTATATCAATCGGCAGGGTAGAACACATTCTTCCTTACTGCACTGAAGTGATAAAGCTTTGGAACTGGTGCATAGCCAATTGGATAGTCTTCTTGGCTTCTTATCTCCCGGGTATATAAAACACCATTGCAGATGACCTGAGCAGACACTTCTCCCTAAATTACTAAAGAGAGTGGACTCTTGAGTTCTCAACAAAATATTCCTAGCTTGGATATTTCCAGAGATCAACCTTTTTACCACAACAGCGAACTCAAAGTGCAGGAAATTCTGTTTCAGAGGGTGACTCAATCCCCAATCTCTAGGAGACATTTTCCTCATAACATGGGAAAAGGGTCTTTTCTATGCCTATCATCCAACTCCTTGCTCTTAAAGGTCCTTCTCAAGAGCAGTGAGAACCAAGCCAAAGTCATTTTGACTGTGCCTACTTGGCCAAGACAAGTTTGGTTTCCTTATCTCACCAAACTCAGCTCTCGCCCTCCATGGCAGCTCCCAATCAAACTTCAACTGTTGTCTCAGGAGGTGAGTCAGACGCTGCACCCCAGTCTGAACGTCCTGAAGCTACAAGCTTGGTTCCTCAATGTTCTCAGGACTAGAAACCACATGTTCATTGGCAGTAGAAAAATACTGTTAAATAGCAGAAAGGAATCTACTAGATGTACTTACCTTCAGAAATGGAGAAGATATAACCTTTGGTGTAACCAACGCCATCTTTTTCCTGTCCAGGCATCTCTTCTCTCAATCTTGGATTACCTGTTAGAATTGAAAAAATTAGGCCTTTCTACGAGTTCCATCAAGGTTCATTTAGCATCAATAACAGTTTTCCTTGTGTCAGTAGGAAGTTTCTCACAGCGACATTCCTAAAAAGGCTTATCAATTTTTTTCTGCAGATGAGAGCCCCTACACCACTTGGAGATCTTAATCTGGTTCTTAACCATCTCATGAAACAACTTGTGAGCCATTAGCTACATTCTTCACTGCTACATCTGTCTAGAAAGACACTCTTTTTGACAGCCGTCACTTCTGTTCAAAAGATTGGAGAGATGGGGGCTCTAATGGCAGACCCTCCCTTTACTTGGTTCTGTAAGGAGGAGGTATCTTTACTACGTCATCCAAAGTTCTTACGTAAGTTGTCCTCTGAATTTCATAGCAACCAAACTATTAGCCTTTCGTTTTTTTCCCCTAAGCCGCATCAGTCTGCACAAAAGTCTGCTTTTCATACACTAGATATTAGGAGAACATTAGCCTTTTACTTGGACAGACTAGACCTTTCATGAAGACTCCTAGACTCTTTGTTCCTATTGCAGATTTAAATAAAGGAGTGCCCATCGCCACTCAGAGACTTGCTAAGTGGATCTCTGGATGTAATATTGCCTGTTCGGTTTTGTTGAGGTTATACCTCCCCAAGAGGGACTGCACACACTACTAGATCACAGTCTATGATCTAGCTCTACTCAAAGATATTCAGTCCTTGGTGCACACATTTTGTGACCGCAATGCCGTAATTCATGCTGCAAGATCAGCTGTGGCAGTAGACAATGCATTTCTTTCTTCAGTGATGGACTCTGTTCCAAAACTCCCACCTCCTTAAAGGATTACTGCTAGGGAGTCACTTAAAATGGCACACCCACAGGGACACTACCCAAAGAAGATGCAGAGGTTACTTACCTTGTGCAGTAACTGGAGTTTTTTGAGAGGCTTGTCCCTGTGGGTATACCACTTCCTGGTCTTCTCACCTCTGCTTCAGAGTTGCCTCTGTGGGCAGTAGTGAAGGAACTGAGAGTAGTTCACCCATGCAGCCTCTATATAAACCTTGGTAAAGGGCATGAGGATGTGTAGCAAGCATGCGTGGGCAGAACAGGCACTGCTAACAAAAATCTCTGATTGAAGATGCAGGGGCACATGTGCACCTACTGGAGCACCCTCAGGGGGACACATCTTGAAGAACTCCAGGTCCTGCACAAGGTGAGTAAACTCTCTGTCTTATTGTGCCATTTCTTCAAAACACCAACACATCCCTTACACACCCAAGCAATGAAAACACATGGATGTACATACACACTGTTCACTCATACGGTGGTCAGGCACAATCTGAACGCAGTGAAGTTTTAATCAAGTAATAATTGATTAATTATTAGCACAATGAAGATCACTCTTCTTTTCTCTCCAGATGAATTTTTCATTGTGGATTGTCTTTTTATGGAAGCATCATTATTTTCATTTATGTAAAAGGGTCATAGGTCAATGCATTCTACAGCAAATTTCTTGTTTGGATGAATCCCCATTTCTTCTGATTTCATTTCAAAGCAATTAGGGAAAAAAGAACAGTTAAGAAAATTAACAGGAAATCATTAAGTATTCTGAGTGTTGGCACTTGGATTAATATACCTGGGACTTAAAAACGAGTACAGCAATATAGTTACATAATAGCAGCCTCAGCCTTCCTGCAAGCAGATGCAGCCTTTTTTCCACTTCAACAATCTGCTCAATCATTGTTTTACCATGATGCACAACTCAGTTCAAGACTTTGTATGACAAGAAAATGTGTCATAATATCTTCTACTAATGTAATACATTACTGAAAAGCCAAAATGAAGACCAATAGCAATGAAGTACAGCTGCTAGTTCAGCACACAAGGTGGACACGTATTGAGACCGCCAAAGTCTGTTATGTTTGTTCTATTTTCCAATTTGGCAACTAGGGAGTCATATTTGTGCAACTCTGTTTTCTTACTGTAATCCATATCACAAGAAAGAAGCCTGAGAATTCTAGATTGTATGTTGCTGTTATTTTCCTTTGCTTAATATGCTGCAATTTTTATTGGCTTACAATGTTCATCCTCCAGACTAGAGAAGATATAAAGCAAAAGAGTAGAAGAACCAGTCAATCAAAATATTGTATAGTAATATATAATTATTATATATATCTGGGTGTGTACATTGAGTGTTTGTGAGAATACACATTCACACCTCTATCCCTACCACTACCTCTACTAGTGCTACAGCAAGATACCATAATTACTGGTGGCATATTCTTGAGGCCAAGATGCAGTCTACAACAAGAGAAATAACACCCTCTTCCAAGGTGCTTATTGTAAGGAGATTTGGAAAATGATATAAAATCAAATCCATTCTCACTATATCCCTGAGATTGCTCTCTAAGTCTAACAGTCATTTTTGGATTCCATTGGACAATTTGTATAAAATTAATCATTTTCTTTACTCTGGTTCTGTATCTCATTGTTTCATTTGAAGACAGTTCACTGCTTGCTCATACATTTTGTTGTTCTACAAAGATTTTCAGATTTCTGATTATAATGATGAAGATTGCAAATGGGACTTTCAAATAATGGAAGGGGAGAAAAAATTAGTTTCCTCTGTTCCGCCAATTTATATTATTACAGATAAGAGCATGTGTGACAAATTTCTTAATCTTGAACATGTATCCAGTGACTCATGAGAAAAAAAATACTCTCCATGTTTTGTGACTCACACTGTGTCCATATCCTGGAAGGGGTAATGCCTCATCTTCTGCAGTTACATGTCTGGTTTTAAAGCTGTATATTGTGAGGACCAACGATTAATTGTGTGTTTGCCAGGGACAAAAAAGTGCTGCTTACGTTTTAGGTTGATTTGCTGATATCCACCCAGGTCTTCAAAGGTTCTGGACTCCTGTTTCCTATTAAAATAAATGTGACTCAATATCATCGTATAATTTTTTTTAAAAACTCGTAAACAAAAATACAATCAAGAAAACATCACCAAAGTTAACCTATTATTACTAATATTAAACTAAAAATAAAACTATAGAACTATCAAATCAGAACCAAATTAACCAACACTGGATTGGAGTTTAAATCATAAAGTGAGTTAAATCATCAAATTAGTTCCATAGTTAGTCCTTATAAGTTCTAAAGAGGATTTTAAGAAGGTGGCTGTCCATTTGGGTATAAACCCCAAGTAAATAATTTACCATCTTTAATCAAATCTGTGACTTAGAGCTGGCTAATAGCTTAATACTGAAACCAAATTATCTAATGTCTAAACTACAACTTCAGAACCAATTAAACTTCATTTTTAGAATTCTCTTCTTATATGTTGCTAACTCTTTCTTCCCCCTCTCCCTTCCCCCTTACTAACGATGATATTACAGTACCAACTTTAAAAAATATCTTTTGATAAGCAAAAGTTTGACAGCTCCTGTTTACCAGAAACTACATATGACAAGAAACATCTCTCTCAGGACTTTTAAATACAGAACATAGAACATACTTTAATGAATATCTTTCAGACAATTTTTAGGTTTATTTAAACCTCAGGGGTTTTCTTTTCTTGCTAACCTAAAATTAAAAGGCTTTGTCATCTCCCTGCTATTAATAATAATAATAGACAAAAATAGAAAAAAAGGAAAAATAAAATACTTAAGTTAACCTGGTGCTTGCAAACTCTTCAGCTCTCAGTCTTCTGAACTCCAGCAGCGTAGGAGCTGGGACCATGGTCAAGGAGCCAAGCACAGTGTTGTTCTTCTGGTACAGTGCTTCTCACTACTAGGGTGCAGGGAAAGACTGGTCAAAGGCTAGAGTGGCCAGTTTGTCAATGTCATCACTTTCTCTCCCTAAAGCAATCAGTCTTATGGATTCTAGAACATCAGTCTTCCTTCAGATGGCTTGTTGACTCAAAAGGTAAAGCTTCTCAGCCTTACTCCTGATTGCAAACTTATTCATCCTTACAGCACCTCCCTCTGAGATTTTTGGTCAAATCAGGTGGAAGGCCTACCTTGAATCCATTCTATTTGGTCCAGTCAGGTTTGAATTAGGTCATCCTTAGCTAGCGTCAGTTCTATAAAAGTTTCATCTAAACCAGTAATTTAAAAAGTATTAGGGGTTTTACATACAGCAGACTGAAAGTCTGCCTCCTCCCACCAAAAAAAAAATAGTCAAAAATCCAGACATAAAACCATTTTTAAGAAAGCAGGCATAGTCTTGTCATCGTAAGACCTTTCATCCAGACATTACGTCACCAGTTTACAGAAAGTTCAATACCAAAAATCCTGTAAAAATAATTGATCAGGAATAAATAAATAAATTAAATAACCCTAGCAACAAAACCAGTCACCCATCCAATCGTTCATCCAGCAACAAAATAAATGTAATACAAATAAATTTGATGCCCTCACTTCTCTTGCAAATGAAAACGTACAGTAATATTGACACTGGGCTGTAGGTTAAACAGTTTGTCTTCCTGAAATTTTTCACCATGATAGAAGGACATTACTTTAAAGTCTCTCAAGATAAAATTCATTTAAAATATAAGATTTTAAATTCTATATAAGATCTGTATTCTCACAGGGGCCACTTGTTGCACAGTATGTTAGACCGGTATCAAAGCATATGCCAAGTTGTAATGCATACTGAAGGCTAAAAAGCATTTTTTTAAGTTATATGGACAGCACAGTATGTATGGCGGCCAGTCAAACATGTAGAAGCATTATGATTCAGTAAGACAGTGACAGCGTATGCAAGGCTGTCACTTGAAGAGAGAAAATGAGCAGTCACACAAAAATAAACATCCAGAATTTGAGATTAGGGCCCAATGAAGAGAGGCTTGAATACCAGAAACTTAATTTCTCATTTCCAACCTCTGGGTCATACTTCTACAGCTTTGAGGAAGCTGTCTAGAATCATGGAATATTGGAATCACTGAAATTATGGAATATATGAGTGTTGGCCAAAGGATTCATCTCAACACCCACAGCAAATATTTGTCTGTATTCCAAATGAAGGAAAAGATGATGGACTCTGAACATCTTAATACAGCTTGGCTGCCTAGAGTGTCCTACATACCTGGATTCCTCCATCAGCTTTCAAAATGGCTTCTATTTGGTTTGGAATAGGAAAAATACTTGGGATCTGATTTTTTGGAATGGTTGAGCTCTTGCAGTTCCCATTGATTTCAGTTGGAACTGGGGATGCTCAGCATTTCTGAAAACCCAGCCCTCGGCATTTCTGAAAACCCAGCCCTTAGTGAACGCGCACACGCTGTAATTTAACCTCTTAAAACCAAACCAGTTATTTAAATGTACATTTTAACAACCACACAAAACAAAACGGATGCTCTTGAAGGAACGTTAAGCATCTCAGGATTAAAAATTGTTACTTGTTTCCAGTGCCCCTCCAGATTACATTTCAAATTTAGTCAGTAATAAAGGTAGCCCTGAGTTTAATCCTTACAAATGCTAAGCAGAGCAGAGCTCATTGGATCCAATGCCTATTGAGCTGCAAAGTAAAGGAAAATCGTTGTTCCAGAAGTATTTTAATTGCCAATCAGGTCAGTGTCTCATGAAAAGTTCCATCATCAAAAGCATATCCACGCAAGGAGTAACTTTATTAACACTTAACGTACTAGCATATTCCAGATAGTCAAATTAGTGCTTAACTCAGTTCATCAAATACCCAGAAAGGAAAAGAAAAAGTTCTGATTGTCTTATTGGTATCTAGATCACAGTCTTCCTCTGAAAGGCCACCACCCACTAAGTGTTTTACTCCCATTAAATAAGCACTCTACTGAATCCCCTTCCAGGAAGGTACACTGTATATATTAGTGGTGAGTTTGGATTGTCTTCCAGGATCATCCTTTTACTTCATTAGTCTCTTCCTCACCCTTGCCCTGCTCCACATTGTGGTAACCTTCCCTCAAGTGAAGACAACAATGCATGACTCCTTTTCAGTAGCTCATCAATACTACTGTTATGCATTGGCCAGAGGGGAACATGAACTACCAGAGCAAAGCACACAGTACGCCCAGCCATAGGGGATACTCTCAGCACTGCCATCCCACAGAGAACTTCAGCTCCAGGCATCACCAGCACAAGCACTGAACTCATCATCTATTACGTTAACACAACATTAAGGCTGCAAACTCAAACACTCAGTAGTCAGAAAAACCCCACAGGCCAGGCACTCTCATAGCATTAACATTGCCTCATTGCACAGCCTATATGTGTTGGGATATGTATTAACATATAACAAACAAGACTGCACAGAAGCTTACATTTAGGGCCAAATTGTTAAAAGGAGCTGTAACCAGGCCTCTTATTTTGCACTGAAGTCAACTGCAGGGGGTCAGTGCTATCCAGAAGGAACTGCTGGCAGAGGACATGTCAGTTTGGCAAGCAGGCACTACCTCTCTGCACCATCTGAGATGAATCTGCCCCAGCCCTATATGTGCAGTATGGTCAAGTTTGCATTGCAGGAAAAATCTTAACTTTAGGAATTTTCTGACTTTTCATCCTTGAGTTTGCAACCCCAGCAATAGATTAAAGCTAAATTTGTGCCTTTTAATTTCTCTTTTTTCCACCCTTTTATGGAATAAAAAAGAAAATCACAAACTATTTAGCCAGTACAGTTTAGAAGCGCTACAGAGTTCAGCAGCACAATATGTAAGTTCAGTGAACTTTAAAAATTCAGCCCATGCAGCTAACAAGTTTTGCTGGCTTTAGCAGTAGGGCTTGTCAACTCATTGTTCCAGACCCAATGGATTTTCTTGCTGAATCGGGGTAAAAATGGAAAATATTTCTACCTTACCTAGAGTTCCTATAGTTATAACCAATATAATTATACTGGGAATGCAAGACCTACAGAACTGTATTTGGAAACTGGAAGAAGAAGCCATTTTTAAACATTAACAGATGTTTAAAAATCTACATTTATTTGTCTGTTCCTTCACTAGGTTCCATTTCCTGGAGTTCCCTAAGGCCAGATGGATACTCACAATAGTGTTCATATTACAAGTGGCAACTGGATGAACCAGGCTGTGATAGAACTAAGTTTGGGATCCTGCGTTCTTTGCTAACCAATACTGCCAGGCAATTCAAAGGGAGTGTGGGATTACATAAAGACTTCTGGCTCAGGCTGTTGGGTAGCAGAAGAAACTACCCAACAGCCTACAATTTTGTTCTAAACTTCAGAAATGTAGCATTATTTTTCAGCAAACACAGTAGGTTAAAATATTATTTTATTGCTACCCTTTCATATAACCACTCCAACAAAACCAGAATGCCCTTTATTCTATTTCACAAATTAAACTAGCTACCTCTCGCTCTCATAGCACCTATGGTCCTCAGATCTCAACTCTCTGTAAGCTAAGCTACAGAGTTAACAATGCCTGACAGGGAATTTGGATTTTGAACACCATTACGTATATTCCTTCACTTTTGCTTGATATATGCCTCAGGGGAATACATAGCTGACAAATCAAATGTAAAACCTACATAAAATGCTTATTCAGGCATCACTATTTAATAAATGCTTAACTCTATGTAGCAGTACCTTTTCTCTCACCTATGCAGTATATTAAATCAGTATATGACACAGTTCTACCAGTATGACATATACTGTGAAACTAGCACACAGAACCAAATTCTAGTTCCAATGCAATTAATTGATGTTTTACCAGAGTTTGGGATTGAGTTTTGGATTACAGTACATACACTAGTGAATTGAAACTCACTTGTACCAACCATTGATTTTTGATATTTACAGGAGGTAAGTCATCACTATGCAGAAGTGAATACTTCACTGAGGTTAGGCAGCAGTTGCCATCAGAGCCTTGGGCCGCCTTGTGGAGTTAAGATTTCTGAGTCCTAGACAATGAGACCTGCTAAAAAGCTAGCCCCTGGTTTGAGGAGAGAATGATGGCATGACAGTCTGGATTTAAAACCTTTCAGCGATCCCTAAGTGCTTGGATCTTCTGGAACTTTTCACCTTTTGATCCCTGGGACCTTTCACAGAAATAACTCTACGTATTTTCTTTCTTTCTTGAGATGGCTGTAAATCTTTGGCTGATTCTGCCTGAGTAGAGAAGTCTTGTCTTAATTTAGGCTACAAGCAGATAGAAGACTCTGGCTTAGGAATTTATGAGGAGAGGAGTAAAGGTAGTTCTCAACCACCTTTGTGGTAGCCAACTGGGGTCTAACTGACCTCGGGCAAACAGTGCAGCTCTGAGACTGCTTGAAATTGTGCTGGCTGCAGTGGCCCCCATATGCCAACCAAGGATCACCCAGAATACAACAACACTCCAGCCACACCCAACATGTCCCAGTAGTGTGGGCTTTGTGCAATCCTGGGATTCCTCATGCCAAGAGAATCCTCAGCTGGCTGACTAAATTAACGTTATGGCCCATTGTGCTGCCAAACTGGTACAAAGGAACTGTAGTGCCAAGATCTGGTCCAGAATCTGATACCCTTATCATAGACATAGGTGCACTGGATGACCTAATAGGCCTTGCCTGTCTTTTTTATTATACTATACACTTAGCAGATCAAACGTGATAATCAACATTTTTCTGTTCACTGAGCTCCACAGGCTGTGCACAGAATAACTTTATACTGGATATTCTAGGTCATACAATTGGAGATACACGAGCCCTGTTAGAACATCCTGTCTTCCCCAGCTGTGTAGGACAATTCCCTAAGGAATGGTACAGTAATTGAACTGTTGTGGGGGTCGATGGGACTCCCTCCCACATTTCTTTGCTCACAGCTCTTAGAAATCAAAAGACTATCAAAACAGTCACTTATCTAACTCCATTATGGAGCAACGTGTGTGGTGGTGCAGAAAAACAGAAAAGCCTGTAGTGAGCAGAGCCTGGTTTGTCAAAGCAAACAGCTGGCAAAAAGCTTGTTGATACTCTTAAAATATATATACACATGAGACTCAAGCACAAAATTGGCACAAAGTGGGTTGATAGTACTAGGAGACTTTACATTTCCCTAGAGTGCATCATTATCATGGTTATATTTTTGGTAGTGATTGTCCTGTCTTCAGTTTCATATACAATAGATGACATGTTATTAGTGCTTATCAGCATTATATGTTTTGTCCCACTCATTATAGGTTTCCTATCACCTAATGACGTATAGTTTATGCCCAGATCAGTGGCTTATTGAGAGGCAATTAATTTTCTCTAGAACTTGCATTTTCATTTTTGTTCCATGCCTACAGTCTAGCAGCTAATTTCACACCAAGGACCTAATTACTTTGCCTCTCCTGGCATTCTCCTCTACTTCAAGCCTTCATAAAGACCACGTAGCTCAATCTGAAGTCCTCATTAGAGATGTGAAAAACTTGCCTGGTGAGCAAACACTTTTGCAAAGATTATATATTTATTTATTTTATTTTTTAAACTGTCCAAGCTGTCTAGCCTAGTGAAAGTTACATACTGATATTTCAAAACATAGAGGGACTGGCTGACAGTGCGCTGTTTCACACTTAGCCTGTGTCAAAGCAGGAGTGGGCATAATTATAACTGACAGATCAGTATAGTACTATTCACCTGTGGCCCCTCCCTCTCAGCTGATTTTTTTTTAAAGAGTATTACAAGGGTTTGTAATTTTTTTCCAGATATTTCTGTCCTCTTTGCACACTTCCATCCAATCTCCCCACCCCCAAAAGCACACCTCTATATTTTAAAAACCTGGGCCTCACTGAATGCGAGTTTTGCCATTTACTTCAGTGGAGTCAGGATTTTACTCCAGTTCCTTATATGGTCCCCTTGGGTCCGTAGAGACTGACTCCATAATCCTACAGGTTTGGACTAAGGTATGTCTCTGCTGAGCAGTGAACCTACAAAGAAACCTATGACTGCACACAAGTGTATGATAGTAAAAATAGTGTAAATTTTAATTTAACTAAGGGTTAAACTGTGTGCTAAGGCTTCTAAGGATAGGCATTGAGAGCACTTTTCCATCTGATTTTTGCCTCTCTTACTCATAGGGTACGTCTACACTACCCGCCAGATCGGTGGGTAGTGATCAATCTATTGGGGATCGATTTATTGCGTGTAGTGTAGATGCGATAAATCGATCCCCGATCGCTCTCCCGTCGACTGCTGAACTCCAGCTCGGCAAGAGGTGGAAGCAAAGTCGACGGGGGAGCCGTGGCCGTCGATCCCACGCCGCGAGGACGCAAAGTAAGTAATTTTAAGTCGATCTAAGATACGTCGACTTCAGCTACGCTATTCTCGTAGCTGAAGTTGCGTATCTTAGATCGACTCCCCTCCGCCCCCACCAGTGTAGACCAGGCCCTAGTGTGCTCTTTGCTATTCTGGTGGCCCAAAATTGATCCACGTGGTTCCAACTTCCAGTTCCGAGTTCTTCTGCTCTGAGGTCTTCCCAACTGCCTGCTTGGAGGAAAGCCTGTAGTCAAAAGCATAAGTCATAATTAGGGCTGTCAATTAATCACAGTTAACGCACGCTTTGTTTTTTTCTACATTTTCAATATTGATTTCAATTACGACACAGAATACAAAGTGCACAGTGCTCACTTTATATTATTATTTTTGATTACAAATATTTGCACTGTAAAAATAATAAACAAAAGAAATAGTATTTTTCAATTCATCTCATACAAGTACTGTTGTGCAATCTCTTTATTGTGAAAGTGTAACTTACAAATGCAGATTTTTTTTGGTTATATAACTGCACTCAAAAACAAACCAATTTAAAACTTTAGAGCGTACAAGTCCACTCAGTCCTACTTCTTATTCTGCCAGTCGCTAAGACAAACAAGTTTGTTTACATTGACGGAAAATACTGCTGCCTGCTTCTTATTTACATTGTCACCTGAAAGTGAGAACGGGCATTCACATGGCACTTTTGTAGCCAGCATTGCAAAGTATTTACATGCCAATTATGCTAAACATTTGTATGCCCCTTCCATGCTTTGGCCACCATTCCAGAGGACATGGTTCCATGCTGATGATTCTCGTTAAAAAAATGTGTCAATTAAATTTGTGCCTGTACTCCTTGGCGGGAGAATTGTATGTCTCCTGCTCTGTTTTACCCACATACTGCATATATTTCATGTTATAGCAGTCTCGGATGATGACCCAGCACATATTCATTTTAAGAACACTTTCACAGCAGATTTGACAAAATGCAAAGAAGGTATCAATGTGAGATTTCTAAAAATAGCTACAGCACTTGACCCAATTTTTAAGACTCTGAAGTGCCGTCCAAAATCTGAGAGGGACGAAGTGTGGAGCATGCTTTTAGAAGTCTTAAAAGAGCAACATTCTGATGCGGAAACTACAGAACCCAAACCACCAAAAAAGGAAAATGAACCTTTTGCTGGTGGCATTTGACTCAGATGATGAAAATGAATATGCATCAGTCCACACTGCTTTGGATCATTTCAAGCAGAACCCATCATCAGCATGGATGCATGTCCTCTGGAATGGTGGTTGAAGCATGAAGGGACAGATGAAACTTAGCGCATCTGGCATGTAAATATCTTGCAAAGCCAGCTACAACAGGGCCATCCGAGCGCCTGTTCTCACTTTCAGGTGACATTGTAAACAAGAAGCAGGCAGCATTATCTCCTGCAAATTGTAACCAACCTTGTTTGTCTGAGTGATTGGCTGACCAAGAAGTAGGACTGAGTGGTCTTGTAGGCTCTAAAGTTTTACATTGTTTTATTTTTGAATGCATTTTTTGTACATAATTCTACATTTGTAAGTTCATTTTTTATGATAAAGAGATTGCACTACAGTAGTTGTATGAGGTGAATTGAAAAATACAATTTTTTCATTTTTTACTGTGCAATTATTTGTAATCAAAAATAAATATAAAGTGAGCACTGTACACTTTGTATTCTGTGTTGTAATTGAAATTAATATATTTGAAAATGTAGTAAACATCCAAAAATATTTTTTTAAATTTTAATCGCGTGATTAATCGCGTTTAATTTTTTTAATCGCTTCACAGCTCTAGTCATAGTATCTCATTCCTTCAAGTATTGAGGGCTATAATTATCTAGCTCATGGAGAGATCATAAAACTTTGCACATTGCACTCTCACATCTCTTTGCAGGCATAGGCAGATGGGGTACTGAAATTCACAAGTCTTTGCTTCCTTCTCACAAGAGTGGGACAGTCAGACAAAGCAGAAAAACAACATGACAAATGCAAGCAATGTGAACTAAAACAAGGCTAATAAGACTAATTTTAGCTGCACATACTTCTTTCAAAAGAAAACTGAAGATACTTAATTATGTATATAGTTGATTCTTTTCTATGTCCTAAGTATAGATTTCATAGATATATAGATTCCAAGGCCAGAAGGGACCATTGTGATCATTAAGCCTGCCCTCCTGAATAACCCAGGTCATAAAAACTCCCCAATATAATTCCCAGAGAATATCTTTGACAAAGACATCCAATCTCGATTTTAAAAATGGACGTTACTTATTGTAACTGGAGGTTCTTGGAGGTGTATGGTCCCTATCTATATTCCACAGGGGGGTATGCATGCACCCGGGTCCAAAAGAGGAGCAAAAACGGAAATCAGAACTCATTCTTAACAGCAATTGTCACTGCTACAAACACTAAAATATAGTGAAAATGAATTTCAGAACAGTTTTTAGAAAGCGCTGTCCCTGTTATCCTGTTGCATTCTCTATAGGAGCAATATTGAGTGGCTTTTGCCATAGCAGTGATGTAGTACTGTATTCCTCCAGTCTGATGATATGAAGTAGAGCTGAGAGAATGCACGACCCATTTGACTAGGAAAGTCAGGACTTTCCACCATAGATGGGAGCTGAACATGAAACCTAAATCCAACTCTTTCCCCCAGCTTTGAGAAAGTTCAGATCCAAACACTCTGTCTACCTGCAAAAAGCAGTTGTAAGCGACAGTAACTAAAAAAACAAAACAGAAAACACAACCTTACAGTAATTACATTTATAATTAATTTTAAATGCTTTTAAAAATTACTTGGTGTCAAAAAAGCTTCATGTTTCTGTGTAGTTTGCATATTTTGCGGGATGACCTTGAATTTACAATTTTGTTAAAAACTCCTTCTTTCCTATGTAGTCAAACAGACTCTGATTCTCTCAACCACTACTCAGCATCATAAGATTCAGAAGCTGCCATCATGACAGTGGATTGTTAATTATTCTTTATCATATTTACAACACTTAACTAAGTTGTATTTATTCTTTTGTACTTAGTGGTAGTAATTAAAATAAGTTTTATAATACATAATAACCTTCCTTTAAATGAAGGGATATGGCTTCAAAGGAGCAACTCTGTTCTGAACTATAGAATATTTTAAATTACAACCAAATTTTACAAGCAAAGCAGTGACTGAAATATAAAAGGAATTATTGCTTAATAAGCTCAACTTTGTGAATAAAACAACACACGTTTTGTACAATTTCCAGAACAGAGATTTCTATCACCCTTAACTATTGTTCACAGTCTGGTAGAGCAGCTCATATGATGAAATTTTAAGTTCACAGGTGCCATTTTTTCCTCACATTGAGAGCTTGTGAACATATCATATGTTTCCACTTTCCATGTGTCTTCTTCATTCCTTCATTGCTGTATTTGTCCCCTGGAATGTTGACACCCTAGTGATATATCAGGTATGTGGAGTGGTACTAGAAATGTATTTTGGCCCATTTATCTCATACATTGGGCAGTATTTATTTGACGCAATTAATAATTTCCCAGGACATTCATGCAACAGCACAGTTTATCTGTCTTTCAACTTCAAAATCTGCTTTCCTTTCCCATGCTCTTCAGGTACACTGCTTTGGCACTGTTTAAGTGTTGACAGTGGTTATGGCTGTTATAGAAGAAAGGTTGGTGCAAAAGACCTGGCTGCATAAATTCAGTTTCCATGTCTAAGGGATCTGGATTATTATTTCATGCATGTAGGAGGAGAAGGCGAGAGCAAGATGTAAGGCAACAGAGGTAGTGTAGTAAAATCTCAATTTCTGTTGGATCAGTGTGTCTGTAAAGCAGACTAAGAAATAGTTATATGTGAATTTTTGCTGAACAGAGAGCTGTAGGAGCTTCCAAACATAAAATGTCTGCCTGACATTTTTGCTGACATACAGGCCCGTTAGTAAGAGATCATGTAGCACATTAAGGGATGTATCAGTTTGTAGTTAAAAAATGTATTGATAGGAAGATAAGACTTAATGAGAGAATATATTTAAATCATGCCAACTCGATAATTGGACGCAAATCTGGTCAGCCCTTTTGCATCCAATACTGATGACTTCTTAGGCCTGGTCTACACTAACCCCCCAAGTCGAAGTAAGGTACGCAACTTCAGCTACGTGAATAACGTAGCTGAAGTCGACATACCTTACTTCGAACTTACCGCGGTTCAGACGCGGTCCACACGGGGCAGGCAGGCTCCCCCGTCGACTCCGCGGTACTCCTCTCATTGAGATGGAGTACCGCAGTCGACGGCGAGCACTTCCTGGTTCGATTTATCGCGTCCAGACCAGACGCGATAAATCGAACCCGGAAGTTCGATCCCCAGCCACCGAACTAGCGGCTAAGTATAGACCAGCCCTTAGACAAGAGACTGACAATAGACAGATACAAGGCTGGCGTCATTCCAGCAAAGGCCGCTGTGTGGTAGGAGAAAAGGCTGGCAATTTTGCATTAGCATCAAAGTTTCAACAAAGGCAATCTGCAAAGTCCTGGAAGAAAGACTGGTAGAAATATTCTGTACTTGCTATTAAAAAGCTTGATTGTTTGGGCAAAGTTCCTTAGGCAAAGTGTATGAGCTTGTTTCACATAAATTTTAATGCACATTGGGTTTTTAACAGAACCTTTGAACTTAATAGAGTTCAGACATTCTCTTTCAATTTACAGTGTCAAGTCTTATTTTTTTAATTCTATATGCCCAACAACCTTTGTAGGAATCAAGTTTCTTGTTAGTAATGCACTTGAATGCCTGACTTTTAATTAACCCAGTGAATAGACAGAGATCAAATTTGTCATCTCCATTCATTTATATTTGAATTAGCAAATGGGATGTATCTACGTTTATTTTTAATTAACCTGATTTGCACTTGTAAGTGTTATACCAATACAATAAAAACCAGCAGGATCTTATTAAGAGGGATAAGGCAAAGATGCCACATTTATTGTAAATATAATGATAAAGCAAAAGATAAAAGTAAACAACGTTGTTTGACTACTTATTCCTTACACACACACACACACACATATATAGATAGATAGATAGATTCATTCACACAATCATTCATTCAAGTTCTGTATAGGTGTTATAGGTACCAGCCTAGAAGTTGCTCATGCCAAGTTACTGGCCAGGTATCTTGGTCATGGATGGAGCCGAATCTGTGTCAGATGCACCTGATTCTCCTGGAGGTTGGCAGCAGAACCAGAGACTCAAAGTCATCAGTCTTGAGAGTCCATTCTTATAGGAATTAATTCCTATGTTAGTCTATGGGAGCTGTTTCATCCTGCTGTTGCTGATTCAATCAGCAGATGGCACATTCCTGGGCACATTCCTGGTGGCTCCAAACTGTCCAAAGTTTGTGTTTCTCATCCTTCCAGGTGATGAGGTGGATCCCAGTTTACCCTCCGGGGGGTTGTCTGGTCATCCACTTGACGCATTCTTCGGCCGATGGATACTCCCTTTCTAGGGTGGCACCTCCCTAACCATTCATGTATATCAAGCATTCATCAGCATACATTCCATATCTTAACCATATTTTAATTTACTGTCTCCACCACTTTCAGGGTGTGTGCTAATTCATTTGAGACTCCCGGCCCTTTAATCACAGAGGGTGGGGGTCTGTCCTAGGAGCCGTTGAATGAAGTGAAAGTCACTTAACAGCTTATAGTGTTTGTTTACATTGTATCAATTACTTCAAGAACAAAGTCAATTAACTTGTTTGTAAGTTTTACATAGTAATAAAGTATCTTTCACAGGATAGATATAATCAATGGTTTCTACAGACAGTAGCTTACAAGTTTTAACAGAAGACCCAAGAGATTTTTGTACTTGGTGAAACTGTTGGATTTTAAAGTGTGGGGGACAAATTATGAGGGGGTCACTGTCACTTGGGGGAATCACTGTTAGTACCTTCTTTAATATCCCTACAGTAAGTTAGGGCTTAATTAGCACAGTTCATTCATCATTTCTATCTTAGCCCACTGAAGACTGTATTTTCTATCTGTTGGGCTTCATATTTCAGTGCAGTTTAATTTTCTTAGGGATAGACCTGATCCAAATCCCTGGACCTGACTCAACCCAAACTCTAGTGAGAGGGTGGATTTCAAAATGTAAGAGCTGGATCTGAATTTTGCAGCTGGGGCCTATTTTAATTGTTCATAACTAGCATATGAATTTCCTGAGTAAAATAAAACAGGTTCTCACTCTGAGGGAACAATATGTTATACTTTAATCAGTAAGGCCTATGTATTTCTCCCTCTTAAGGAGCACTCACTCCCTTAATAGTGAGAAATGGCCTTGAATGCTATTTGGAGAAGAAATTCAATAACATGGTCATATCCTGGGCTGCCCCTCAGCTCCCTCTGGGCCTGATGCACAAAGTATGCAGAAGGGAGGTTCTGTGCTGAAAAAGATGTGTGGTTTGAAGGCGGAGGGTTGGGGGGGGGGCAGAGTCTGGCAACATACACTCTATGCTCCATGTTTCCTTCAAAAAGTGGAATAAATGATGCCCAACAAAAAAAAATGCCATGTAGGCAACTGCTGCTCGTGACAGTATTAACTGTCTTTATACTCCCTGTGAACTAGAACTGGTTGATCAATGTTCATTAACAAAATAATCCATGAGTTTCCCCTGTCTGTTTTTCCGCAATAAATAATATTAAAAGATTTATTTGCACTATTTGACCAGTTCTATGGGTGGTCAGAAAGTAAATTATTCATGTTCCTCAATATACCTCCCTACTCACCATTTGATACTGGTAATTAACTGGGATATGCAAATCTCAGACAACCCATTTCAGGCAGCAAGTGGCCAGCAGCCTGACTTCCACTCAGCATGCTCCACACTTTGGCTCGAAAGCCAATGGTATGAGCTCATGCACCAACCTGCTAGGTTGGCACAGTGCACTTAACTAACCCAGTGCACAGACAGAGATCAAATTTGGACCAGAATAAACTGTAGGAAATGTAAGATTGCTGAGAAGGAGACAGGCTGAAGGAGCCCCCATTTGGAGAAGCAGAAAAGGGTTAAGATGTTGATGGACCTGAGTCCAGTTAGTTTTAATCCACCCTCGAGTAACACTGTTAGTCCTTCAGTTCAAGTGCTAAATTCACTCTCAAATTGTAAAAATCCTGAACATCTTGAAGTCTGACTCAGATTTTACTCAGCTGATACTTAGCCAAACTTTGATTGAAGTCAGTGTGTGTTAGGGCTTGTCTAAATGCAGGCTTGCATCGTTTAACTAAAGGTCTGATTTTAAACCAGCTTAGTTAAACCATCACAAAAACCTGTGGGAACACTCATTTCACTTTAAACCAGGCTTATTTCAGTTTAGCTTAAATTGATAAAGAACAGGTTTAAGCTAAATTGCACTGTCAGTCTAAATAAGAGTTTCTATGCAAGGATTTGCTCTTGTTTAACTTTACAAATTTAACAGTGCAAATTTGTGTGAGGACAGGTCCTTTGTGTAAGGGCCAAGTAAAAACTGAGTGAGGACTTCAGGATTTGACCCAGCAGAAATAATGTGTAAGCCATTAGATACTGATTTTCACTGAGTAACCACACCAGGGGATGAGTGCAGCACTCAAGAAGTAAAAGAATGCAAGTGCCAGAAATACCACAAGATGCTGTTCCAGCTCCCCAAAAAAGTGCCAGAACTGTGTTCCAGAACATTCTGGCACAATTCAAGTGCTGAACCGGACGAGTACTAGATAGTGCTCTATGTGGCTGTCCTGGACAACCAAAGATTTTTCATGTTCAACATGAGAGCAGTTGGAGACAGGAAAAAGTAGATGAATTCTAAGCAGACAGAACCTTCGACTGAGAAGTCATTGTTCTGTGTTGATAGAGGGAGAGCCACTGTGTACTTTTACTGCTGTGCATTCATTACCTTCAAAAAGAACAAAAGGCAAACTTCCCTTCCAACACATAATTAATTTTAAATATAAAAATTTCTCCAAGAACAAAGAAAAAGTTGAGAGCTCTGAGGGATGCTTCCTGGTGTACTCTTGAACTTTCTACTTTTTTTTCCTACCTCCCCACTCCGGCAGATGACTGACCTGTGTAATAATTCCGTAGCTAGAATGGCAGGGGGCAATGAAGAAAAGAAAAGGAAGGAGACTGGAAGTCAGAGCTGTTATTCTGAGATGCTAATGTGTTCTTTGGGAAGTCACCTGACAAAAGCGACAGTTATTCACTTTAGCAACTGCTGTCTTGATGTTTTGTATTGTCAATGTTATCTCTGGGTCCTTTTATTCCACTTTGTTTCCCTGCTTCCCAAGTAGTCTGTATCAGCTACTGTTTTGCTTTAGGGTAGGATTTTTCCATTACTCTATTCTTATTTGTAGTGCTTAATTTTCATTTCAAGTATATAATTTGCTGTTTTGTTATGTTTTTAACTTGTCTTTCATTAGTATTTTTATTTTCAATTAGGCTTAATAGTTCACTAATGGTCACATATGTAAAGTCAAACCAAAATTCCCAGAGCTGGACCTAGAGGCTTTGAAAATGCATGAAGCTCTAGCCTTATGAAACCCCTAGAGCGGTGTGAATGTCATTCTGGCTACATGACTGATCTAAATGTCTGTTGGATCCAGATAAGCGTACTGTATTAGAAAATGACCACAAACAAAGTATTACAAAATGACTTTAAAAACCACCACTTCTATTTTGTAACCATAGTTTTGTAACTGTTTTGTACTCACTGGCTCCAAAGTGAGTAATTTTAAAAGAAGAAGTTGATGAAGGGCAAACTGGATGAGTCATGTGCTGAACATTTTGCTCTGGGTGTTATGCTCAACCTTTACTCTTAAACACCAGTGTATAGACATGATAAAAGCATCATGTGAACCCAAAGGGAAAATATCACTTTTATTTCTGGGTGGTGGTTATTTATTTTTGTTGCAGGAGCATCTAGAGACCCCAATCAAGCACTCCGAGCCCCATGGTACTTGGCACTTTAAAAGATGTTTAATGAAGAAGGAGTTCCTGCCCCAAAGAAACTAAGATCCTGATTCTACAATTCACTATATATAAGCAAAGTGAGTTACAAGATCAGGTTCTAAGTAGATCCCTGCCCTCCCATAAGTCAAGTACATCCAATACTGGGAGTGACTTTTCTTTCTACTACCTATACCAGTGTTCTCAACCAGGGGTACAGGTTCCCCTGGGGGTACATCAACTCATCTAGATATTTGCCTAGTTTTATAACAGACTACATAAAAATCACTAGCAAAGTCAGTACCAACTAACATTTAATGCAGACAATGACTTATAGTGCTCTATATGCTATACACTGAAATGTAAGTACTATATTTACATTCCAAGTGATTTATTTTATAATTATATGGTAAAAATTAGAAAGTAAGCAATTTTTCAGTAATAGTGTACTGAGAAACTTTTGTATTTTTATCTCTGATTTTGTAAGCAAGTAGTTTTTAAGTGAGGTGAAACTCAGGGGTATGCAAGACAAATCAGACTCCTGAAAGGGATACAGTAGTCTGGAAAGGTTGAGAGCCACTAGCTTATACCTTGGTGTTTAACCACAGAAGGAAACAATGTGGAACTGAATTGACAAGTTTTGAAAGTACAGTCAATTGTGATTCTTCAGGTAGATTGAGAGCACAATACACATTCTGGGAAGCATATACTTTCCTGGCTCTGAAAGCTGGAGCCCTGTGGAAAGCTGTTGTCCATCATAACCAAACATTTAGTTTGCAAAGTTTATATAGAGAGTTTTAGCCCTGACCTCAGCCTAGTTTCTTTCCATTTACTTGGAACCCAAGTCAAAATCTCCAAAGGATGGGGACAGTTGACAGGAATCTATGGCTCGATGTCTAGTTGGCAGCCGGTATCAAGCAGAGTGCCCCAGGGGTCTGTCCTGGGGCCGGTTTTGTTCAACATCTTCATCAGTGATCTGGATAATGGGATGGATTGCACCCTCAGCAAGTTCGTGGATGACACTAAACTGGGGGGAGAGATAGATACGCTGGAGGGTAGGGATAGGTCCAGAGTGACCTAGACAAATTGGAGGATTGGGCCAAAAGAAATTTGATGAGGTTCAACAAGGACAAGTACAGAGTCCTGCACTTAGGACAGAAGAATCCCATGCACTGCTACAGGCTGGGGACTGACTGGCTAAGCAGCAGTTCTGTAAAAAAGGACCTGGGGATTACAGTGGATGAGAACCTGGATATGAGTCAACAGTGTGCCCTCGTTGCCAAGAAAGCTAATGGCATACTGGGCTGCATTAGCAGGAGCATTGGCAGCAGTTCGAGGGAAGTGATTATTCCCCTCTATTTGGCACTGGTGAGGTCATATCTGGAGTATTGCGTCCAGTTTTGGGTCCCCCACTACAGAAGGGACGTGGACAAATTGGAGAGAGTCCAGCAGAGGGCAATGAAAATGATTAGGGGGCTGGGGCACATGACTTATGATGAGAGGCTGAGGGAACTGGGCTTATTTAGGCTGCAGAAGAGAAAAGTGAGAGGGGATTTGATAGCAGCCTTCAACTACCTGAAGGGAGGTTCCAAAGAGGATGGAGCATGGCTGTTCTCAGTGATGGCAGATAGAACAAGGAGCAATGGTCTCAAGTTTCAGTGGGGGAGGTCTAGATAGGATATTAGGAAAATCTATTTCACTAGGAGGGTGATGAAGCACTGGAATGGGTTGCCTAGGGAGGTGGTGGAATCTCCATCCATAGAGGTTTTTGAGCCTTTGCTGGGATGATTTAGTTGGTGTTGGTCCTGCTTTGAGCAGGGGGTTGGACTAGATGACCTCCTGAGGTCTCTTCCAACCCTAATCTTCTATGATTCTATGCTAGAGAGAGAAGGTGGATGAGGTAATATATTTGATTGGACCAACTTCTGTTGGTGGGAGAGATGAGCTTACACAGAGCTCTTTTTCAATAATCTGTTATGATTCTATGTGGTACCTTAGGTATCCTCCCCCCCCCCTTTTAAGTATTGATAGCATAGGTCTACACTCCTGGAAACTTACTATGTTTAACAACACTTAAAGCCAGTTGGTGTAAAGAGAAGTAGTCAAATAAAGATTATAGGACTCTTCTTCCAGATTAGGCACAGACCTAGAAGCCATGTCAAGAGAGAAATGCTGAAGTGAAGAGCTCCACTGACATGGAGCTGAAGTAAGTGCCAAGTTCTCCCCAATGTACCAAAAACAAGGCACAAGACTGTCCAAGGCAGACATTGCTGCCGGTGGAGTTTCAACAGTTCAATCTTTTGGGGAGGGTGCTATCAGCTCTACAACTCAGTCCTGGTTCAGCAGGAAATTGGCATGGAAGAGACTGAAACTTTGTAAACTGAACAACAGCTTGGAACTATGCTACTTTGGTTTTCTTTTGAAGTTTAAGAAAAAAAAAAGAAAAGGCCAAGAACTACAAGCCAACTACTTTAAATCAAGCCTTAACATTATCTAAAACAGGGAACAGCTACCCAGACAAAGGGATAAGGAGTTTGAGACTTCAGAATCCTTCATACACAGGAGTCAAAAAGCACTGCAGTGGTGTCAGTGCTTCAGTTCCTGCTATACTTAAGACTCTTTGTTTCCATGAAGAACATGAGTTTGGCCCCAGCGCCATCACTTTCCAGTGGGTTCTGCAGTGTTGCCAGTTCTCACATTTTTATCATAAGTCTTGTGATAACTGGTATTTTTCTTAAAGCCCCAGTTCCTAGAGCCATGTGATTACAAGACACTCAGCTTTCATTGAGAACAGTAAGTTTCTAGCCCCAAAGCAAAGCTTGAAACATATACCTTTAAAAGTTCATAAACAGAAGGCATATTAAAAAGAATCCCAGAAGTAGTAATTTTAAAATCTCATAATTTTCAAGCCAATCTCATGATTTTGGAGGCCTGACTCATGATTTTTTAATACTTGGCTTTGGCAATATTAGTTATGACTTTTAGTGCTGAGAAATCATATATACCCAAGAGTGTTTCCCTACTGTCAGTCCACTCAAAAGAGAAGAGTGTTTTCTTTGGTTCTTATAGTATTGTAGCTTATACCTTGCACATTAGAATCCACAGATTTCAGACTAATGAACAGCCTTAAAGAGTGTATGCTCTGTGTTCAGAGAGTCCAAAAGTGTATTGAAAACCTGTTATAAGGTATGTCCCAATACAGCAATCACTTACCAAAGTACAATTCTTTCATGGCATTCCAGTGGGGCAAATGCCCTTCACAACCTATTAGAGCTAGTCAAATATCACCAGGCAACATACTGTACATTATAATGCACACATCACTTTAAATTAAACCTTCAACATCTGTTTCAGCCTCCAATTACAAATACAGAAAAAAATTCACAATTGCATCATAAAAACAAAAGACACAATTAAAATGTATGTGCATGATCTTAGTCACTGCAGTGCTGCATCGGTTATGGGTTTCTAATGTTTCACATTCAAGCCAGGGGAAAAGTTTTCTTTTGCTGACACAGGAAATTATCCCCCTCTGAATTGTTTCACGGCAACCAGGAATTCACCAGAAAAGAATCACTGTACAGTAAATGCATAGTACATTTTCATTATAAAGAGTTGACTACAAACCCACAGCCATATCAGAAAATAATGGAACATAAAAATAGTACCAAATTCAAAAACATGTAAAATTATAGTATTACTGCAACACTGAGGTTCAGAGCTCAAAACACACAACAGTTAGGAAATGCAGACCTAAAAGTTGAACCTTAGCTCTGTCAATGAAATACATGACCTAAAATGTGGACAGCTGATATATTATCTGACAAATAAATAACATATATATTACATGTGGGCCATATATAAAATATTGAGAGTCTTCATGCTTGGGCTTGATTTTTAAGTCTCTGTAAGATCTATTTTTTAAAAAGTCACATTTGAAGAAGAACTATTCACTAGTTTCAGCTAAGTTATGAGCTATGAATATTAACAACAATGAGAGTTTAAAATCAGATGAACCCACAAGACCTGATGTAAACAGAGGTGCACTAGTATAAAATAGGTGTAAGTCAGAAGAGAATCAGTTCTAGGGACTTTGGAAACTTCAGGCTGACCACTACAAAGCCTATACAATTTTCCCAAGGAGTAGGAAGCTGCTTCAAAGTTTGAAAGCGGGTGGGGGCTGGGGAAATAAAGGTTGTCTAAAATTCTAGGATAATTCAAATAGACATAAATTAAACTTTAAAATGTCTGATTTTCTATAAAATAGGTTATGGATAGTTTGGGGAAAAGCTTCAGCAATATCTGTTGAGATGCTTAAAATTTTTGTTATATATTCAAATCAGAAATTTTATGCACCAGTATCTAACCAACAGCGGAGAGTAGAAGCATCAAGATTGGCTTGTTTAAGAGCTATGAAATTTACTCAAGTCTCAATAAAAGTGGTACATTGGTTTTAAATTTATGAAAATGTAAAGTTAGAAATTTCATACACAGTAGGATTTTGCAGAATGTACTGTCTATAGCAGGGATTGGCAACCTTTGGCACGCGGCTCGCCAGGGTAAACATCCTGGCGGGCCAGGCCAGTTTGTTTACCTGCCACGTCTGCAGGTTCGGCCAATCGCGGCTCCCACTGGCCGCGGTTCGCCACTCCAGGCCAATGGGGGCGGCAGGAAGCAGCGGCCAGCACATCCCTCGGCCCGTGCCCCTTCCCGCAGTCCCCATTGGCCTGGAGCGGCGAATCATGGCCAGTGGGAGCTGCGATCGTCTGAACCTGCGGACGTGGCAGGTAAACAAACCGGCCCAGCCCGCCGGGGTGCTTACCCAGGTGAGCCGTGTGCCAAAGGTTGCCGATCCCTGGTCTATAAGGTTGTATTGTAAACTGAATTGTTTAACAAGTATGTTAAGATAAACACTCTATTTTAAGGAACTTGCACAAAAAAGCAGAGTTAAGATTATGCTTTCAGAACTCCGCATTTCCTAACTTTTGAGTGCTTGATTTCTCAACATTACCAATACATTAATGCAAGAGGGTTTGTTTTTTGTTTTGAGTTTTTGGCTTTTATTTGCACATGGGACTTGCATTTTAAACTGTGAGGACGAAGATGGTCCTAAAGCACTTTATCTCTTTAACAACACATGTCAAAAATCTAAGTAATCTCAAAAGGTTAGATCGGGGTTGGCAACCTTTCAGAAGTGGTGTGCCAAGTCTTAATTTATTCGCCATAATTTAAGGTTTTGCGTGCCAGTAATACATTTTACATTTACAGGGGCCGGTGGATGGAACCCCAGATTGGCAGCGGGCTGAGAGGACCTGCGGCTGGGACCCCAGGCTGCAACTTAAATGTGCCATTTGCTCGTAACTTGTAATTTACAAAATGAGAGTAAAACCTTTTTAGGAAAGAAGTAAGTTCAAAGACTCAGCTGCCAAGGCTGAGTCAAGCAAGTTTAAAATATTTATGTAGTGTCTTGTAATAAACTGTTTACAACATATTAGGACTAACCAGAACATGAGAATTCCATTTAGCATAAATAAATAAATTAATTAAATAAATAGAGGTTTACAATTTTAGTTCCACATTAAAATGAAACTGAGATCTTTTTAAAAATTTTGAGAAAAACATAACTGATGGCGAGTCCTGAGAATAATCACTAGCCTGGTTGTTAGAGCACTCCCCTGGGATGTAGAAGGTGCAGGTTCAATTCACTGCTCCGCATGATTTGGAGCAAGGATTTGAAACTGGGTCTCCAATATTCCAGGTGAGTGCACTGGGCCAAAATCAATTTTTGTCAATCTCACCTGTTGGAGCTTTTTCACTTCACGTAAATAATTAAATATCCACTGGACCAGAGAAAGAGACTGACACTATAGCCCAGTGATTATCCAAACGAGGCAGAGCAGGAATTGAAACTGGGTATCCTACATCCCAGGGGAGTGCCCTAACCACGCCTATCATCTCATTTGCCTTTCTCCCATGCCAGTCTCATGATACCTACATACGTAGTTTAGTTTCTCTGGCAAGAAATGCATGGGCAGTAACTTTTGTTTCAACTGTTTTAAGTGGTTGTAGCCACACAGACCTCATTAGATTGAGACTGAGATGCTGGAACCCTCATGGTTTGGGCCACTCAACTCTCATGGATTGAGATTCATGCTGATGAATTCTTTGAACTACTAGGGTCATATGTGCCAAAATTACCACAGACAACAGGATACACTATTTCACAAAAAAATAGGCTTCAAGAGACCCATTACCATAATTAAAATGCAGTTATGATTAACTGAAGCAAGTAATGAATTGGCATTACTTCAAAAAGACTGCCACAGCTAAGATATAATCTTGTAAAAAGGATTAGGTATCTAAACTAGAACATAATGATAAAAAAGAGCATTTCAACTTTGGATTTAAAAACATTCCTTTAGTGATGGAAGTGTTGGGAGAGCTCATGTCAAAATGATGGGAACTGATCAAGTTATTACCTCCAATGTTATCTTATCTTATATACCTGTCAGAGAGATTTAGAAGACTTTCATTACCAACTGTAATATTAGGAGAAATGTTTTCAGCATCTTGTAGGCAAAGCCTGCAGCTAGAGCTTGGCGGAAAAATTCTGGAGAAACCGTTTTTTGTTGGAATTTATCAATTTGTCAAAATAAACAATGTTTCATGGAGATGGTTTGATTATGACTAAGTTCCTCCAATGGAAATCGGCCTAGTTTCCTGCCAGCTTGCCTGCCCAGCTCTTTGGGATCCCACCTGGCAGGCTACTGGGGAGTCCAGGTTTCCAAAGTCTTTGGCTCTGGGAATGCTTGTCATGCAGACTGCCCTAGGGTTGGGGAATACAGGGACTTCCAGGGTCCATGGGGCCAGGAAAGCCCATCATGCAGACTACCCCACACCTAGGGCAGGCAGACTGCCCCAGGTTACTCACCCAACTCCTTGGCAGCCCACCTGGCAGGCTTCTGTGGAGTCTGGGCTTCTAGAGTCCCCAGCTCTAGGACAGCCCCCCGTCTCACTGGACTGAGGTGTCATTCCTTTTTGTGGAGAATTTTGGAGTTTAATTCTGAATTGGAATGAAATAAAATCCTCTGGGAATCGGAATTACCTTTTTCCACCCAGCTGTAGTGGTAGCACTGCCTATAAGTTATTTTTGGTGTGAAAGCTGAGGAAACCCTGCACAGCACGATGCCTCCTGGAAAAGTATAAATGACTTTTCCATGAATAACGCACCTAATTTCAAACTCTTACAGCAGAAGTTATGATTGTTTTACAAGTACAGAGAGAAGGAATGCAGGGTTTTGAATGGTTGATTAATCAAAGTACCCAACTTAACTTCCAGTTCAGGCATGTGAACATTTGAAACAGATTCAGGAACGAAGGCATTCTTAAGAATCTTCATAATGCAATCAGGTATTTATGTAGCACTTTTTAATAACAGATCTCACCATCATTTTACAACATTGGCTGAGCATCAGAAAGGCATGGAGAGATTAAGTAACTTGCCCAAGGTTATTCAATGGGTCAGTGACAGAGCAGTGAAGGGACTCAATGGCCCAATCCACAGCTGTTGTGAATCAGTGTAGCTTCAAATCAGTGGTTCTAAGCTGATTTACATCAGATCTAGTTCCAGTTTTCCTGAAACAAGTGCTATAATCAAACATCTGTACCATGTTTGTATTATTGGGGAAGAGAAGGAAAAAAACCCTTATCTCGCTGAATAAAGCTGAATCTTGTACATTCAGAGTGATAAAATCAAGCTCTGGTGGAAATGCTTTTGAGTTAGACACAGCACCATTAGGTCTGATTTTCAAAATTTCTCCTTTTTGGTAGAAGAATTGCTGAATAAGGAACAACTGCAGCGTTACCTTTCTTTCTTTCTTTCTTTCTTTCTTTCTTTCTTTCTTAAATAAGTTAACAGGCTAATGAGAATCTTCTAGAAAATATGGATCTTTTGATTTAAAAAAATAATTTGACTGTTTAATACTAAGTTTCTTCCTTACTGAGAAACTAAGATTTGGCTGTGAAATGGAATTAAAATATATAACATAATGTGTATCGTGTGCTTTAAAACATAACTGATTGCAGTGAAAACAGCCTGTTCAGTTTACCTCTGCAAAACTGAGGTTCAGAATCACTTTATAAACACTCCTCCCTTTTAATCTCTAATTTGGATTATTTTTTTTACAATTTCTTCTTGTTTGGGGATCTGAGCCATTCAAAATGGCCTGAACTTCATTTTTTTCTATTTATTTAGCGGATTCCATGCTGCTGGGATTATCTGTATCTCCTTCCTAAGAAATGGTTCATATGTGAACTGGAGCTGATAGGGAGAGTTCTACTGGAAGATTAGACAGTTGACAGAATTTGACCCTGGGCTGATTCAGCTATACAGATAGACCCAATTTTACAAAGCCACCCTGTCTCCCTAGGGAAGTTCAGTATAACTATAAAACAGTATGGTTTGTAGGAACAAGCGCAAGCAGACAGGTGATCTCCAATTCTAATCCTGGCTCTGCCTCTGTGCAAGTCACTACATCTTTCTGTGTCAGTGCCCCCTCTCTAAAAGGAAGATAATACTTAGAGACGTGTTTTGAGGATTAACTAGTTATTCCCTCTATAGTGCTTTCAATATATAAAGTGTTATAAAAATGTGAAGTACAACCACTTCAGGAGAGACAGTGACAGCACCATTACTTTGCTGCATAATCCTGTGCACCAGAACCTGTTGATCTGATCCAGGGTTGAAAATCAGGGCAGCAACTCTGGGCACTGCCTTGGCAGACACCTCACTGGCCAGGAGGAAAAACATTTTTATGTCTGTTGTGGTGTATTCTACAGTCTTGAGATAAACTAACTACGTTTATTGTAGAATTTTGGTTTGTGAACACTGTTAGTCGCAACCTCATCTATTTACACTACAATGTTTATCATTTAATAATATTTTGCCAAGTTGATTTATCACAATGTCTTTTTTACCACAAATATCTTGGCTTAAAATTGATTTGACATCAAATATGGGTTGTACAACATATTTTTGCAGGATAGTCACCTGTGGCAATCCGTTAGAGAAAGCATTCTTTGGACAAAAGGACTGTTTCACAATTCAGTCAGGTAAGTGATTCAGTGCTGCGCTAGCTGAGCTATTAGGAAACACCTACCCACAGCTTGTCTCCTACCTTAGAAAGGCTTCCTGAAGTCTGCAAAGGAGAACCTTCACCCATTAACATACCTTCTCAGGTCATTGTTCTTGCAGAACTTTGGAATCACTTAACTGTCTACTGTCCAAGCCTAACCAGTGCTTCTATTGCTGTTGCTCCCTCCCACCCCCACAGTACTGCTTTTTCCAGTGGCTAGGGGCTAGCCTACGACTTGGGAGACCCAGGTTCAATCCCCTCCTCTACCATAAACTTCTTGTGTGACCCTGTGCAAATCACTTAGCTTCTCTGTGCCTGAGTTCCCATCTGTAAAATGGGAATGATAATAATACTTCCCTACCTCACAGGTGTGTTGTGAATATAAATCCATCAGTGATTGTGAAATGCACAGATGTTATGGTGATGACGGTCGTGTAAGTACCTACAGTAGATAGATTCCGGCCTGTTTTCTATTTGTAAAGTGTAAGTATAAGCCACATGTTTGTAGTGTGTATTTAATAGGGTAAATAAGTGAAGAAACCAGTGAGGATACATAATGTCTTTGTTTTGTTTTGGAGTACTTTGTGTGCCTGCAGACTTGCTGGAACCAGGATGAAGACTCTGCTGGATGGGCCAGAATCCTCCAGAAATTGGGATGGTAGGTACTAGGCATGCTCATTAGCTGTTTGAAACTACTTAGGTGATTTCCACTGTGGGCAAGCAGCCTGTCAGGACACACCCAAGCCATTGTCTGAGAACAAAATCAATGGGAACTCAGGGGGATGGAGAGGAGTATATAAATAAAAGGAGTGGGAGCCAGACTGAAGAACTCAGCAGTGGAACAGACTGCAGGTTGCCTTGCCCCACTAGAGAAGGAGGAGTGCACTAGAATTTGCTGCAGACTGATGCTGCAAAGACTCCAGGGGAGTTTGAACGGGACTGTGGAACTAACATTTATTTCCCAACTTTAAGGGGCTGGCATACCCTACAGAGCGTTTGGAAACCATTCCACAGAGACTGAGGCTATGTCCACATTACAGCTTATATCGGCATAACTTATGTTGCTCAGGGGTGTGAATAAAACACCTCCCTGTGTGACATAAGTTGCACGACATAAGCACTGGTGTGGACAGCGCTATGTCAGTGAGAGAGCTTCTCCCGCCAACATAGCTACTGCCACTTGTGGGGGTTGGAATGGTTAAGCTGATGGGAGAGCTCTCTCCTCTTGGCTTAGAGCAGCTACATTAGAGAGCTTACAGCGGTGCTGCTGCATCAGTGCGCCACTGTAAACTCTAGTGTAGCCGTGCCCTCATGAGACGGGTAAATCCTCCCAGAGAAAAGCCCTAGGCAAGTGTATGCATGTGTATGTGAATAATTATATTTGCATTTGAACTCATGGTAGTAATTTGCGGGAAAACCCCTGAGTGTTATCTTTAAAAAGTTGTGTTGACAATATTCACAATTGTTTCATGAGTTATAAGTAAACTGTTATGCATTTAGAGAGAGAGAGAGAGCAATTTAGTAAATATTTTTCTTTAGAGATTTGGTGTCACTTTTGTTCACTGAGAGTTCACTCTGTGTAATATAAATATCTGTGTGTATGTATGTGTATATCCGGGAAAGGCTAAACTTTGGTCTGTTTAGGACTGAGGAAAGTTAACAAAGTCTTGTGTGTGAATATGTAAATATAAATAGGTTTACACAAAAGTAAAATTACATCTTGCAATTCTGGAGAAAGAACAGCTTTTAAAAATCTCACTATTAGCCATGGTGGAAACAGAAGCCTGGAACGACTGGGACACAGCCTTTTAGGGCAGAAATGTCTGTGAGATGTTTCCAAGGGGGTAATGCTACATCAGGTTTGGTTCCGCCACAGACCATGCAAGGAGATTAATAAATCAGGGGAATGAGGTTTTAAACACTGACACACTGCTGTGTGCTAGAGAAACAAAGCTGCTTCTTTCTATGATTAAATCCAAAGCCATTAACAATAGCTAACAAAAGCAGGTATCAGTTAATATCCCTGCTGTAGAACCACACATCATCTGCAAGCGAGAGGCGCAGAATACTGTGGAGGGCCTACAAGGCCCTGCTTTTGATCACAACATGAAAATTAAGCATTTGAGTAGCAACAGCCTTAGGGGTTGACGCAAACAAAAAGGAGAAAGGGATTTTATCAAAACCTTTCTGCCATTCATTGATTATCACTGCTTTACAGCCAAAATGCTTCTGAAATAAATGTAGTCAAACTTTACTAATTCTGGGTCACTGAGAACGAAAATGATGCTTAAAATTGTTGATTGGCTCTAGTTTTCAAGATATGCTATTGGGTCAGTATATACGACCCTTGACTTGGGAATGGCGGAGGATAAGTGAGTTATAAAGGGAAGGGATCTCAATTTAAACCAGAAATGACTAAAATACATCTTTGACTGGATCTATGAATAAATCTATGACTGGGTTTGGACAGTACATGCTTTTTAGGCAAAACAATGAATGATGCAATCTGAAGCTGGTATTGCGTCATACATGATATGAATTGCATCATGTTATTCCTAGAAGTCATGGATGATGCAATCCTAACGAAGCTTACATCACTCTGCTGAACAAATTGCCCTATATCAGCCCTAGAAATCATACAGTGTCGTGCTCTCTTATTTGTCAGTGTTTGATTTTGCAAAGGGACACATTTCTGTTTAGCCAAAGTGAGCAGAGATGCTTCGTACTTGTGTGAACAGTGCAGATAACTTCTGCTATGTTTGTTGTGAAGTGACTTTTGCATCACAAAAGCGCATTATAACCACTATGGTTAAGAAAGCCTATCACCTTTATTTTGGCTGCAAAATTGGAGATCAAGACAAGAGGTGGGCCCCACACATATGCTGCAACACTTGTGCAACAAATCTTTGCCAGTGGTTGAATAGGAAAAGGAAATCTATGCCTTTTGCAGTGCCAATGATTTGGAGAGAGCCAACAGATCATACCAGCAATTGTTACTTCTGCATGGTGCCTCCAGTTGGGAAAGGTGTGTCAAAGAAGAAAAAGTGGACTGTGCATTATCCAAACATTCCATCAGCTATATGCCCAGTACCCCCCGGAGAAGGACTGCTGGTTCCTGATGCACCAGAATCATTCTCACTTGAGTCAGACGAGGAAGAGGAAAAGGATGAAACTTCTGGTCCTGAACCATCAATGTCACAGGACCCACATTTTCTCCCATCCTCCTCCTCTGAACCACACCTCATAACACAAGGTGAACTGAATGACCTTGTCAGGGATTTGGAACTACCCAAGAGTAAGGCAGAGCTGTTGGGCTCCAGACTACAGCAGTGGAATCTCCTGGCAGGTGATGTTAGGGTTTCCATGTTCCATGACTGTCAAAAGGATCTTGTCCCATTCTTCTTCATGGAAGGTGATCTTGTAGCCTGCAACAACATCGATGGTGTGATGGCAGCCCTCAACATCGTTCACGATCCAGATGAGTGGAGACTGTTCATTGAGTCATCGAAGACGAGTCTTAAAGCTGTTTTACTGCATAATGGCAATGTTTTGCCATCAATTCCAGTTGGTCATGCAGTCCATAGGAAGGAAACCTATGACAACATGAAACAACTTTTGAGGTGCATAAACTATGACCAACATCAGTGGCAGCTTTGTGGCGATTTGAAGGTTGTTGCTCTCTTGCTTGGTCTGCAGACTGGATACACAAAGTACTGCTGTTTTCTCTGCGAATGGGATAGTCGTGCAAGAGATTCCCACTACATCAAGAAAGATTGGCCACTCCGACAGTCGTTGGAGCCTGGGAGGAAAAGTGTTCAGCATCCACCACTTGTTGAATCAAGGAAGATTTTGTTACCACCCTTACACATCAAGCTAGGTCTGATGAAGAACTTTGTCAAGGCCATTGACAAAACACAAGCAGCTTTCAAGTACCTCCGTGGAAAATTTCCAAGCTTAAGTGAAGCTAAGATAAAGGAAGGTGTCTTTGTTGGTCCTCAGATTCGTGAACTTCTTCGAGATGATGCATTTGACCATGCACTGCGTGGCAAGGAAAAGACGGCATGGAAAGCATTCCAGTTAGTGGCAATAAATTTTCTAGGAAACAGCAACAAGGCAGACAACTACAGGTTGTTGGTGGAAAACCTCCTCAAGGCATACAAAAGCCTTGGTTGCAACATGTCACTAAAGATATATTTTTTGCACTCTCATCTAGATTTTTTTCCACCGAACTGCGGAGCAGTGAGCGACGAGCACGGCGAGCGATTTCACCAGGACATTGCAACAATGGAGAAACGCTATCAGGGCAAATGGAGCCCATCAATGCTTGCAGACTATTGCTGGATAGTGACAAGAGATGCTCCATTTAATGAATACAAGAGACAAGCCAAGAAGCGCCAAGTAGACACTGAATAGGACTAAACTATGTACATAAGAGTTTTTTGCCTTTTGTTTCATAATAAATTTTATTTATATAACCCTTTTGCTGATTTTTAAAGTGTTACATAAACAGGACAGGTGAAATATTATCATGTAAAGCAACCATAAACACATGAAAAGACCTAGGTTTACAATTTATGATTCAAACTCTACTATCTACACAATATACATAGACATAAAATGTAAAAACTTAAATATCTTAGAAACAGTAGCCAATCAGTTGTTTTAATTGTCATATTTGAATTCAGCACATCAAAATACATAATAAATAGCACATTTTATCTCTGAAGCAGACGACTTCTCAAAAATTGTAGACCAGTGTTATGAGCATTTCAACGTTGTTTCAATCCAGTTTACAAATTCACTCCCCAGGGACGTTTTAAGTAAAACCATGCATATGAACTTTATCCCTTCTTCTTTTCCTACAGCAAGCTCTGTGATGGCCATTGGGATTATCTGATTGATTCCAAAAATCAATTTTATTAATTGCTCTGAGAATGTTATCATGTATCGGCTTGGAAGAGATTAATCCACTTTGGTTATAACGGATTAATAGACTGATTACTTTTCAAATCTCTTGGCACCTATTTTCACTAATGTTTTTAAGAAGTCTGTGTTCACAATATGTTGAGCTGAGAGAGAGACGAAACCTCCAGTCTTCATTGTTGGGAAACTGTGGTTCTGTGCAGATGTGAGCTAAAGATGCTATACATTGTATATCTCTATAATAAGATTCCAGGATTGTCACTGTGTGTGTGTCAGTCTGAAGCCTAGAATGTCTGAGCCAGTGTGAAGTGATGGAAAAAGCTACAAGCATGGTTGAGAGTACTTTTTGTTTAGAATATCACCAGGTTCAATCATCACGGGGATACAAGGTCTGTTACCATTCAACTTTTAAGTTCTTAGCTCTTTTCATTTTACTAATTACACCCATGCAAGAGCACAACATATATCTATGCCATGCCAAGAGTCCTAGACCATTGTGAGAACTCCAACCAATCACCACCCTTACTCTGCAACTAATTTGTATGCAACAATTTCATTGGTTGTATGAGTGAGATTGATCAGATCAATGAAACTGATTACTTGGCCCAACTGCCACAGTTACCATCCACACAACAACACAACCAGTTACACTATAAAACAGTGTAGTTTGTAGGAACAAGCGCAGGCAGTCAGGTGATCTCCAATTCTAATCCTGGCTCTGCTTCTGTGTAAGTCACTACATCTTTCTGTGTCAGTTTCCCCTAACCCAAATACATACAATCACCATTGATTTTAAATGGATTCCGTGCTGGTATAAAGGTCTACCTGCATAAATCAGATTGCAAGACTGGGAATTAGGTTTTTTTCTTTAAATATTTTTTTCCCTGTAAGAAGTTGGGAGTTCAGAGGATACAGACAAAAGGATATGTTTTAACTTGAACACCTTGTCAATGGGACTGCTAAACATTTTTGAAATTTTCACCAAATTTGGTGAAGGCTCTTAAAAAGGAACATTAGGCTTTCCCTATCACAGGTAACAAATGTACAGCCTGTGTTTTCTCTATGCTACACCACTATGTGCAGTACTACATCTGACACACGGGAAGCTGACAACCAGAAAAGGAATGTCACACAAATAATTTCTCTGGAAGAGAATAGCCTACCTAGCATTCCCTTCAAGTTGTGTCCCTGTCAAAAAGTGAAAAGAGAAGGTTCACTGAAGATTTATTTTCATTTTGTGTTACTGTCATGGATGCTTTGCTGTTCCCTTATGATTTTAAGCATCTCTGAATCTCAAAAGGAATGTTTGGATTAGGTCCCACCCTGTGTTGTTTTTCTCTGTTGGTGGCAACTGGTCACTATGCAGTAAGCAAAGGATTCTAGCAATAGCTGACAATGGTGCATAAAAAATCATCGTGGAGGCATAGGTGCTGGAGGTGCTGCCGCACCCCCGGCTTGAAGTGATTTCCGTCATATACAGGTTGTCCATGAGTATGCATCCTGGTCTCTTCAAAATGCTAACTTCATGTGAAGTGTCTAATAGTAAGATTCCTTTATAGGAGCTGACACTGACAACTCAAAGCATGCAGTAGTGAGTGTAGGACTATATAGGCTTTCCTTATAGATCATCAAGTAATGCTCTATTAGCTACATTGATTGCTACATGCCAGAAATGTGTATGTGGCTATTCCAGTTGGAATTTTAAATTGAAAATTGTTTGACAGATTAAATCAGGAGCTGAATCCATCCAAAAAGAAGAGAATTTCACATAGAACAAAACCTGACAATAGATTTACAGCCACCTATTGTGTATTAAATCTTTCTGAGGATTGATTGAGGAAATTTAAATAATGGGGCATATGGTGTCATATTTATATGAGTACACTCCATTACTTCATCCTTGTATTTGTAAATAAAAGGACTGAAAAATAAAAAATAAACCACTTTGTTTTCCTGAATACTATCACTGCCAGCTCTTATACCAATTTATTAGCATGTAATTCTTACTGAGATTTTTCTTATCAGTGTCATGGTGCCAATAATCTTTTCACAAAATTGAGGCCAGTGCCAAGGCCATTGATATCTGTTGAAACTATTATTACCTTGTCCAATGGGGTTTAATACATTTTTATTCTCGGTGAGGAATCCAGAAGTGTATGCTGGGGCATGGGGATGGCATTTTTAACAGAAGGCAAAAGTAACATGGCTTAAGTTAAGCTTGAAGAATCTTCAGAAACTGACAAGAAGGAAAGAGTCGAAATGACTGACCATTAAACGTGCATGTTTGAATTGTCATTAATAACCCTCTTGCAAAATGTTTGAGTGGTCTCCTGATTAGGTTACCTGACTAGGTTGTTTCCTTGTTTTTTAGCTAATCATAGAATATCAGGGTTGGAAGGGACCTCAGGAGGTCATCTAGTCCAACCCCCTGCTCAAAGCAGGACCAACCCCAACCTAAATCATCCCAGCCAGGGCTTTGTCAAGACTGACCTTAAAACCCTCTAAGGAAGGAGATTCCACCACCTCCCTAGGTAACCCATTCCAGTGCTTCACCACCCTCTAGTGAAAAAGTTTTTCCTAATATCCAACCTAAACCTCCCCCACTGCAACTTGAGACCAATACTCCTTGTTCTGTCATCTGCCACCACTGAGAACAGTCTAGATCCATCCTCTTTGGAACGCCCATTCAGGTAGTTGAAAGCAGCTATCAAATCCCCCCTCATTCTTCTCTTCTGCAGACTAAACAATCCCAGTTCCCTCAGCCTCTCCTCATAAGTCATGTGCTCCAGCCCCCTAATCATTTTTGTTGCCCTCTGCTGGACTCTTTCCAATTTTTCCACATCCTTCTTGTAGTGTGGGGCCCAAAATGGGACACAGTACTCCAGATGAGGCCTCACCAATGCCGAATAGAGGGGAATGATCACGTACCCTCAATCTGCTGGCAATGCTCCTACTTATACAGCCCAAAATGCCATTAGCCTTCTTGGCAACAAGGGCACACTGTTGACTCATATCCATCTTCTCATCCACTGTAACCCCTAGGTCCTTTTCTGCAGAACTGCTGCCTAGCCACTCCGTCCCTAGTCTGTAGCGGTGCATGGGATTCTTCCGTCCTAAGTGCAGGACTCTGCACTTGTCCTTGCTGAACCTCATCAGATTTCTTTTGGCCCAATCCTCTAATTTGTCTAGGCCCCTCTGTATCCTATCCCTACCCTCTAGCGTATCTACCACTCCTCCCAGTTTAGTGTCATCTGCAAACTTGCTGAGGGTGCAATCCATGCCATCCTCCAGATCATTAATGAAGATATTGAACAAAATCGGCCTCAGGACCGACCCTTGGGGCACTCTGCTTGATAGCGGCTGCCAACTAGACATGGAGCCATTGAGCACTTCCCACTGAGCCCGATGATCTAGCCAGCTTTCTATCCATCTTACAGTCCATTCATCCAGCCCATACTTCTTTAACTTGCTGGCAAGAATACTGTGGGAGACCGTATCAAAAGCTTTGCTAAAGTCAAGGAATAACACGTCCACTGCTTTCCCCTCATCCACAGAGCCAGTTATCTCCTCATAGAAGGCAATTAGGTTAGTCAGGCACGACTTCCCCTTGGTGAATCCATGCTGACTGTTCCTGATCACTTTCCTCTCCTCGAAGTGCTTCAAAATTGATTCGTTGAGGACCTGCTCCATGATTTTTCCAGGGACTGAGGTGAGGCTGACTGGCCTGTAGTTCCCTGGATCCTCCTCCTTCCCTTTTTTAAAGATGGGCACTACATTAGCCTTTTTCCAGTCATCCGGGACCTCCCCCGATTGCCAATATTAACATCCAGAGGAAATTTAGTTTAACCCAAAAGAAAGAATGAAGTAGGAGTTTGGGGGGAAATCCTAGCCTAATTGAAAGCAATGAGAGTTTGGACATTGATTTTGATGGAGTCAGGATTTCATCCATGGTTTAGATTTCTGTTTAAAAATACATAATCAGTAAAAATTCAGACAAAGGAGCATGTCAGTATGGTTAAGCACTGGAATAAATTGCCTAGGGAGGTTGTGGAATCTCCATCATTGGAGATTTTTGAGAGCAGGTTAGACAAACACCTGTCAGGAATGGTCCAGATAATACTTAGTCCTGCTATGAATGCAGCGGGGGACTGGACTAGATGACCTCTCGAGGTCCCTTCCAGTTCTATGATTCTATATCTCAAGTTATTTTCACACGCAGGAAAACAATACTGCATTAGTTCATACTCAGATCAAGGTAGTCTTTACCACCATGAGGGCTATAAATAATTTTTCTGTGTAAGTGAAAGCTGGGATGCTCTAAAATCTATTTGATTAGACATATCAATTGTTTAAATGTTTCTGATCATGATGTGGATAGAAACATTCATCACTACCATGGCAAATTAAAAAATACCTGAGAAAGTAGCATTTTCAGATCTCAAAAATCAGGAATCTGTTTTCCAAGGAAATCTGAAGTATGGATAGCATCATCAAAAACCAAACCAAACCAAACATGTTTGGGGTTATTTCAAAATGAGTACTCCAGATTCAGCTGAAGTTTTTCAGAAAATTCATTCTGTACTCAAAGTATGTTATGCAAATTTTGGGAGGATACAAATATTATTCATATGTAACAGATGTATATAACCCCTGCTTTATGTGCAAATTTCAGTGCAACCTTAACTATGGCATCTCTGTTGCAATACTGAGGGGCTCAGTTAGCTGAAATGGGCACTGATAACAGTAAGGCAATGTGTCTTGAATTGCAGTGGTGTTTAACTGGGGCAGGATTCCATTTATGTTTTGTTTTTGGCCCTTGACTACTATTTTGGTGCAAGACAGAGCAGGTTGGGGAACAGATGGAAAAGCATGAAAGTAATCCTGAGCAAGAAAAATGAAACCGGCAGGGGGGTAAGTAATCTTGAAGTACTTTTCCTGTTCATTATCATTGTCAGATGAGCGTCTCAAATCCATGGTAGCTAATGTTAGCTGTCTATGTCAGTCACAATACTCAGACATAGCTTCCAGCAGCTAAGCAGGACAGGGAAAAACAATATCAATTTCTAGTCTCTCATTGTTTCCTGGCCAGAACAGCAACTGCTGGCAAGACAGATGAATCCAGTGTCACACTTATGATAGTGGGTTTTTTTTTAATGTTTAATGAGATCCTTGCTAATAGGTTAAGCAGCTGTTCCCTCCAGTGAGTTAATAGAACTTTCTGAACCAACCGTCACGTACTTGAAACAAATATAATCAAAACAGTCCTTTTTTGTTGCAGCTCTCACAAGAGTCATGGATTCTGAGATTTTCACATTACATTTTTAAAAATGTATCTTTTTCTTAGTTTTGAAAGATTTTTGCATGCACGTGTGTGGTTAAAGAACCCATTTCTCTTAAGGTGTTCAATCAGACCCAGGTCTACATTACAGGGTAATTTGAAGAGATGGCTGAGCCACACCATTAGGGGACCAGACCATTGAGCCCCCAGTGAAAACTGTAATTACTCTAGGGTATTAAGGTTCACCCTGCTCTAAAAGTTAAAGATATAAAGTCCTTTAGAAAAAGTTAAATCAGGTTTACCAAGGCCACATCTACCATGTTCAGATCTATTCACTTGTTATTACAATTCTTTTATTATTAAGCTCTGAAAATATGATTAGCTAGTTGGAAGGCACATAGTTCTGTAAGACTTTACAATTAGAAGAAAGACACAAGGAAGATGAGATGCACTGGGAACCCATACGAAGAAAGAATTTGGTAGATTTTTGGAGGTAAAGTTAACTTTTTGCAGCATTTAAATTACACTATTTGCACTGAGTTGGTAAATGAAGATTATTTGGAATAAACCCACAACTCTATACTTTCATGACTATTACCCCTTTTCACCATGACAACCCAAAAAACTGTGTGATGAAACAGTCTTTGTCATAACATACTGTAGAAGTACAAATCGTAGTAGATACTGTCATGTACAGTAGACCATATAAAGAACGTAACTTCTGTTTTTGAGTGAATCCGTTTTTGTGTGAATCAGCAAAGAAAAAGTACTTGTTATTCAAATTTTATTTTTCCCTCCTAATGCATTAATTTTATAAAAGACAGTAGAAGTGTGCTCTTAAAAATAAAATCAATGCACTTACTCATGAACTTCTGACCCTCATATCTAATGCTTTCTAAACTTTCTGATCTCCTTCGAGGGAATAGTTATTTTCCTATTAGCAAGGATTCTGTTAAACAAGAAGCAAAAACCCTCACCCAACATGTATCAGTTACTATGGAAATATCTAATACCAACAAATAACACTGATAGAGGTATATCTAATTTGGATTGACATAATTTATTTGTAGGGTGACCAGACGTCCCATTTTTAAAGGGACAGTCCCGTATTTAAGCTCTCCTGCATGTGTTGTGACTTTTTCTTAAAAACAGGCAAATTATCCTGTATTTTCTGTCTCCCCCCACCCCCATCAATACTGGCGGGTCCTGCTGCTGGCTGGATCCCTGTCACCAACCGCCTGTCCACCAGCAGTGAGTGGGAAGGTCCAGTGGCCGACAATGGGGGTGGTTATGCAAGGCTGGTGGCAGGGCAAAGCTCCAGCGTGCGGGGCCGGCCGCTCCCCCTGCTGGGCCGTCAGCACAGCCCCTGCTGCATGCCGGCTCTCGGCCAGCAGGGACCTGCTCCCCATCCCATTTCCAGCCAGGAATGGCTGCGCACTGTGAGCTGTGGTGGCTGGTGAATGCGGGCAAGCGCCAAGCAGCGGCCGGTTATATGTCGCCTCTGCTGCCCACCCATCGGCCCTTTATGTGCTCCCCCTCTTGCTGTCCTCTCCCTGCTTTGCCCCTTCGTCCCCCCACCACCACCACCAGCCCCACTGCTCCTCCATCCCCCTCTCCCGCCCCGGCAGAGCGCGTCCCGCTCCCAGCGCTGTGCGGAGAACCAGCCCCTGGTCAGAGCACTCAGCTCACCACAGTCTGGCCGGCAGGCTCCTTCCTTCCTCCATTGCCTCTGGCTGGGCTGGCACCGTGGGAAAGCCCAAGACCCTCCGGCCTGGTGTTGGGCTGAAGGAACCGAGTCCTGCATGTGCCAAAGCCCTGCACGGCGCTGTCACGGGGAAGCCTCTCTGCCCCTCAGCTAAGCTCTAGAGTGGTGGGAGGAAGAAACAATTTCCAGCCTGTTCGCACCCTGACCCTGCAGGCTCCACAGCAGCCCCCCAGGCAGGGGCTTAGCTCCCTCTTCACCCACCCCCACCCAGGGTCCTGCCCCCAGGGAGCGTGGGGCTGCTCCATCCCCTAGGCACCCTCCCCTGCTGAGCCACCTGTCTGGCCCAGTTCACTGAAGCCCCTCCAGTCAGGTTCTCTGGGCCCTGGTGCACAAGGCATCCTTAGGGCTTAACCCCTTCCTGCCCGCACTGTAGCTGGAGGACAGGAGGTGACTGGGTTATGTCAGTGGCCAGCAGCAGCCTGGAGGTGTTAGCTGCCTTTCAACATTGTGCGGGCAGAAAGGGACAAGCTGCTTTCAGCCACAGAGGAGTGGGGGGTAGGGGGAAGGAGAGAGAGCTGACCTCTGCAAAGATTCAGACCAAGTCATACCTCCCACCCCGCAGCTGGAAGCAGCTCCTGTCCCTTCCCTCCTGTACAGTGCCAAAGGCTGCTACTGGACATTCTGGTGTGACCCTGGCATAAATCTGGGGGGGGGGCATGTGACCTTGCGTTCCCCCCCCCCCCATGTATTGCCTCAGGAAGGTGCAGCGCCAGGTACCAGGAGAGGCTGATCTATCCTGGGGGCCCAGCCAGGAATTGAGGGCAGAGAGCGCCGGGCAAGGAGGGTCGGGTTGGTCGGTCACCACCCTATGTGAGAGAGGTGTATGGGAGTGCGTGTGTGTCACCTCTCCCCATGTGAACCCTAAAGCCTTAAAGATAAGAAGGTAAATAAAAAGAATCTAGCTACACAGTATTTCTTTTTAACAGGAGCTCAGTCAACTTAATGTTAATTTGAAAGTTTGTACTGCATAGTTCTGATTGATTGCCATTGAACTCACTTGAATACGAGTAATTTTACCAGGTGTCCCATATTAAGCATAGGGAAATATGGTCACCCTACTTATTTGTAACTGGAAAGGACGGTCTGAATTTTTTTGTTTTTGTACAAGATATTGGGACTGATCCTCAGCTGGTGAAAATCAGTGTGGCTCTATTGACTTCTCTATGAGATCTGGCCCATAGTTTAAAAAGCCTACTAATAGAGATTATGTATCAGAGAACCAGTGGCATGAGAGGTCTGCTCAGAGCAGGCAAGAAAGCAGGTTAGGAGGGGAGGGAAGTTGTCTGTAAGGCTTGTTTGTCCTATCCTCATTTCCATGGCTGCCCTGGCATAACTTAGAGCAACTTCAAGTCTGGTCTTTTATTCTGGCTTCTCTGGGGACTGTTATACAAGCCAGTACTCAGAGTGCACTACCCTCCTACTCCCAGAGCACCCCCACCATTATCCCTACACAAGAGGTGGTATGGAATTAGCATAGCCAAAGTTAAGATCTGGCTGTATATGTTTGAGTTATTTTATAAGATGTGTTAACTAGAGTTTTGAATGGTTCAAAAATTAAGAACATCCCCATTTAAACCATTAATCTGAGCCCAAAATTTGACTGAACGCCTCATCGTGAGTCTTTCTTTCTATTTTACAATATGTTTATGAGCAAAAATTAATACCAGAAAAGATAGTTAAAAGAATACAGTTGTGGGCAGTGGGACTAAAAAGAAGTAAGTACTATTTTACACTAGTCAGTGTTTACCAGGGCATAATGGTCCTTTGAGCCTACAGAGGGCTGATATCCACTCTGTTTCTACGGATCACTGGCAAAGAAGTGCCTCATACCTAATAGATGAGTCCTAGAAATGGTCCAAATTCATTGTGATAAATATATTCATTCAAATGTATGGTGTTAGTTCCTGTTAGTAAATATTAACCCTTTTAATTCTCTTTTCTTCTTTGTATATTAAATTCATTCAATATTAACTATTCTCCCCAAATCTTTATGGCATTATCAAAGAGCATGTTTGAATAGTAAGGCTAGACTGTTGGTTTATAACCTGTGAGTGACCTATATTTAGGAATTTCATATGGCTGAGTACGGGAATGTATTTCATTATGGCTGGCATTTCCATGACTGTGGGAAAACAGATGTCCATGAAAGAGACCTCCCCAAACTACAGAAATATAAGCAGGAGTGGGTGATTGATGAATAATTGATATTACAGATGTTTTCTGAAATGATAAAATGGGAAATCCATTAAATGATGTTTTTAACTCAGTGGGAACTGCTGGTTGTCCCGGCTATCAGTAATAATGACCAGATTAGAATTCCCTCTAATTTATGAGTCATGTAACCTAAAGATACGATAAAGGAAATTCCATAAGTAATGAGGTAATACAAAAAATGTTAAAACATAACTCATGGTGATATTAATCACGGAAAGTTATTTTTTCCTTCCAAAAAGAGGGTTCTTTGTCTCACACCCCATTAAAGGACAGAGGTTTGGAAACCATATGGGGATTGCACACTGCCAGCATCCCACCAGTTGCAGAGAAGAGTGACACAGAGGCCAGTGCTTTACTTCACACCAAAGGTAACATATCTATTTTTTTCTGTATAGAGCTGTACTAATCTCTGATTGACAGTCTTTGATTAAACAACTCCATTTGATCCTGTTATTTGACAATCTCAAATTATTAGTGAATTCAAACATGCAACAACAGCAATTCGTAGATTTGAAAAGAGATCATAACACCAAAACTATCAGTTGGTACAGAATGCTCCCTCCCTTTCCTGTTCAGAATAGAGGATCTCTTCTTACTACTGATTTCATTTCAATAAAATGAAGAGCAAATACTGAATGAGCTTTAGTTTCAGCTTGGATTTACAATCCTAGCAGCGAGTGGACCCTGTAGCAGTCTTATTTCATTTTTTGATTTTTTTCACAATTCTTTCTGTGAAATATTTTAGTCAAAATTGTTTGTTTTTCATTTTCAGAATAAGAATTTTGAAAAAAAAAAAAGAATTTTGGGGGGAAGCTTATTTATGTGATTTTGTTTTTAAAACTCATCCTTTTAATAACTGATTTCCAAAACCACACATGATAAAGGAAAGACATTTTGATAATAAATACCAATGTAACAGCATATTGGGCTACATTAATAGGAGCATTGCCAGCAGATAGAGGGAAGTGATTATTCCCCTCTATTTGGCACTGGTGAGGCCACATCTGGAGTATTGCGTAGTTTTGGGCCCCCCACTACAGAAAGGATGTGGATAAATTGGAGAGAGGGCAGAGAGCAACGAAAATGATTAGGGGGCTGGGGCACATGACTTATGAGGAGAGGCTGAGGGAAGTGGGCTTATTTAGGCTGCAGAAGAGAAGCGGGGGGGGGGATTTGATAGCAGCCTTCAACTACCCAAAGGGCAAGGCCGGCTCCAGGCACCAGCTTACCAAGCAGGTGCTTGGGGCGGCCACTTCGGAGAGGGGCGGCACGTCCAGCTGTTCGGCGGCAATTCGGCAGACGGTCCCCTCACTCCTGCTCGGAGCGAAGGACCTCCCGCTGAATTGCCGCCACAGATCGCAATCGTGGCTTTTTTGTTGTTGTTGTTGGGCTGCTTGGGGCGGCCAAAACCCTGTAGCCGGCCCTGCCAAAGGGGGGTTCCAAAGAGGATAGAGCTAGGCTGTTCTCAGTGCTGGCAGATCGAACAAGGTGCAATCATCTCAAGTTGCAGTGGGGGAGGTCTAGGTTGGATATTAGAAAAAACTATTTCACTAGGAGGGTGATGAAGCACTGGAATGGGTTACCTAGGGAGGTGGGTGGAATCTCCATCCCTAGAGGTTTTTAAGGCCTGGCTTGACAAAGCCCTGGCTGGGATGATTTAGTTGGTGTTGGTCCTGCTTTGACCAGGGGGTTGGACTAGATGACCTCCTGAGATCTCTTCCAACCCTAATCTTCTATGATTCTATGTCCCCTCTCAGTCTTCTCTTTTCCAGACTAAACAAATCCAATTTTTTCAATCTTCCCTCATAGGTCATGTTTTCTAGACCTTTAATTTTTGTCGCTCTTCTCTGGACTAATCTTCTATGATTCTATGATTTTTCAAAAGCATCAATGACAGAGATGCACATGACACATGAAATATGTGTAACATAAATAACTGCAATAGTTTGCATCATGAGTCACATTCCTAGAATTAAATAAAGTAAAGAGCAGCAGCCACGGGTGGAACTGAGGCTGCCTCTCGCTAGCACTCCCAGACTGGGAGTAGAAGTACAAGCCCATTCTTCCAGAGTGTGCCTGCCTGCCTGCTGCAGCTGGAATTTTTTTCTAGGTTTTATCCTTTGACAATTTGCAAGTTATTTTATTTGTTTTTGCAGCTGTTTATCCTGATGGTAAAGCGATCATTTATATTGATCATAATTTTTTCCTTATTTATATTTAAGGATGGGATTTCCAGCACAGCTCCCCGTAGAATTTTCCTATACTACTCGAAGTATTGTTTTCTTCTTTAAATCATTTACATTTCAGCCTCTAATTTGTGATTTTAAGCAGTCTTCCTCATTCTCATTGTCCTAAAAGAAAGCAGAAAAACAAGGAAGGTGGACTTCTAGCAAAATTTGTAACAGCTGATCTCACTGTGAGTCTTAGTGATATTAGAAGCAGGGTTCTTTGTTTGTCTGTTTTCTCCCCTCCCCTCAAACCTCTCCAATATCTCCACTAGCCATTACTGCTTATGAGACATAACTGAACTGAAGTAGGGATCATTTCCAAAGTTTAATTCTAGCAAGCATTCAAACTTTATGGTCTGAGGTCCAGATCCTGCAATTTGATCCGTGCAGACAGGCCCCTGCACCCCTGCAGAACACCAGTGACTTCACAGGGACTCTGCGTGGGTAGATCAGGTTGCTGGACTGGGGACAAAATATAATTTGTTTGACTCAAAGTTGGATTTGGTTCCATCAAAGGAGGTTAGAGCTGGAGGAAAGGAAATTAACTATAGGAAAAAATGTGAAAGACAGAGAAAAGGCTAAGTAAGGTGCAAAATGAGTGTACTAAATCTCTGACAGGGGTTTTAAATAAGAGCACTTTGCACATCAGAAAAATTAATTTTATGGAAACACATGCAAACACACACACATTCATTCTTGGCCTCACTAATTTCCCGTCACTAAAACTCCACCTCAAGTCCAGAACTGGCTTAAAGAGAACTTGCTCTTTTCCACTAAGAAAAATGTTCATCCATCCCCAAATCATTTTTCTTTCCTCCATTCTCAGGTCCATCCAATCTGAAGTCACCCATCATTCTGTGCCTTCCTACCCTCCTTGATGGCTCTGCCCATCTCTACCTCTTTAGGTACTGCTCAAGAGAAGCAAGGTAAGACATTTACATACCCAGCCAGAGGAAGAAGACCACAGCCATAGATGTGTATAGAAGAAAAGATTCATGGCAGCAAATCCTGTGAGGGAAGGTCAGGGGGATGAAAGGCTAGGGGAGGACTCAGGACCAGCTTTTGGTTTAGATCAGCTGACAAAGAAATTTAATAGAGAATGGTATCCCTGCCATAGATTTCTATTTAAGTCTATCCAAAGAATATCATCCTCTGTTAAATTAGGTGTTTAAAGTAAATTTACAATTGGTTCAAACCCGATTCAGTTATAAGGAAATCTACCATAAGAGGAAGTGTGAAGAGGAATAATAGAGATGGGGCGAGGGTATCACCACCAATAGAAAATTCTTTAGAGGATAAGTTTGAAATGAAGTAATTGTGGTGGGCTGCATGAGGGGATGTAAGGGGGTGGGATCAGTGTTTTAGGTTGGAAACTGAATAATACATTTAAAGAGTCAGGGTGAAATCCTGGCCCAACAAAAGTTTTGCCTTTGACTTCAATGGGGCCAGGATTTCACCCTGATTTTGTCCACCTGAAACCTTTTTTCAGTAAAAGATCTTATTGTCATTGGAAATTAGCATTATTCTACGTTTTGGTGTTGATATATAGGCCATGTCACAGTTTCAAGGTTAACCGCACCTTTGATCCCCTTCCGTGGTTTCTTGAGGGAACCCACTTAAGGTTTTAGGCTCTCCAGACATCACTTTTCTTGGGACAGAGATTCTCCTCTCTCACTCCCTTCAGACCGGGGGCTTAGGCTTGCAGTCCCTCTGCACTTCCCTGATATCCCCAGCAAGCCTGTGCTTTGATTTCTCTCTGAGGACTATGATCAGTGTATTGCCAGCAGTTACCCGTTACTACATAGCTCTTTCTAAGCCAGCACATTTTTTTCTTAAGGTAAAAGCATTGCAGAGAAAACATATAAAAACAATAAAAGTTCCTATGCACATGCTAAAAGCTTACCAGAGGCCACGCATCAGTTTTTTGGGGCCCTTGTAGGCCAATGTCTTTCCAACCCTTCCACAAGGGTTGAGGACTTTGGACAGAAGGTCTTGTCCATTTGCTGGATCAGAAAGAAGACACTGAGTCAGTTTAAACCCAGCTTTTTCACATAAAAAGTTATTTGTTGGTCTCTGGAAAATCTAGTTTGAACCAATATACGTGAACAATGTACGTGAACAATGTACATGTCCCCAGGGGATGGTACCTCTGGAGGTGTTTACAACCTAAAGTGACTAATCTACTGTTTTTAGTTCCTGTCAGAGCTGTGGCAACCTCCTCTCCTCCGGAGCTGCATACAATCCCGCCTGCAGTAATATGTAAACCAGAGGTCGGCAACCTATGGCACGCGTGCCGATTTTTAATGGCACGCTGCTGCCTGCCGGGGTCCCGCTCAGCCCACTGCCGAACCCCGGCAGGCAGCAGCGTGCCATTAAAAATCCTGCCTGACCCAACCTGCTCTTCTCCACCCTCCGCCTACCATTCTCTCTGGCAGGGGCAGGGGGCAGAAGCAAGCTTGGTCCTGCCGGCTGCTGCTGTACGGAGCACCCCCCTGATCCCAGCCCTCTGCCCTGACCCCTGCACCCCCCTTGCACCCCAGCTCCCTGCATCCCCCCCACGACCCCATCCCTGACTCGTGCACCCTCCACACATACCCAGCCCCCATGCCCTGATTCCTGCCTCCCCTCACATGCCCCCAGCCCTCTGCCCTGACTCCTGCACCCTCCACACATACCCAGCCCCCCCACATCCCCCTGCCCTGACTCCTGCACTCCCCACACATACCCAGCCCCCCCACACCCCATGCCCTGACTCTTGCACCCCCCACATCCCCACCCCCCACCCTGAGCACCAGGTTGGCAGCGGGCTGAGCGGGGCCGGCAGCTGGGGCAAGGGGCCGGCAGCCAGATCCCCAGACCAGCAGCGGGCTGAGCAGGGACAGCAGCTGGGACCCTGGCTGGCAGGAGCCAGCGGACGGAACCCCAGACCGGCAGCGGGCTGAGCCTGCTGCTGGTCTGTGGTGCCAGCCCCGCTCAGCCTGCTGCCGGTCTGGGGTCCCGGCCCCCGGCCCCGCTCAGCCCGCTGCCGGCCCGGGGTTCTAGCTGCCGGCCCCTTGCCTGCCGGGGTTCTGGCCGCAGGCCCCGCTCAGCCCACTGCCGGCCTAGGTGAACGGAACCCCAGGCTGTCAGCGGGCTGAGCAGGCCGGCGGCCTAAGATCAGCATTTTAATTTAATTTTAAATGAAGCTTCTTAAACATTTTGAAAACCTTGTTTACTTTACATACAACAGTAGTTTAGTTATATTATATATAGACTTATAGAGAGAGACCTTCTAAAAAACGTCAAAAATGTATTACTGGCACGCGAAACCTTAAATTAAAGTGAATAAATGAAGAATCAGCACACCACTTCTGAAAGGTTGCCGACCCCTGGTGTAAACCATTCATACACTTAATACCAGAGGGTCCCAAAGATATTGCATATGGTTGAAATATCTCATAGAGTCATAGACTTTAAGGTCAGAAGGGACCATCATGATCTTCAGTCTGACCTCCTGCACATTGCAAGCCACAGAACCTCACCTAACCACTCCTGTAATAGACCCCTAATCCCTGGCTGAGTTACTAAAGTCCTCAAATCATGAATCCACCATTTACACTGGTATAACCTGCAAGTGACTCATGCCCCATGCTGCAGAGGAAGGTGAAAACGCCCCACGCTCTCTGCCAATCTGCCCTGGGGGAAAATTCCTCCTGACCCCAAATATGGTGATCAGTTAGACGGTGCGCATGTGGGTAAGCCCCTCTGTAGTAACTTAGAGCCCTTCCCATCTAGTGTCCCATCACCAGCCATTGGAGATATCTGTCATAGGCCACATGGCTGATTAACATGAAGGGAAATAGAGAAATTAACCATCACACATTGCACACTGAGTATTTGCCCCTATTTTGTAAACTTAAAAAAAAAATCAGAAATTGTTTTCATTAGAACATAGGAATATTTTGCTGTTTGCATCATTTATCACTAAACATAGTCCCAGTATAGTCCATGTGATTGCTGTATTACTAAAGTAAATGTCTCATTCAACATTTCTGAGACTTACACCATTAAGTGCTAGTGTAAATCAGTTCTGGCTCAAGTGACTACAAGTGAAGCTGTGCGTTGACAAATAGTTTATATAATTCACACACACGTACACAAGCATTCATGCACAAGAAACTCTGGGGTATTATTTACCTGAGTTTAAAAGGCTCTATTTTCACCACATGTGGAGTTACATACTGCTCAGAGTTCCCCATTGTGAAACTTTCCAGGAATACTCCTGTGCACTGAAATATAATTAACTCTTTTAAAATAGAAAGTAACTGATGGTATCATAAAACCTGAAAAATATCCTATATACTGTAGTCTAATTTAGCTATCTCATAGTATTTGCATCTCTTACTAGTCAGGACAGGTCTGGGGCTGAATTATTCAAAGGTTAAAAAGGAGGGGCATTGGCAGAACCATGTGCACATTGGTCATGATCCTGCTGTGCTCACTGAAGACAAAGACTCCCACTGACCTCAATGGCACATGATCAGGCCTGTGTCTGACTCACATCTGTGCTTTTAGTTCCTCATTTTCATGAGGACTGTTTTTCTCACAAATTAAAACAAACAGATAAATCAATGTTAGTTGTAGTCCTCAAACACAACCTAATTAGAGAGAAGCAGTGTGAGGGACAGTTTCAGTGCCGGTTCACTTCCCCTATCTGACATGAATTGCACTTGCCAGGAAGGGAATACCTTATCTTTCCACATTATACACTCCAAAGAACAAATGTTTTTTCTGGTGCTAACGCCAGTGGAGGTAAAGTGTTGCCTCTGCCTTTCCCAAAGAGCCAGAGTGGTCGAAAATAATTTCTTTCAACAAGCATAAATCGGTTGATGGGCCCAGCAATATTTATCTGGCCTGATTCTGTCTCTTTTTGGACAGGGAAGTGTAAAATGAGCTAGTGAACTTGTGCATAATGGGTCTCTTCTAGTCTAGTGAACATGGAAAACATGAAATGTAAATGATGGGTGGTAGACAAGTCATTTTAAGCACAGCTTCCAGGTATTTACCACTGAGTGGAAACTGAAAGGTACAGTAATTGTTCTGTGAGGAGAACAGAATTTCTTGTGTAAAAGAAAGTGCAGACTGGAACTTGGCAATTATTCTTTGTTGGATTACCAAATGTCCCTTCTTCCACACGGTCTTTCTAAAATATTTGTTAACCAATTAAAATGTGATGAACACAGCGGTCTTATATTAATACATTACCCCATACTAATTACTCATGACTCATCATTAATTGTTTAGATTGTAAGTTCTGTGGGGCAGAGACTGTCTGCTACTCTGTCTATACACTACCCATGGCCATCCCTGGTACCCCTAATCCCACCCCCCCAGGCCAGCCTGGCCCCCACGACACCCCTCACCCCACCCCCCTGGGCCTGCCTATAGGCACCGACTCCATGGGTGCTCCACTGCTGGAGCACCCATGGGGAAAAAATGGTGGGTGCTGAAGCAAAACCAGTGGTCACAAATAATAAATTACAATGCCATTATAAATTATTAATTATAAATCTATGACCTTTAAAACACTCCTGTGTTTAATTAGTTTTCTTCACATACCTGTGAGGCGGCTAAATATTTCTTATATCTAGATAATACATGGAGAGGCTGAGATAAAAAGATAAAGTAAATTGACCAGGACACCCAGCCATTAGTAGAAAAACTAGGATTAGTATTCGGGCTGTCATGACTCCCCGGTTCATTATCTGACCATGAACCGTAGTGCTGTAACACTGCGCATATCGTATGTTTTTCTCAGTTAACCTTATAAATCCACAGCACACATCATAGTAGATATTCACAGTGCTATATAGGCATTACTGTTAATTATGTTTTCATTCTGACAAAAAAGAATGGTATCAGTCTTTTTTCCCTGCAGTGCCATATGGTATTCAGTGCTGGATATCAAGAATTTGCTAGGCCTCCCAACTAGAGTCCTATTTACCTCATGATTTTCATTTGTTAAGAGCCTTTTTTATCAAAGACCATTTTCTCCATTCCAAAACCTTCTGTTTGGTCAGAGTTGAGAACATTACTTTGTGATTTCATGCCCAAAGTGTTTGCAAAGGTAGGAAGGTGTGGGGAGGGCTCATGCATGAATCAGGAGGACAGAAGGTCTGTTGGGGAACTTAAGTATCAAAATGGCAAAGTCTCCTGAATTAACCCCCTCATAAGAGGAGCGTCTCTGTTAGTGGACTCGCCCAGCAAATGAACTGGCAAAACTAGCAAAGGAAATATTTTAAGCTATGTTCCTCTGGACATAAGGAAATAGGAAGCTGACAACTCACTCTCATTCCTTAGTGACAGTCGCAATAGCTGAGGGGTTGCTTCAGCAGCTACTCAGACTATTTTTTAAAAAGTGGTAAAGGAGCTAGATGCATTCAGTAAGGCCTGGTCTACACTACGACTTTAATTTGGATTTAGCTGCGTTAATCCGAATTAATCCTTAACCCGTCCACACAACGGAGCCAGTTAATTCGAATTAAAGGGCACTTAAAATCGATTTCTGTACTCCACCTCGACGAGCGGAGTAGCGCCAAAATCGATTTTGTTAATTCGAATTAGGGTTAGTGTGGCCGCACACCACCGAATTAATGTGGTTAAATTAATGGGGTAGTGTGGCCGCACACCACCGAATTAATGTGGTTAAAAACCGAATTAATGTGCTTAGTGTGGCCGCGCACAATCGAATTTATATAACCTGTTTCCCAAATTCGAATTATCTAAATTCGGATTAATCCCGTAGTGTAGACATACCCTAAGAGGTTTGACACTGCAAAGAGCATTTTGAACCTGGTGGAGGGGGAACAAAGTGACCTGCTCACTGAGGGGATGTTTAGAAGGTTCAGTTTGGGGGTACAGTGTCATTTCTGATGAAATTTGGAAGCAAAATCAAGCTCTGCTCAACAGTGTGGAATCACTGTAAAATACAAAACCAAAATACAAAATGTAAGCATTATTTTAGCTCATGAGCAAATGGAAACCAAAGAAAATAGAAAGTTATTTTTCAGCATGCTTTACAGAGATTCTTACCCCTGAAGAGTTTATACAATTTAATTGTGGTAAGAACGCCCTACAAAAAAGGGTGTTACATTTCCAGACCCCATAACTATGCTTGTGATGTGTGGCACAGTGATAATGAGGAATAAAATCTGAAAAGCAGAAAGATCTAAAGATAGCTAGAATTTAATGGATACTGCACTGGAATCTTTCCGCACTGTACTACTATACGCTGATTTAGAGGACAAGTTTCAATGCTGTTAAAAACAACAACAACAACTCCGTAAGCTTCGTATGTTTGTGACCATCATTTTATGCTGCAAAACTTAAAATGTCCAAGGACACATTTTAGTCTCACTCTTACAACACCTACCAAAGTGAAAAAGTTCATTTCAGTAAATTAGAAGAATCTGAGAAAGAAATAAGCTGCTGTCTCCCTGCCCTATGGCCTGAGAAGTTTTCCTGCTCCATTCTGCTCTCCCACTGCCTGCTTCATAGATTCCAAGGCCAGAAGGGATCATTGTGATCATCTAGTCTGACCTCTTGTATAACAGGCCCTGGAAATAGAGCATATCTTTAAAAAAAATTGAATCAATTTAAAAATTGTTAATGATGGAGAATCCAGCATATGGCCCTTGGTAAATTCTTCCAATGGTTAATTACCCTCATTGTTAAGAAGTTACTCCTTATTTCCAGTCTGAGTTTGTTTAGCTTCAACTTCCAGCCATTAGATCTTGTTATATCTTTGTCCGCTCAACTGAAAATCCCATTATCAAACCTTTGTTCCTGTGCAGGTACTTATAGACTGATCAAGTCACCTCTAAGCCTTATCTTTGTTAAGATAGAACAAATTGAGCTCTTTGAATCTATCACTGTAAGGCATGTTTTCTAATCCTTTAATAATTTGTGACTCTTCTCTGAACCTTCTCCAATTTATCAACATCCTTCTTGAATTGTGGACACCAGAACTGGACATGCCAGCAGCAGCAGCCCCACCAGTGCCAAATAGGTAATATAACCTCTCCACTCCTACTCAAGATTCCCCTACTTATACATCCTAGGATTTCATTAGGCCTTTTGATCGCAGTATTGCACTGGGAACTCATGGTAATCTGATTATCCACCATAACTCCCACATCTTTTTCAGAGTCACCGCTTTGAAGGATAGAGTCCCCCATCCCATAGTATGAACTACATTCTTTGTTCCTAAAGGTATAGATTTACACTTAGCTATATTAAAATGCATACTATTACCTTGCACCCAGTTTACCATCAGATCCAGATTGTTCTGACCTGTCCTCTTCATTATTTACCACTTCCCCAATTGTTGTCATCTGCAAACTTCAGTGGTGATTTTATGTTTTCCTCCAGGCCACTGATAAAAATGTTAAAGAGCATAGGGTCAAGAACGGATCCCTATGGGAACCCATTAGAAACACACCTGCTTGATATGTTTACAATTACTGATGTGTGTGGTCTCATAGACTTTAAGGCCAGAAGGGACCATCATGATCATCTAGTCCAGGGGTTCTCAGGACAACATTTTTGGTGGCCTCAGAGTGAGACCACCAACTCTTGCTGGTGGCCGCTCTCAAATGTTTTCCTAAAATACTTAATTAACTTTAGAAAAAAACAAATATGCAAATATACAGGTCCAAATCAGGGTAATTTATTTATTGCTAGCTAATAAGACTGTTGTTAAATGTGATATTAACAAACATACAAATATCACTTTTCACAGCATCACTTACTAAGCCCCGACAAACCTGGGGACAAATTAATCTGGGGCTGATTAAGTAAGTTGGGGGAGACAGCAGGAGCCAGGGGTGATTGGGACGGGGATGCTGGGGGAGATAATTGGGGGCCAGAGCCTGATGCCCCGTAGCCAGAGCTAAAGGGCCATAACTGGGGGATGGAGCCTGAAGCTGCATGGCCAGAGCCTGGGGTCTTTAGCCACACAGCCGGACCCAGGGCTGGAGCCTGAAGACCATCGGCCAGAGCCTGCTGCACCACCACCCCGGGGGTGAAGCCCAAAGACTGAGCCTCACCACCCCTGGAAAGGTGGGGAATTCACCAGCTGCCTGCTCCTCCAGCATTGTGCCCCAGCTGCCTCCAGAGGGGATAGGGCTCAACCCCTGCTTGCAGCCCTAGTAACCAACACCCAGGCGGTGCATCCAAGAGCAACAGGGAGGGTCCGCTGCTTCCTTCCCCCCAACAAAAATCACAGCCCAGGAGGCTGTGGCTGCAAGAAAAGCCGCTGGTGGCCACATTTGAGAAACGCTGAGTAGTCTGACCTCTTGCACATTGTAGGCCACAGAACCTCGCCCACCCACTCCTGTAATAGATCCCCTATCTCAGAGGTCCCCCTAGGAGAGGGAACATCCAGGGGCCACAGTGGGGCCTGGCCAGTCCCCATGGGGGGTGAGGAGGGAGTGCCACCCAGCCCCTCCCCACCCCCAGCTCTGCTCCAGTCATGGCCCGGGCCCCAGCCTCAGCGCAGCTCTGTTCCCAGCCCAGGTCCCAGCCTCCACGCGGCTCCACTCCCAGCCCCTGGCCCAGCCTCGGCTCCTGGCTGCGGCCCCGCTCCCAGGCCCAGCCCCACTCCAAACTGAAGCCCCAGCCTCGGCCCCCTTTCCCGTCTGCGTTCCCTCCCCAGCTGCAGCCCCGCTCCTGGCCCCAGCTCCGGGAGGACAGGGAGCACAGACAGGTATAAGGGGAGGCACGACCTTCAAAAGTTTGGGGACCACTGCCCTAATCTCTGGCTGAGTTACTGAAGTCCTCAAATCATGCTTTAAAGATTTCAAATTACAGAAAATCCACCATTTCCACTAGTTTAAACCTGCAAGTGACCTGTACCCCATGCTGCAGAGGGCAAAATCCCCCCAAGGTCTCTGCAAATATGACCTGGGAGAAAATTCCTTCCCGACCCCAAATATGTTGATAAGCCAGACACCTGGGAAAGAATTCTCTGTAGTAAGGCAGAGCCCTCCCCATCTAGTGTTCCATCACTGGCTGTTGGAGATATTTGCTGCTAGCAGTCACAGATTGGCTACATGTCACTGTAGGCAGTCTCACCATACCCTCCCCTCCATAAACTTATCAAGCTCCGTCTTGAAGCCAGTTAGGTTTTTTGCCCCCCACTGCTGCCTTTTGGCAGTAGATGGTTTATTACGACTGGTAACCGTCCTCGTCGGACAGCAGTGGCTGTCGATCATGGGCACCTGGGCAGAAAATGATGGTTATCAGTCGTAGTCTACTATTTTCTGCAAAACACCCAGTTTTCTGCTAAGCACCCAGAAGAGGCCGAGGGCGATCTGGGTGCTGGCAGACATGGGGCTGGCAGCCGTGGGGCTGCATTGCACCAGCCCCCTTGCCTTGATGATGATGGTTATCAGACGTAGTATGCGTAGGATGGGGCTACATTGCTACACAGCAGCAACCCCTTGCCTTTTGGGCAGTAGATAGTATATTACGACTGGTATCCATCGTTGTCATACTGCAGTGGGTATCAGATGGTGCAATAGACCTGAAGGCTAACTGCCAAGCGCCCAGTATTTGCTGCCAAGCACCCAGAAAATGCCAAGGGCTGCACCGTCGTCTTAAGATGTAAAAAATAGATTTATTCTGTATTCATTTGCTTCCCCCCTCCCTCCTGCTAAACCCAGGCTTTTGAGTTCAATCTTTGGGGGGGGGGCATTCTGTGTGACAGTTGTTTGTGTTTCTCCCTGATGCAAAGCCACCTTTCTTGATTTTAATTCCCTGTACCTGTACGCCATGTCGTCACTCGCCCCTCCCTCCCTCCCTCCTTCCCCTGGTCCATCAGATACTACTTTCGCACCTTTTTTCAGACCAGACGCCATAGCTAGCACTGGGATCATGGAGCCCGCTCAGATCACCGCGGCAATTATGAGCACTATGAACACCACGCGCATTGTCCTGGAGTATATGCAGAGCCAGGACATGCCAAAGCAAAACCAGGACCAGGCGAGGAGGAGGAGGAGGCGATTGCAGCGCGGCGACGAGAGTGATGAGGAAATGGACATGGACCTAGACCTCTCACAAGGCACAGGCCCCAGCAATGTGGAAATCATGGTGTTAATGGGGCAGGTTCATGCTGTGGCACGCCGATTCTGGGCCCGGGAAACAAGCACAGACTGGTGGGACCGCATCGTGCTGCAGGTGTGGGACGATTCCCAGTGGCTGCGAAACTTTCGCATGCGTAAGGGCACTTTCATGGAACTTTGTGACTTGCTTTCCCCTGCCCTGAAGCGCCAGAATACCAGGATGAGAGCAGCCCTCACAGTGGAGAAGCGAGTGGCGATAGCCCTGTGGAAGCTTGCAACGCCAGACAGCTACCGGTCAGTTGGGAATCAATTTGGAGTGGGCAAATCTACTGTGGGGGCTGCTGTGATCCAAGTTGCCAGGGCAATGAGAGACCTGGTGATATCAAGGGTAGTGACTCTGGGAAACGTGCAAGCCATAGTGGATGGCTTTGCTGCAATGGGATTCCCAAACTGTGGTGGGGCGATAGACGGAACCCATATCCCTATCTTGGCACCGGAGCACCAAGCCACCGAGTACATAAACCGCAAGGGGTACTTTTCAATGCTGCTGCAAGCCCTGGTGGATCACAAGGGACGTTTCACCGACATCAACGTGGGCTGGCCGGGAAGGGTACATGATGCTCGCGTCTTCAGGCAGTCTGCTCTGTTTAGAAAGCTGGAGGAAGGGACTTTCTTCCCGGACCAGAAAATAACCGTTGGGGATGTTGAAATGCCTATCATGATCCTTGGGGACCCAGCCTACCCCTTAATGCCATGGCTCATGAAGCCGTACACAGGCAGCCTGGACAGGAGTCAGGACCTGTTCAACTACAGGCTGAGCAAGTGCCGAATGGTGGTGGAATGTGCATTTGGGAGTTTAAAAGCGCGCTGGCGCAGCTTACTGACTCGCTCAGACCTTAGCGAAAAGAATATCCCCATTGTTATTGCTGCTTGCTGTGCGCTCCACAATATCTGTGAGAGTAAGGGGGAGACATTTATGGCGGGGTGGGAGGTAGAGGCAAATCGCCTGGCCGCTGATTACGCGCAGCCAGACACCAGGGCGGTTAGAGCAGCACAGCATGGTGCTGTGCGCATCAGAGAAGCTTTGAAAACCAGTTTTGTGACTGGCCAGGCTACGGAGTGAAACTTCTGTTTGTTTCTCCTTGATGAACCCTCCGCCCCTCCCCCCCCCCGGGTTAACTCTACTTCCCTGTAAACCAACCACCCCACCCTCCCCTACCCTCTCCCCTTCAAGCACCAGTTGCAGAGGCAATAAAGTCATTGTTACTTCACATTCATGCATTCTTTATTAATTCATCACACAACTAGGGGGATAATTGGAAAGGTAGCCCGGGATGGGTGGGGGAGCAGGGAAGGAAAAAGACACACTCCAATTTAAAACTTTAAAACTTATTGCTATGGAAATCATCTAGGGTGGAGTGAGTGGGTGGCCGAAGGCCCCCCCACCGTGTTCTTGGGCGTCTGGGTGAGGAGGCAATGGGACTTGGGGAGGATGGCTGTTGGTTACACAGGGGCTGTAGCGGCGGTCTCTGCTCCTGCTGGCTTTCCTGCAGCTCAACCATACGCTGTAGCATTGGGGAGGAGGGCTGTTGGTTACACAGGGGCTGTAGCGGCAGTCTGTGCTCCTGCTGCCTTTCCTGCAGCTCAACGATACGCTGTAGCATTGGGGAGGAGGGCTGTTGGTTACACAGGGGCTGTAGCGGCGGTCTGTGCTCCTGCTGCCTTTCCTGCAGCTCAACCATACGCTGTAGCATATCAGTTTGATGCTCCAGCAGACGGAGCATGGACTCTTGCTTTCTGTGTGCAAGCTGACGCCACCTCTCATCTTCAGCCCGCAACTTCCTCTGTTCCTCCCGCGATTCAGCACGCAACCTCTCCTCCTCAGCCCGCGATTCAGCCCGCCACCTCTCCTCTCGCTCATATTGGGCTTTTCGATAATCAGTCATTGACTGCCTCCACGCATTCTGCTGTGCTCTGTCAGTGTGGGAGGCAGTCTGTAGTTCTGTAAACATTTCATCATGTGTCCTTCGCTTACGTTTTCGAATATTCACTAGCCTCTGCGAAGGAGAAACATTTGCAGCTGGTGGATGAGAAGGGAGAGGTGGTTAAAAAAGATACATTTTAGAGAACAATGGGTACACTCTTTCACGTTACATTTTGCTGTTCACATTACACAGCAGATGTGCTTTCGTTACAAGGTCGCATTTTTCCTCTTATATTGAGGGCCTGCCTGTTTGGTGTGAGAGATCACTCACGCAGTGCCAGGTCACAGATTTCAGCTTGCAGGCAGCCATGGTAAGACACAGTCTTTTGGATTTTTTAACCTTCTTAACATGTGGGGATGGTTTCAAAGAGTACTGCTATCATTAACCATACCAAGGACCCGTTGGGTTGGCCATTTAAAATGGGTTTGCAATGTAAAAGGAGGGGCTGCGGTTTCAGGGTTAACATGCAGCACAAACCCAACTAATTCCCCTCCCCCCCACACCCAATTCTCTGGGATGATCACTTCACCCCTCCCCCCACCGCGTGGCTAACAGCGGGGAATATTTCTGTTCAGCAGACCAGGAAGGGGCACCTCTGAATGTCCCCTTAATAAAATTGCCCCATTTCAACCAGGTGACCGTGAATGATATCACTCTCCTGAGGATAACAAAGAGCGATAAGGAATGGATGTTGTCTGCATGCCAGCAAACACCGGGACCATACGCTGCCATGCTTTGTTATGCAATGATTCCAGACTACGTGCTACTGGCCTGGCGTGGTAAAGTGTCCTACCATGGCGGACGGGATAAGGCAGGCCTCCCCAGAAACCTTTTGCAAAGGCTTTGGGAGTACATGAAGGAGAGCTTTCTGGAGATGTCCCTGGAGGATTTCCGCTCCATCCCCATACACGTTAACAGACTTTTCCAGTAGCTGTACTGGCCGTGATTGCCAGGGCAAATTAATCATTAATCATTAAACACGCTTGCTTTTAAACCATGTGTAATATTTACAAAGGTACACTCACCAGAGGTCCCCTGTGTGCCCTCAGGGTCTTGGGTGAGTTCGGGGGTTACTGATTCCAGGTCCAGGGTGATAAACATATCCTGGCTGTTGGGGAAACTGGTTTCTCCGCTTCCTTGCTGCTGTGAGCTATTTACATTATCTTCATGCTCATCTTCCTCGTCCCCAGAACCCGCTTCCCTGTGTCTTTCTCCAGTGAGGGACTCATAGCACACGGTTGGGGTAGTGGTGGCTGCACCCCCTAGAATGGCATGCAGCTCCGCGTAGAAGCGGCATGTTTGCGGCTCAGCCCCGGACCTTCCGTTTGCCTCTCTGGCTTTGTGGTAGGCTTGCCTTAGCTCCTTAATTTTCACGCGGCACTGCTGTGTGTCCCTGTTATGGCCTCTGTCCTTCATGGCTTTGGAGACCTTTTCTAATATTTTGCCATTTCGTTTACTGCTTCGGAGTTCGGCCAGCACTGATTCATCTCCCCATATGGCGAGCAGATCCCGAACCTCCCGTTCTGTCCATGCTGGAGCTCTTTTGCGATCCTGGGACTCCATCACGGTTACCTGTGCTGATGAGCTCTGCGTGGTCACCTGTGCTCTCCACGCTGAGCAAACAGGAAATGAAATTCAAACGTTCGCGGGGCTTTTCCTGTCTACCTGGCCAGTGCATCTGAGTTGAGAGTGCTGTCCAGAGCGGTCACAATGAAGCACTGTGGGATAGCTCCCGGAGGCCAATAACGTCGAATTCCGTCCACACTAACCCAATTCCGACCCCCTAAGGCCGATTTTATCACTAATCCCCTCGTCGGAGGTGGTGTAAAGAAACAGGTTTAAAGGGCCCTTTAAGTCGAAAGAAAGGGCTTCATCGTGTGAACGTGTCAAGGCTTAATTCGATTTAACGCGGCTAAAGTCGACCTAAACTCGTAGTGTAGACCAGGCCTTAGTGCCAAAAAACCCACAACTCCCACAGAAAAGCATATGGAGACGCAGAATTCAGTCACTGAGGATTTTCAGCAAGGATCACACAAGGTCAACCTCCCCACAGTCGAGTCCAAAAAGAACAACAGGAATGAACGTAAGAATTAAGATTAAAATAATAATAATAATAATAATAATAATAAAACAACTTCTACAACTTAATTTCTACATCATAATATGGCTACTTTATAAGCCACATACATTATGTTCACAGTTATAGCCAAACATAAATAAAGAAAACAAATTAAATCTAAACAGGTCAGTCCCCACAGAAACACAGTGAGAAGAAACTCAGGGTTCCCAAAAGCTTAGATGTAGTTTACCTGAGTCTCAGTTAGTCTTTGATCCCTAATCTATAGAGTTTGCTGAGTCATAAGCATTCCAACATCATCTTCCCTCCACATGATGTAGAAATCTTCATCTGGAATCCATGCTGTCTCTTCCTCCTCCTCTGCTGCAATCACTCAGCTAGTGAGCTAACCAATTAGCCAACCACTCAGTTAAGAATATTGATTTAAAAAAAAAAACAACAACATCCCTGCTACAAAGTGTTTCAGAGTTAGGGGGAAACAGCCTGCTTTCTGCTCCCATGGCTCAGCTTCTCCGCCCTCCCCCCCCCCCCCCCCAGTGCACATGGCCTTTGTAAAGCAGCTTCCCTGGCTAGTTGCCCTCATGAAGTCTGAATCTAGCAACAGGGAAGAGGGAACCTATTGAGCATACCACAAAAACCTACCACAACCAATTCCAGAAACTTCTGAGTGTGAGTGCTAATTGTGCATCTGCCTAGCAACAATGACCAAGACATAATTCATTCCTTTCCTCTTCCCCCCACAATAAATCTCTTAGAGATCTCCCAATTAGGCATGTGGGTTACACCTGCACCCATGGGTGGCAGGTGAATGAGCCATTGAGGGAGGCTAGCCCCCAGTCTGTCCTCCTCTGCCCAAGGCCCAGTCCCTCCCCCCTCCCCGTCTCCTCCTCTTCCCTCACCAGAGCACCCCCACCGCGGCTGCTGGCCCACCCAGCCCGCCCAAGTGCCCCCAGCCCCAGAGTGCTGGGCGAGTGGCACGGCCCCATCATCCCCAACCCCAGAGCGTCAGGTGTGAAGGCAGCGCAGTCCCAGCACCCCCATCCCCAGCGGCGGAGTGCCCCCCAGTCCTGGGCCTTTCAAGCACAGGCCCCAGCCTGCTTGCACCAGCCCCAGCACCATGGAAGAGCGGGAAGGGAACTGGAAGCACAGGAGAGAGCCTGGGGACGGAGTGTGGGTGGGGCCATGCCATGCTGTTTGGGGAGGTTCAGCCTCCCCCAGCCTATGATACCCGCCGCCCATGCCTGCACCTAATCTCATCCCACACATGTATCTAAAATATATCACTATATGCAAAAATAATGTTGATTAAGTGATTTGGATTTGGCTAACTCTCTTGGGGTTATCTTCATGAACAATCAAAGCCGAGCCTGCAATCGAAAATCTATACCTTGACCCAGGTGCATTTTATTTATATGCTCTTCCGTCATTTTATTTTTTCTCCTGTGCCTCATAGAACAAAGTGAAATAGCATCACTTTTAGTGTCCATTAGATATTGCTTAATCGATGCCAAATTACCACTGAACTTAGATATCTATTGTTGTCACTGCCATTATAGTGGCTTTGAAATGACTCCTAAGGCTTCCTTCCTAGATTTAACTTGTGAATCAGTACACTTTCATCTTCCTAAGATTTTGTTACTCAACAAGAAAGTGCTGCAGAAATGCATACCTGTGGCCACTGAGGGATTTTTTTTTTCATTCCTTGCTTTGGCATAACGAAAAAACTCTTGACTGTACATAGGTCAAAAGGGTCATTATGGTCTTTGTGGCATGAGGCTGACCCTGCTGCAGCTTCAGGACTGATGAGTAAGGCAGTTCTGTGCATCACAGGGTGGGAAGAAGGGGGGCCTGCAGAAGGAGGGAGGAAAGGCATGATTTAGGTTTACACAGGGAGCCATTCAAGGGCAAATAAGGAATAGCCAGGCAAACAGGGGTGGGAGTAAATGTCTTGGAAGCTAAGAAAGGGCCAAAGGGAGCCAGACTAAGGCAGGAAAGCTAGGTAGGCCCAAGGTGGATTTCACAGGGATTTCAGCCCGAAAAAGGCCCTGAGGCCTGAGAACAATTGAAAGGATGAAGGTTCAAATTTAAAGTGGAAGTATCCCATATTTAGCTTTGAGAAGTCTGTTTGAGCCTGTCTGGGTAGAAGTTATATTAGCAGCACAGAGACAGCAGCAGCTGAGCGGTTGCTGAGGAATGCTGAGCAGATGTGGGTTCCAGTCCCCAAGGAGGAGTAAGAAAGCAAGCTGTCCTGCTACTGAGGCCTGGTCCCCACTAAGCCCCCACTTTGGACTAAGGTACACAAATTCAGCTACGTTAATAACGTAGCTGAATTCGAAGTACCTTAGTCCGAACTTACCGCGGGTCCAGACGCGGCAGGCAGGCTCCCCCATCGATGCCGCGTACTCCTCTCGCCGAGCTGGAGTACCGGCGTCGACAGCGAGCACTTCCGGGATCGATCCGGGATCGATTTATCGCATCTAAACCAGATGCAGTAAATCGATCCCAGAACATCGATTGCCTGCCGCCAGACCCTCCGGTAAGTGTAGATGTACCCTGAGAAACAAGTGAGAAGGATGGTGGTGCAGAGCTCCAGTCTGCAAGAAAGACAATAAGTCAAAACACTGAGAGATTCAAGTCAGAGAACCTCAATGACTTCCAGCGCAATGAGTTATCCACCCAGAACAGATAAGACCTTAAAACTTACAAATCAATATTTGGCAATGACTTTTATTATGAACCCTTGGCTATAAAAACCAGTCTGGTGCACAAGGATTAAAATAAACTTTAATTATTGAACTATTATAATTATCTATCTTTCTGATATTTAATAGTGTTTGGTGTGATGCTAATTGAACCCCTTCACATTCTAACATACAGGCGTAACTCATTTCTGCCCAAACACGAATAAAGTTCCTTTATATTTTATGAAATCTATGAGTGTCATTCTTAGGTGAACTCTGAGGTGTTTTTTTTTAAATACCCACATGGCTCTAATAGTTGCGTGCCTATGTTCTTGCCTTCAAGCAGTGCAGTTGGGTGCAGTTGCAATTGCTACCAAATTTCCGTGCGCCATTGCTCAGGCAGGATTGGCACTTCCAAGTTAAAAGCAGGTCTATTACAATATTTAGGACAAAAGAGGCACACTCTGCATGTGCACAGAAATCAATTAGTTTCAGATTGGGAGAGTTTTTGCTTCACAACACGATCGTAATACTGATACTTTTAATATTGCTAGTACTTAAAAAGCTTCTGCAAACATCTGCCAAGGTACAATTGCACATTCTTGAAAGAGAGGGAAAGGGTCACCTACTGGCCACTTGCTAAAAAATAGTATTTCCATGCCCCCCAAAATAGAACAGAAGGTCGCTATATACTCATTTAGTTTTTATGTTGGAAAAATACACAAGTATGGGTCACAACTCTACTCTATCAGTAGGCTGGGCTATCATAAATCAAACTTAAGAGAAATCAAACATAAATGGAATTATTTTTTTCCACAGTGCTTTTATTAGCAAATATTCATTGACCAATAAGATTTTGTAAAGCTCTTTGAAGATAAAAAGTGCTATACAAACTGCTCAAGAGAAAATACTTGGGAGAAGAAGATGCATACGTTAAGTGTAATGTTGAAGGAACACTTCACTAGTACCTAATAAACTACAGAAAGGACTAAAGAAGAGTTCATTCTTTTGAAAATATGCCAATGCCAGTAACTGATTAAGTTATCAGGCAAAGTATTGATTGTTAGGTGGTTACATAACCTGTGGTAGATTTCTGAGGAGTCAGATATGTTAAGGATTAATTTTGAGTCCCACCCTCAAATGTTAGGGATTTTGGTTTTAATGTAATGCTATCTATTCTCTTTATAGTATCCAGGTTTGCTTAATTGCCCATGTTGGTAGTTAAATACTAATGAGAAACCACTCAACATTCAAGAAGGCCTTTGATTGCATTTGAGAATAATATACTATGCTATTAAGTAAAGAATTTCTCACTTATTCTTACATTTAAAATGATATATTTTGTCAAAATATTAATCCAGGTGTGACTATTAAAATATAAAACTCTTCATATCAGATATTATTGACCATCAAGCAGATGTCCTGGTTGCTTAGAATGCACAGGAGACAATATAATATCCATTAGAGTCCTTTAAAATCATTCCTTGAGATTGATAGCATATAATCTTAGCATAATGCTTTAATCAGGCTGAATGCATAGAACAAATGAGACAGAGTTCTGCTTCCTGGGTATTCTAGAAGTAGATGTAGACTTTACCTAAAAGCTATAGCTAACTCAGCAATTTCCTGTCTTGCTCCTAGAAAGTTGTTCCTTAAACTTAATCCATACAGACCCAAACTATGGCGCCATCCACTGTCAGCTTCCAGTATTGCAAAGCAACAATTAAATGAAACAGTTCTTTACACTACCAGTATTAATTGCTTTAAGAGGAGTGATATTAAGTTGCTGTGTTTAGTTATAAGAATAAACACTTCTAATTAATGTACATGCTGAGGAAAACAAGGTTCTTGATAACAGAGCACAGGGTTAAATGCTGTAAGATCTCTTTGGTGCAGTAATACAGATCAGTGGCTGTGTATGAAGATAGATTCACCCTACAGTTTAAAAATAAAAATATTTTTTCATTTCTGAAGACTGCATGAGATGTGAATGTTCTTACATCTTAAGGCCCCGATCCTGCAAAGACTTATGTGTATGCTCAAATTTGAGCACACAAGTAGTTCCAATGACTTCAGTGGGATTGCTCACAGGCTTAAAGGTAAGCACATCTTACAGGGTCTGGGTCTAACCTCATGAGCTTTATAGCTGACAGGGACACTAACATTGTATATACAGCTGGAGACCCATTAAAATGAATATACGGCTGTTATCATTGTGAAAATTACCAGTGATTAAAAGATCTGTTTCCAGGACAGTTACAGATTAGTTACATTATCAAGGCCATATACACTCCCAATTACATGACTCATACAACAGTAAATTACTGGAGTTGAATTACATAATGCAATTCCAATGACATTGATTGGCTGTGTGTTATTAAGAGGTCATCTGCCTGTATGATGAATGCAGGTGGTAAAATCTGAGCCTGATGATAACTGGCAAATACAAGTACAAACTATTTGAAATGTAAAAAGACTTTCAAACTTTGTATACGCTGAATGTGGATTTCATTAAGATTCTATAATAATAATTTCCATTTGTATAGCACCTTTCACTTGGGGGGATTTCAAAGCATTCTAGGAAAGTTGGCATTACTTCCCTATATTTACAGAGGAGGGAAAAGAAGGGAGAGAGAGAGACTCACCCAAGGTCACAAAGCAAGTATGTGGCAGAAGCAGAACTCCTTTTTCCCGTCTTGTGAACTAACCAATCAAAATTTTTCTTCCCTAATATATTAGTATTAAGAAAAGTGAATACGAACTGTAATAGCATGGCTGGAGCAGTGCCCCCTCGTGGATCTTCCAGGCACCCTGACATGATCACAGGTCTTTCTGGGGGAAGAAGCCTCTGTCTCCAGTGTCTCTTCAGATCTTATCTCTTTTGGGGGTGGGGTGGGGACGGTTAGAGGGCATAGCCCCCAAATTTTTTAAAACAAAAAGCAAACTCAACACTGGGTCACCCATCAGTCTTCCCATGAGAAGTAACTGCCCTTTCTTTCAGACTTGGGTTCCAAACCATCTATTACTTGTGTGTCACCCACTCCTTGGGGGGGTCTAACTGCTCCTAACCACTGGCTGCTCTTCCCAACTCTGCAGGCCAAGCTCCCTTCAGGCAGAGAAGCAGAGCTGCATCCTCCTTCCTGGCCAGTCAGTCCTGAACTGAGACAGGCTCTCTTCTTTTGTTCCCCCTGCAGGCTTTGCATTAGCTGCAGGTATAGTGGGGATGGGGCTATCTGGGCCTATCAGAGCTCCTTAATCCCTTTTCTGCTGGTGTCGAACCTCTCTGCCCTATCAATCATATATCACATAAATAATAAACACCTGTTATGTGAGGAGATTGACAGTAAGGAAATACACAAAATCACTCCTCGGGGACATCTAATACTATAAAGAGTTTGCTAATTTGGAGATTTTACTGAAATGGAATTCAGAAAAACATAATGACATAATGCTTGAAAGTTAATAGATATATGCTTTACCCCACTTTTCAAGCTGTTTATTCAGACTCAAAGCTCTGCAATTCAAGTCCCATGATAACTGCCTCCTCCCCGTTGCTTTTTTTATTAGGTAAAGGGGATTTCCATATGTTTCCCTATGAAGGAAAAAAAACAGGGTCAAGTCCCCTCTTATCCATTGCATAGTAGAGTAGCTGCATCTTTTAGAGGTTTTCTTTATGTTGTTAAAGGATTACAACAACTAAACTACCAAGTTACATTTTTATGGCGCTTACTTTACAAGAAAATTATGTATTCTTAATGCCTCACTTTGAAAATGTGTAAATATAAATATATGGATTCAGATATCCAAAATGAACGTTCAGAATTGTGATTCTCTTGAGCCGTCCAATTCAATGATGACATCTCTTAGATTCATTTTCCTTACTAAATCCAGTTCTGTCTATTCCACTGAGAATCAATCAATTGTCTCAAAGTACCCGCAATTTACACTGAAAATAGAATGATTGCCTGTGGCCAATCTACGGCACTTTGCAAGAGCCCACCAATGAGGCAGCATTGGTTGGGTCACAAGGATTACCTAAAATCATGAACATACAGCTGTGAACACAGAAATTACCTATTTGAATGCCTCATTGAACTCCCAAATATCAGGGTGATGAGATGAGGTTCCTCTGAAACTTAACAACCCTCAGATTCAGAGACAAGACTGAGCCATTGTTATAATTCAAAGGAATGACTGCTTCATGCTAGGAGGCAGATTCTGGCTCTTGCTGCTGCTTGAAGAAATTCCCCCTGTTAACCTCTGAGGGATACTATAAATGTTTTGGGGATCGCTCTTGCGAAAGTATAGGTTAGATTATTGCTGTTTTGCTCTGAAAAGGTTCAGATTGTCTCTTCATTTGTAAACTGATGGGGTTATTTCAGTATGATTATAAAATGTGGTTTTAAATCTGTACAGCTCGTGTGCCAAATTCACCTCTGAGGTTAATGGAGATCCACCAGGGATGAATTTGGTTCAGTGTGTTGTAACGAGGTTTCACTTTTGTTTGTAAGGAATTGCTTGAGAAACATACAAATCAAACAACACTCAGTACATCTGCAGCATTCTGAATTCAAGCTTTGCTGTGAAAATGCATTCTGTTTAAGATACCTGCATTGTCTAAGTGCCGCACACTCACAGGCTGCTCTGTAACTGTTGAGATGAGTCTGCGGCTGAACCTAACAAAGATGGCAACAATTAGTTCTGTATTTCTTAAACAGCAGATTTGGAAAGCCACAGGTCTAGAATCGAGAATCATTTAAGCTTTATAAGAACAGAAAACTAGGTAGAGAATTGAAAAGAGAACAGAAAATGACTGTTCATTTGCATTTTAAATACATTCTTGAAAACAAAGATGTATCAGTGGCTCTGGAAATGGCTGAGCACAGTGACTGGTACATGAATTATGGATTCTTCAGCATACATCTTGAGATGATAAATGGGAAAGAAGAAGCAAAGAAAATTCTATATATTTCTGGCAAAACCATATCAGTTATCGCAGCTAAAGTATGATATTGCCATTACAAAACTATTTAATATTCAGTTGCTTCTTCAAAGAAAGGGAGAGAGAAAAATCAAAGTATCCTCTCCACATTATCCAAAACATTCCAGCTAAAATACTTTGATAATCTCCTTCTCTTGACATTCTAGGCATGCCCGTCTCCCCCCCCCCCCCGAGCCTCCTCACTATTTCCAGTCTCTTTGTGTAGGACTCATAATGGAATGCTAGGATTATATTTATTAGTGCTCTGTCCCTTTAAGGCCATCCATGTATTTTTAAGGATCTGGTGCTCTGTTGAAGAGGTAAAAGGGGAAGCAGGGTGTGGTCCCAGGAGAGTTTGGTGTGCACTGGTGAGATTTAGCAGGGGTGGGGCTTGTTCTGCTCTTATTTCATCCCTCACCCTATCTAGCTCCTTTGCAATCCTCTTCATCATCTTGGAGGATAGGTCCATCAAAGGTTGTTAGCCTGGATGGGCAGGGAATGGGTGACGGGGGATGGATCACTTCATGATTACCTGTTCTGTTCATTCCCTCTGAAGCACCTGTCATTGGCCACTATTGGAAGACAGGATGCTGGGCTAGATGGACCATTGGTCTAACCCACTATGGCTGTTTTTATGTTTTTATCTTCCTAAATTGGAGAATGGGAGGGGGGATCATGGGGACTCCAGGAAATACTTCAAGAGAATTTAAGCCCTTTGCGTTAGTATTAATTCTAGGCACATAGTGTGTTGGACTGTAATTTCTCCATGAGCCGTACTTTAACTGTAAAAGAGCCACATGCATCTCACAAGCTGTGGTTTGGCCAAGCCTGAAATAGGCAGAAAGAAACCTAGTTGCAGCAAGCCACTGGAGATGCCCTCTAATATGAATTTTTCTGTGTGCTAAATTTCTACTTCTTCTGATACTTTTATGGAGCACAATATAGGGGAAACCCCAAAAGTTTAGAAAGACCCATCTTTCTCTATGTGACTTTACTATATTTATTGAGGGATTTGGATTAATTCTTATTGCTTTCTGCAGACTGCTCTTTGATTTGAGTCATACTCCATTTCCTCAACAGCTGCCCATTGAAATCTCTAGACTCTGAGTACTCTTTGAAATACCCTTTTGAAGTGGACATTACTTCAAATTTAGTTGTTTATTTTATTATTTGAGATCTTACTGAATTTTCCTATTAATTGTAATATTTTAGTGACTATATCATACTTTGTGACAATACAAATTGAATTACACCATCATCATATAACATTTTATTGTAGTCTTTATCTAATTGTCATTCTTTTGACATTGCAATATTTTCCCCCCATGGTACCAGCACAGACTATATTGCCGAGTTAAGTAATATGAGACATAACAGACAGACTTCGATGAGTCCTTTTATTTACTGAGAATGCTTGTGATGGAAAGTCATTAGTAGACACTAAAACATGTACAGTATTTTAGAAAAAACGAATCTAACCATGTGGAGCCTTAACCAAAACAGAATTCACCTAGTGTCGCAAACATAAAATTCTGCATCACCCAATTTCCTTTTTTGTATCAAAAGGGTAATGTTAACATTTGGCTTTGTTTTTGGTGATATTGCTCATGGTTAAACATTCTTATCTGTTACTAAAATATCTGTTTGAAAGGGATCAACAGAGGGAGAATATATTTTTTGTGAATAGTTATTAAAAGATATACGATGATAATGTATGCAACTTTCAGCAACTTTCTTCTCAGCTACAGTATATCTGAAATCAAACATTTCTTTGTAACTTTACATTCATGTGTAATGTTTTGTTAATATATTATTCTTCAGGGCATTATACTGAATTGACAAGTCACTGGGTCAAAGTCTATTCCTATTTATATTGGTATAAATCCAAACTCTTGAGCAACAGAGCAGAATGTGGCCTCTTTGTCCGAGAGTGAAAGAATAAAACAGCTCTGTGTCTGAAGAGTTCCTGTTCCATTTTACAGCATTCCAAGTAAGTCTGTCAAGGTTTTCAGAGTGGATGAGGCAGCTGTTGTTGTCTGGCTGAGATTGCCACTCTTATATATAGGATTCCTTATGAGTTCCAATTCTGCAAGAGGTCTTCAGATCTAGAAGATAATTTTTCAAGGATTGTAATTGGGTTTTATGATCCCTAGACATTTATTGTTGAGGTGCTTCAGGCTTTCAGCATATGGGGATTCTTTGCTTTGCTATTAGTATTGCCAGCTTGCAGAAATCTGTCTTAATACAAATCTAGTGTGACATATTCCCTAATATGCAAGCAGGATATTTTGGGGCAAGGAGTAATTATTATTTAAATTATTTCAGAAATGTTTTAAAATTTGTCCTAGACACTGTTGGTTTGAGGGCACTCCTGGAAAACATGTATCTGTGTTCCAATGTGCATATTACGCTTTGACAGTGGTGGGATGTGATTTGTATATGCAGCTAGTTTTCAGGAGATACATTCATTGAACCAGATCCCCTGAAGCTGAAATTGAGGAGGTTTACATTATTTCTCCCTGTGCCAGTGAGGCCATGGAATCCTAAGGTAGATTCACAATGAAGAAGGGCAGGCGGAGGCATGGTTTCCACGGGAGAGGACATCTTTAAATCCCATTGGTAGAAATTACCAAGAGGATAAGATGAGTCAGCACTTTCTTTTCTGTCATAGCTTTGGCTGCTTCCCTCACCTGTGCCACCCTTTTTTTGAACAGCCCTTGTCCCCTAAGGGCTCTCTCTGACCTCCAGGCTGAAGGCAGTTGGTGGTAGTTTTCCTTTGATGTAGACTTTCTAACACCAGAGTCTTGTACCAGAGTTTACACTTTACTACAAATCTAGCCAACTATAGATAGCACATTTTAAAGAATGAAGAGTAGTATAGGGCATCCTATCTGTCTCCTGTCAATGCAGGATTGTTCCCCAGAGAATATTCTCCAGTGCTTGTCCATTACTGTTTTTATATCACCGATGCAATAGAGCTGCCACCACCACAGGTGCTGACTTTTATTTTTTCCGGTGGGTACTCCACCCCAAGGCCCTGTCCCCACTCTGCCCCTTCCCTGAGGCCCTGTCTTTGCTCCACCCTCTCCCCTGAGGCCCTGCCCTCGCTCAGCCTCTTCCCGCCTCCACTCCACCCCTGCCCCAAGGCCCCCTGCCCTCTCGCTGCTTGCTGCTCTCCGTCCTCCCCCAGGTGCCTCCTGCCAGCCGCCAAACAGCTGATCAGCAGTGCCACTGACCAGCTGATCAACAGCCCCACCGAACAGCTGTGGCTGGTAGGTGCTGAGCACCCCCTATTTCTTTTTCCGTGAGTGTTTTAGCCCTGGAGCACCCACAGAGTTGGCACCTATGGCCACCACATTCATTTGGAGTTTATAAGACTCACCCTTTGGAAGTTTATGGGAAATAGTTTTGTTCTAAGAATAATTTTACTCTTTGTGTCTTCAGTCCATTCCATTTCTAGGTCAGGGCCTCAGGCTTCCTGTATTTATTTATTTTTAATCCTGCTTGTTTCCATTTCAATACAGTAATATGTATATTGCAGTAACTGCATTATAGATGCCTCTGTTTTAAAGAGAGACTCTTCAGATTTAGATTAATAATTATCATTTGTCCATCTGCCTGTTTTTTCCAATGAAAGATTTCACACAAGATATATTGGAAGAAGTTTTTGTTAGTAAGCTTGAATTCACTTGTTTGTATACTTACAATAGGAGATTATCTCCGTTCATTTGGCTAGACTTTGGTCTGATTTACATTAGTCAACGGCTTATCTCCATTGACTTCCCTGAAGTTTCCCTGGAATTGTTCCAGTGTACAGAAGATTATGATCTGGCACATTGTTTTCCAACAAATGTTTGAACAATGATGACATTTCTATCTTTTTTGGGTTTTTTTTTTTTTTTTTTTTACTATTACACTTGATGATTATTTGAGCTGCTGGCTGAACCCAGACTGATGACCAGGAAGTTTTCTTTTGTAGTAAAATATGAAATAGATATGAGCAAAAACTCAAACCCAAATCTGGAAGAAATCTTCTTTCCAGATCTAGTTTGAAAGTGCCAAAATCTTGCCTATGGTGGCAGAAATCTCTAAAAAGACAGCTGACCTTGTATGATTCCTACCATTTTCCATTAACTATTGTTGAATCTGAACCAGTAGTTTTCAAACTTTTGTATTGGTGAGCCCTTTCACATAGGAAGCCTCTGAGTGTGACACTCCCCCCCCATAAATTAAAAAAACTTTTTTCTACATTTAACACCATTATAAATGCTGGAGGCAAAGCGGGGTTTGGAATGGAGACTGACAGCTCGCGATCCCCCATGTAATACCCTCACAACCCCCTGAGGGATCCCGACCCCCAGTTTGAGAACCAAAACCTCAAACTAGATTTGGCTTCAAAACGTGAAGCAGAATTCTAACATTAGATATTAAGGAAACCCTGGCCTAAATCGAACCTGGTTCCAGCTCTGAATACTGCCACTTCTGGCCATCTGTAGTATTAAATAAATTCAGACCATTGGTCTTCACATGGGATACTCAGAGGCATAGTCTAGTTGCCTCGCTTTCTCAGTGAGAATGGTCCGCACATGTTTGTTTATTAGCACGGGGGTGAAAGTTCTATTCTCTAGCTATATTATCATAAACTTCACTGGGCTGCATAATCCTAGGCACTTGAGACCTAGAAGGGAAATCGCTCTGTTTGTTAGACTTGTTGTAATATCTACAAATTAATTCTGCCAGTGTAATTTGATTCAGATGAATGGGGATATCACTGAATCTAGCATCTTAAAGAGGGTCATCTGAGATTTATTTGTAAATAGGTGGAGGAATTCAGGACAAGTGTCATTTTTAAAGGATAAAGTATTAAAAGATTGCTCATTAAGAATAAAGTAGCTTTGTCCAATGATCTGGTTGTATTATTGTAAACCATTTTTATAAAAAACTGTATCTTAATTTAGTTCAAATATTTTTTCGAAGTTGCTATTTATGTGAATACTTATGTCTCTGATGGAACTGGGATGGTGCTTAATTGGTATTTTCTTCTTGGTTACTTACTTTGAAAAGCTCAGTTTCGTCACAGCCAATTTTTAATCCTGAGCAACTCCCAAATGTATTTAGTGCACTGAGTATATTGAGTAGTGCATGTTGGAGCTGGGATAATAAACAGAAAGGTCATTTATGTGCCGTGAAATATGATCAGGGATGTCTGCAGCCAGCATGCTTTTGAGTTCAGATGTGTGCTGCTAACGATTCTATATCTGCAGCTTACAATATTGGCCAATTTGTGCTCTCCCCTGGCAAATCTGTATCTAATTACTTATGCCAGGCTTATCACAATGGTATCAGAATGTCTCCCTGCAGAAGGTCAAGGAATCCCACAACTTTCAGTGTGCAGACTTTCCTCCAAACCAACACTTGGGGGAAGAGTTGCGGCATTTGCCATTGTGTAGGGTAAGTGGTGGACATGACTGTCCTAATACACAGGTATTGCAAGATCCAGAGGGCAGCCACGCAGACCTCAGGGCAGCTGCAGAGGGTCTGGCATTCATGTGGATGTCAGAAACCTATGACATTTTTATATATAGAAAAGATATTTGAGATCAGTTGTGAAGGGTTTTTAATTATTTTTTTCTCTCCCTCTGAGCCCTGAAAAACTGGCCTAGTATCTCAATAAAAATGTGAAAAAACTCTCTAAAACACTCACAAAATAGTTTTTCTGTAATATAAGTGAGCTATAGAGAACATATGAGGTGTGGTGTAAAGGTTCTTCCTTGAGTAATTGTACATGTGCATTCCTCTCTTGGTGTTTGTGCTCCCTGCACAGAGTTGCCAAAAAAATTTCCCGCAGTGCTACCCATTGGGATGGCTCAAGCACCCTCTGCTGCCATGTTTTGCAAGCACCAGTATAAAGTGGTGCCCAGCTTACCCTGTGCCGCCTCAATCCCTTCTTACTGCCCATGATGTCACTGGAACTGCTTTTTTGCATTCCCAAGTTCTCTGTGGACTTTTCTATATGTATTGTAGAAAGTTATTTAGTTTTAGTGTAGTTATTAGTTTAGTTAGTTTTTGGTATTTGTTGGTTTTTCATCTGATCCCCAGTGCCAAGGGATGCCTCCATCACCAGGCTTCAAGCCCTACATCTCCTGCTATGCCCCTGAGTGACCCACACTCAAGTTGCTTGAAGTGTCTGGGGAAGCTCATTTGGGGGCTTCTGCAAGGACTTTAAGCCTTGCATGAAGACAGATCGGGAGGCCAGGCTAAAATTTCTGCTCATGGAAGTGGCACTGAGACCGCAATCTGGGCCAGGGCAGTCAGACTCGGCTCCAAGTGCCATGGTGTCGGTAAGAAATGCTCCTCCTATCGTATCACAGTCCCAGCACTGATCACCATCCCCAGTGCCTAGAGGAAAGCATAAGAAACAGGTGGTGATTCCCGGCAACCAAGATCTGCCAGGCATGGGGATCAGAGTAGAGTGCAATCTAAACCCAGGCACTCCTCTGCCTCGGTACCACAGAAACCGGCACCATTTACTCTGGCACCTATGTAGGTTTCTGGCAGTGTCAGGAATGGCACCCCTGTGGTCAGCGGAAGAAAACTCGTCCTCTTGCAAGTCGGAGGTTGGGTCCTACTCTTTCTACCCTCAGAGCTACTCCTCCAGACATTTCCACTCTTCCATGGATCCGGTCACAGGAGTACCATTGAGTGGTTGGCCAAGAGGTAACTGGGGACCTGGAGGTCCAACAGACTGTTCAGGACCTGCCCTTTGGGGGATCCTTGTTCTTTTCAGAGGAGACGGATGTGAACTCAATGGGCTAAAGGACTCAAGGGCAACCCTAAAGTCCCTTGGGTTGTGCACCCTAGCCCTTTCCAGGAATCACTACAGACCTCAACAACCCCTCTGGTATTCTGCCCCAGTTACCCATCAGGACCTGCTGGGGAAAAGAAATAAGGGTTATAGGTGTAGATACCCTGCCTTTTATCTCTGCATTAATGCCTGCACTATCCAGACATCCAACAGTTTCTAAGCAGGCATTTTGATGGAAAGCTTGAGGACGCTTACCAGTTCCCATGATGCCAGATCCCATTTTTCCTTTAGTTGCAAACCACCTTTCCCACTTCCTCAGGGATTGGTCCCACATCGTGAGGGACTGTTGGATATTGAGTGCTGTAGAAGTGGGATACATCCTCAGCTCATTTCTACCCCTCCGTTCCACCCTCCCTCCCCGTCCCTCTTTAGGGACTCCTCTCACGAAAAACTTCTACACCAGGAGGTTCAATACCTCCTTCAGGTGAGAGCCATAGAAGAGGTACTGCAGAAGTTAAGGAGGAATTTCCTTATTCCAAATTATTTCCTAATTTGAAAGGCGAAGGGAGGTTTAAGGCTATTCTACACCTGTGCCAACTCAACAAATATCTCAAAAAAATAAAGTTCTGCATGGTCACCCTGGCATCCATTATTCCCTCTGGATCCTGGAGATTGATACACCATCATCTCTTTAAGAGACACCTATTTCTATGTATTAATATACCGATGGCACAGAAGATCCCTCATGTTCATAGTGAACCATTCACACTACCAATTCATGGTGCTCCTGTTCAGCCTGTCTGCAACTCTTCAGGTGTTCATGAAATGTGGCAGCATTCCTGAGGAGAACAGGGGTACAGGTCTACCCTTATCTGGACTACTGGCTAGACAAGGGACGGTCCAGGGTTCAGGTGCTGTCCAGTGTTTGGCTCATCCAGTTGATGTTCAAGGGCCTAGGCCTTCTAAACAATGCAGACAAGTCTGCCCTTTGTCTGGTACATAGGATAGAGTTTATTGGGGCGGTGTTGGACTCTACCCAGGCCAGGGCATTTATCACAGAATTACAATTCCTATCAATCCATTCCCTGGTGACACACCTCAAAGGTCATCCAGTCACAACAGCCTGAAACTGTATGAAGCTCCTAGGCCATATGTCCTTGTGCGCTTTGTGACAGACCCAGACCAGTGGGGTACAGGAGTCTGGTAGAGGGCAA
>NW_020664417.1:16584897-16628239 GCF_002925995.2 Terrapene triunguis | reverse complement strand
ACCAAGATAGAGGAGGAACTTTGTCACAGCTTATTTGGAACAACACACTGGACTACACCTCAGACCCCTCCAGACGTGGCTGGACTCAGTGTACTCACCAGGCCATCTCCATCTGGACACTCTACTCATGGTAGCTTCAGAGGTTCTTATCTCTCTGGATTGGTGATTGGATCCTCTCAACATTTGTGTGGGCATTCCCTTCATCCGTCCTCAACTGTCAATGACTCTAGTCTCAGACGTGTCAGCTCTAGGGTGGGGAACTTACCCTGGGGCTCCTCAGAACTAAGGGCCTTTGGTCTTGGGTGGGGCTCTCTCTTCATATCAATGTCAGAGAGCTCAGAGTGGTTCATCTTGCCCGTCAGACATTGCTGTTTCATATTAAGGACAGAAGTTTATTTGTTCTTACAGACAACACGGCAGCCATGTTTTATCTGAACAGGCAAGGAGGAGCTGGCTCTTCCCTCGTTTGTCAGGAAGCAATTCACCTATGGGAATTTTGTATAGCCCATTCAATCAACCTTGAGGCCTCTTACCTTCAGAGAGCACAGAATGAGCTGGCAGATCACCTGAGCAGGTCTTTTCCCAGTCACCACGAGTGGTTTCTTCACCAGGCTGTAGCCAGAGGCATTTTCCAACACTGGGGGATTTCCCCAGATAGACCTGTTTGTGAACAAGTACAACAGAAAATGTTGGCAATTCTGCTCCCTTCAAAGCTGCAGTCCGGGTTTCATCACAGACGCCTTCCTCCTACACTGGATGAGACAACTTTATTATGCTTTCCCCCCAATTCCACTCCTACACAGAGGGCTATTAAAGATCAAGTGGGACTATGCCTGAGTTTTTTATTAATAGCCCCAGCATGGGCCCGCCAATACTGGTTCTCCATTCTGCTAGACCTCAGGCAACTCCAGTCTCGCTCCCATTGCACCCGCATCTGATCTCTCAGGACCACGGTAGGTTGCTGCACCTGAACCTAAGTTCACCCATAAAGCCAGATCACATTTTATTTCTAAAGTAGCCTGCAGAGGCGTATGAATGCTACTGAGTCCAAGCCTTCAGTTATCTCTTGCAACCCATCAGCTGCGAGTTCTTCACCCTTCAAGAATTTGTGATGCGTTTTTTTCCCCTGCAAAACTGTATTTTCTCTGAGATCATTTTAAGATTTTCTATTTTCAGTTTCAGTGCTTCATGGGATCAGCTTTTGCTCTAGGTTATACCTGTGTAGATCCAGCATTATTCTATTGACATCTGTGGGGCCCAGAGGGACTATACTTAACACTTAGTAGGCACAAGGTACATAGAACAAAACTCTGGCTGAGGACATATTTCCTCCAATTCGTGATGGACTGGATTTTGCTACAAGGCATTGAGGGACTTGCATTTTATTTGACCACATTTGGTAAGAGCTGACTCTAATATAAAGAAAGCATGGGAAGTAAATCCTAATAAAGAGAGTGAGGTGAAATGAATGATAAGTATCATCTGTTTGGGCTGAGTATGTTTAATCTGTATTTGATAGTAATGTTTCCAATTGAAAACTTTTTTTTTTTTAAACAAAAAGTCCAGGTTGCCAGTGTGTTTGGGTGACTCATTGTGCTGGCCCGGTCCAAAAAATCTGAATCAGACATTACAATCTAAATAGAAAAGTCAGACAGTATATAAGCAAATGTCAAAGGTAGATTCCCCCACTACACTTCTTGCTTACCCTATCACTCTGTTCAGGTGCTTTAGCCAGTTTGTTACACCGTTATTGACCCTACCTGCCTTTCTTAACCCTACCTACTTCACTGAAACAGAAACAGGGTCAGTGTGTGTGGTGGTGAGGTGGAGGGAAGCAGTAATGTAGAGAGGAACAGGAGAGGAAGAAAAGAATTAGACAGTCAATGGTGTTTGCCTACGCCACAAAAATAGAGAGAGAGAGAGAGAGAGAGTGTGTGTGTGTGGTGGCAGAGAAGGGATGGACAGACCATGGCTGGATGGGAAAAAATAGCCAGTCAGAGGGTGCCTGTGTTACTGAAAAGATCTCAGGTCTCTTTGGTCCCTTTGCAGTCCTTGCTGCTTTCTCCTCACCACCTACCTTCAGAGGATCTGGGCCGGGGCAGATTCCCACCTCTGCTCTGTGGGTTCCTAGACTGGGAATATCCTGGTGGTCTGTCTTGCACTGAGATGTAACTCACTGCACAGCAGTGTTTATCAGTGCTTCTTGTAGCTTCAATAAACAATTGCTGCCTTAATTTCTGCTGTACCCACCAGGTGCAGTTGGGTGATCAGTGCAAAGAACAGAGAAGTGCAGAGTTCTGTAATTTCTGCTTTTTAACCCAAAACAATTGTCACATCATTGGTCTGTATCTTCCCTGCTATGTAAACTAAAATCTAATTCTGTCAAATAGAATATACTTGTACAGTCCTACAAAGGGCATTGTCCTAAAGACACAGTCTAGCCCTCACCATGAAACTTTACAGTTACAGTGTATGGAAACACCTCTTTAAAGGCTTAAAAACTGGAATGATAGAAAGAATTATAGAAAATGCCGAAAGAATATTATAAGGGATGGGGATTAAAAGTGATATCAAGGATGCAAGGCTGTCATGATGTAAGATTCAATTATAGCCATCTGATCCACATCGGGTGCATGAAGGAAGTGTGATTAATATACTGTGAATCACAGACTAGATAGTTTTTCACATAATTTTTAACCTGGATCTCCTGCTGGGGTTCTGGGGCTTTTCCTAGAGGGCTGGATGTTCAGTTGTTTTTGGTGGTAGAGGGGTTGATACTAAAAGGCTAATGGGTAGGAAGGAAAGAGAATAAAGCAAAAAAGACTTCAGTATAAGATTTTTCTGTAGCTGACACCAGCAAAGAGTATTATCTAAGAAGGTTTCAACTAGTGTTAGACAACACTAGTAACAAGGGAACTTGGATTCTCGAGTCATTAGGAATAATTTGGAAAACACACCAGTTTTAAATAAGAGAATCCATCAACTTTTCTATTTTCACCTCATTTGAATAAAAATATAAGGTATCTCAAATAAAGTAAAGTTTGTTTCCATCATAAATATGTTTAAACTAAGATTATAAACCTCTTTAAAATCCTATTTCACAACTGTTTTTTCTAAGACATGAACTAGCTTGCATAACTGTATGGATAAATATTGCCAGAAACACATACCAGATATTGTTTGAACAATTCTTGAAACCCAATACAGGATTGTTGGGTTGTATTTAATATTCTGTATGGTTTTACTAGTGCATAATGAATGTTTTTAAGCAAAGTGCTTTCTCTTTTTGGATGTACCTAACGTTTTTGCCACAACTTTCCTCAGCTAATTACCAATGTGGTATTTCAAATTGGTTTTAACCTGATACTTTTTTAGACCATAAAAGTGGATGATTCTAATGATTCTTCTTGGGAAGCAGGACAAAATAAATAAATGTTTTTGGGGGTATAGATCAAACACTCATATCCCTAGTGATTAAACTGAATTTACAATTATGTCTGCACAGTACCCACAATTGCTGTCATCCTAAAGCATAGGAAAGACACAAACTATTTCAGTGCAAAATCTCTTCATGTTTTCTTCAATAGCTGTTCCCTTTGGAAGGGGAAATCAATAAACCTACATAATTGTTGCAAGGTTAAAAAAATCATTATTTGTAGAATTACACTTAAAGGTATCTCAAGTATTTCCATTATAAACTCAGTTTTCAAGAGTAAATAACTTGACCCGAAACTCTGCATACTATATTAAATCAAGAACATTGCAGAAAGAAAAAGCAAAAATATTTTGCCTAAATAGATTTTTGCACCTCTTGAAGTATAATAAATTATGAGGTTATGTCTCCAGTGCCTCCTAGAGTATGCTGGTTTCACAGTAACCGTGTTGACAGAACATTTGTTTGAAGCAATGTCAGACATTTTCCTTGCAGACGTGTTATTCGCTGTGGCTAGGTATACAAAGTACGTCCCTGTGTCCCAATTATTTGAAGAGAGACTCTCTTTAAAATGGTCCAGGACACAAAAGTGGCTTGGTAACAATGGAAGAGTTAATATAATAGCTTTTCTACTGGCTAAAATTCTTTGAGATAATACAATACAGTGGTATTACCATATGTGATGGGGTGTTCATCCCACAGCAGCCCTGAAGGGGTTAAAGTGTCTCAAAAGAGGTCAATTCACCTTATAGGCTATACCTGGGGGACAGCCAGGACCTGATAAAGGTTAATTGCCGATGAAGCCTAGCTGGGGGGAGTAGTATAAAGCCGGGAAGTTTTCACCAGAAATGGGGCTACAGTGAAAGAGTCTGCGTTTGCTCTCTGGGCACAGAGAGGTGGGTAGGAGGAAACCCATTGTGGAGCAAAAACCGTAGGATCCTATACCTGACAGAAGAGGTTTACCCAGAGAGTTGTGAGGAAGAAATCTTGTGGAAAGCAGAGTAAGAAAAAACCCAGGGCCAGAGCAGCAAGGGTTTAGACTGGGTAGCCCTCATCTGCTGATGATATAGTCCCTGGTCTGGACCCTGAAGTAGCATGTGGGCCTGGGTTCCCCTACCAGCCATTGGGAAGTGGCACAAACTGGAAATTGGCACAGAAGACCACCTGGGACGGTATACAGACAGTTGCTCCAGAGGGACTTTGATACCCCAAGAGGGGAAGACTACATAGTGACCTAGCCAGAGGGCTGAGTCATCAAGAGGGGGGTGCTGTGAAGTATGGGAGGAGAGACCACCACTGTGACAGAGTCACTGACAGAAGGGGACGCCAAACTGGGCAAGAGCTAATCCCCAGACCCAGCCATGAGAAGGCACCATAGTAGTGAGTGAACCTTGTTACACCATAATCACATTTACATCATATTAGGTAGAAACTTCTTCCTTAATCCTACACATCTAGTTGGTCCTGGAGGGACAACTCTATAGGTAGGAAGGGTTATTTAGGTTCCATCACTCATTCACTCTTTGGTTGCTTCAGATACCACCAGCAAGAGTGTTGATTAGAAATAATTGTTATGGAAGTTTTATTATAAATTATTTTTTGTTGCAGTGACACTGTGACCCTAAGAACACCCCAAGGCTGGAGGACAAGAGACTCTGTGGTATCTAGCAGTGAATCTTAGCTGGCCTGATCAGCACCTGGACAGAGTGATAGGGTAAGCAGGAAGTATAGTGGGGGAATGTACCTTTGACATTTGCTTATATACTGTCTGACTTTTCTATTTAGATTGTAAAGTCTGATTCAGATTTTTTGGACCGGGCCAGCACAATGAGTCACCCAAACACACTGGCAATCTGGACTTTTTGTTAAAGCCACTTTTTGCTCTAGCCACTGGGGGCAGGGGGTCTCGGGGCTCTGGCCGCAGGAAGGAGGGTGAGGGGGCTCAGGTCTCCCGCCCAAGGGGGGCGCGGGCAGAAGGGGCAGAGCCAGGGGCTAGCCTCCCCAAAGGGGGGCTCCACCCATGCACAGAAGCACTGCAGGACAAGTGGTGACACAACCCCTTACCAGGTCTGGGTTGAACCCCGAAGTGTCAAAGACACCTAGAGGTCCAAATGAAGGATCAGGGCCCCATGGTGTTATGTATGTGTACATATATGTAACATAACAAAAATATTGTCCCTGCCCTGAAGAGCTTACAATCTAAATACATAAGAAGGTGAATACAACAAGGAGACTGGGGAGTGTACAAGGTAAAAACATCTCTATTTGGTACTGCAGAACTCTGCTGACAGACTTGCATACAAGACGGGGGGAAATATTTTCCCCCCATTACTCCTTTTTTTTTTTTATTAATAGAATAAAAAACAAAAAATTAATGTAAAAAAAAAAAAAAAAAAGAAAGTGGTATTATGAAAAAAAAAAGACGGAAAACTGATTAGTAACAATGGCCTGTCTAAGATCATAGGCTCAGAAAAAGCAGCAGGAAATCTTTCAAAACAAAGGGGTGAAATTTTGGAACAGCCTTCCGAGGGAAACGGTGGGGGCGAAAGACCTCTCTGGCTTCAAGATTAGGCTAGATAAGTTTATGGAGGGAATGGTCTGATGAGATTACGTGATTCTAATCAATTAGGCAATAACGGCCATCGCTGGTAAAATGAGGGTCTGGCTAGAGAATCTTGCCTGTATGCTCGGGGTTCTGCTGATCGCCATATTTGGGGTCGGGAAGGAATTTTCCTCCAGGGTAGATTGGCAGTGGCCCTGGAGGTTTTTCGCCTTCCTCCGCAGCATAGGGCAGGGGTCGCAAGCTGGAAGATTCTCTGCGACTTGAAGTCTTTAGATCACGATCTGGAGACTTCAACAGCAGAGTTAAGGGAAAGTGGGGGGGGTCAGCTTTTGTGGCCTGCATCATGCGGGGGGTCAGACTAGATGACCATATTGGTCCCTTCTGACCTTAAAGTCTATGAGTCTATGAGATTAGTCAAGTATTGCTCAGATTCTTTTAAAATACTTACAGATAGGCACATGGGTCCCCACCAGCGACCCCAATACAGTTTGGGAACCAAATCTTTGCAAATTCATTAATAACCTCCTGTGCATTGCCCAGCCTTCTAACCCTGGAGAAAAGCAATTTCTTAATAGCAGCACACACCTCCATCACAATATCCCCAAGAGTTGATCTATGGCCACCAAACTGGTTGGTTACAATAGCAAATGGAAGTGGTGAGCTTCCAGATGGCACTGGCCATCCATATGGAGGGCAGCTCTCACATAGGTGCCACCACTGAAGCTCCACTGTGAACTCTGCACAGATTTCTTGGAAAAGGAGTTTTTAACATCCTGAAGTTCTGCCACTGTTGGTCATTCCAGATCTGTAGCACTATTCTGTCCCAGTCAGTGCTAATTGGGTGAGCCCAAAAGGAGCACTTCAGGAACAGTTCAAGGAGAAGTATCTGCTAGAGGTCCAAATGAAGGATCAGGCCCCCATGGTGTTATGTATGGGGGGACGGATAGCTCAGTGGTTTGAGCATTGGCTTGCTAAACCCAGGGTTGTGAGTTCAATCCTTGAGGATTTAGGGAACTGGGGTAAAAATCTGTCTGGGGATTGGTCCTGCTTTGGAGCAGGGGGTTGGACTAGATGACCTCCTGAGGTCCCTTCCAACCCTGGTATTCTATGATTCTATGCTCAGTCTCCTCCTCAGGGGCTATTAGTGCTCTTGTGCTGAATTAATTTAGATAAGCTTGCAGCAACTTATTGACATTCACTGCCATGGGAATTGTATTGCTCACCAATGCTTCCTCCATGCAGCCTGACAGCACTTAAAAATGGCACTGGATTGCAAAGAGCCAGATGGTTGATGGGATAAAAGGAGAGAAATCAGAGAATTATTTAGTTTGACCTCAAGCCCCAGAATTTCATTGCAGTCCAGGAGGTATCCCACAATGCATAGCATGAAAAATCCCAGACTGTATACAGCACAACAGTGGAGCAATGCACCATGGGATGTCTGAGTAGTTCTCTCAACAGCACTGTGCCGTATGGCAGCAATGATTTGAGGCAAAACTACCTTAATTGTGGGATAACAATGTGGTGTGTATAGTGTTTGCACACGACTTGTTGCAGTTCACATAACATGGATACAGAAATGTTTCAAGTGAAAAAATGCCTTTAGAGAATATGTTAAAATTGCTTATTTGGGTGATTCCTAGACCTTTTCCAGGCCATTTTCAAGCTTCTCTCTCTCTCTCTTGTTCCCCCATTTTCTACATGATAGTAATATGACGCAAGATGTGTATGTAAAATGTTTTGGCACCAGATCCCATAGTCTTTTTTCTTTACCACTTGTTCACTCAAGTCCCTGTTCAGGTGTATAATTCAGAACAAAATAATATACAACACTTTGTAAATCACACAAAACCTTTTATTTCTCATGAGCTGGATACACAGCAATCAGTCCATGGTCTCTAACACAGTAGCTGATGTTTTTTTGCTACAACAAATAGTTTATAAATGCTGATGTAAATTAAAGTGTCCCCATAGCACCAGTGGAAAATGGAAACATATGACATTGCTTGCGCTGACAAGATGAGAACATTTGGACTTTACTCAGGAATACTGTTCACACAAATTATGTGCCAGCATGGATTGTGCACTGTATAATCTACATCAAAAGACATTAAGTATTTGCTTCATGACTGAAAGTAATTATCTTAATTTATAAATACTGCACAAGAATCCAGGAGTATCAATTATGGTAAATTCCATTCTTCTTCCATTCTACCTACAAGAGCGACCCTCTGGCTTTGGGTCAGCATTCGGGTTCCCAAGGCCTTAGCTGCCCTTCTTTCCCTTTTTGTCTTTCTACCCTGTCTGGGCGTGGAGAACAAATCTGGGGACATTTCAGAAAAGATTGGGGGTTGACAGTCTGCTGTGGATGCCTCACCAATTTTAGGGTCTCCATCTTTCTCCAATCCCCCTACTGGGAGTAAGTTTCCAAACCCTGAGAAGTCCCTCCCTATGAGCACCGGGTATGGGAGTTTAGGGACTACACCTGCTGCTACCTCAGTAGTGTTCCCTTGGATCTCGATTTTTACTGGGATGGTGGGGTAGTAACTAACTGTCCCATGGTCACATGTTATCCCCGTACGTTTAGCCTGCAGCAGCTGACTACGCTTCACGAGTTTCCCTGAGATAAGCGTGATAGCACTCCCCGAATCAACCAGTGCCGTGGTCCCTTTAGTTTCACTGGTCTGGTATACATATGTGGGGTTAGTGAGACCCCCACAAGGTGGATTAGGGAGCATGGATCTGCCCAGTTCCCCAGGTAACACTGCATAGGCTCCTCAGCATTGGGACACTGTGCAGTTATGTGTCCCCACTCCCCGCAGGCATAACATCTGTATGGAGCCCTAGGCGTTCCCCGGTCTCTTGGTTTGGGCAGTCTAACATCACGATCCTCTTCTCCCTCAGTGCTCCGACTCTTTGTGGCCTCTGATGGGCCTTCAGCCTCTCTCTTTTTCCACCTGGACCCTCCTGGTGGCCCAGTCACCCGAACTTTAGGGCTCGGAGCTGCTAGTTTAACCCGGGGTGCCTCTTCCTTAACTGGTCGGGTCAGCTCCCTCGCCTCTCTATCAGGGCGACAACCTCGTCATAGGTGGAGGGTTCGTTCTGGCTTACCCAGGCATGAAGGTCTGGTGATAGTCCCCTCATGTATCGGTCGATGACCAGAACCGCTAGTATCTCTTTCGGATTTTCGTGCGAGATGGATGAGGTCATACAATTGGGACCGCGGGGTTTTGTCTTCCTGGTACCTCCAACTATGATACTGCTGGGCCCACACTGCTGTCGTTACCCCAGATCTCGCCAGGATTTCTGCTTTCAGCTGGGGGTAGTCTGCCACAGCCTCTTCAGGCAGATCATGGTAGGCCTTCTGGGCCTCCCCATACAGGAATGGGGCAAGGATGCCAGACCACTGATCTCGAGGCCAGGCCTCCCGTAGGGCTGTCCTCTCAAAGGCCAGAAGGTATGCTTCTACATCATCCTCCCGTGACATTTTCTGCAGCCAATGGCTGGCCCGTATGAGCCACGTCCCATCATGGCCGCGATTCAGCTCTGTAAGGGACTTTACCTGGTTTACCAGTTCCCGCAACATAGCTCAGTCTTGAGCAGCCTGGTCCATCAGCAGGCGATTAGTCTCTTGTTGCAGCCACTCTGCCTCCTGTTGGGCGGCTGCCTGGACAGGGGTAGCCTCCTGCTGGGCCGCCGTAGCTTGTATCAGTGCCCGCACTACATCATCCATTGTGGTGAAAAAAAATAACCCCCCTCCTTTTTTTTTTTTTTTTTGTTCGTTTTTTGTTGTTGTTGTTTTTGTTTTTTAAATCATCCTCCTTCTTCCGCCGCGCTGTGCACCCCAAGGTCCCACTCGTGACACCAGTGTGACAAAGTTCCTCCTCTAGCTTGGTGGGTCCTGTGCTTATTGGTGGATTTTCTTGCCTCAGAGATTCACCATGTGGGTTGGGGAACAGCCCAGAGACCTTCCCCTCTGGATGAACCCACAGTCCAGGTCAATTGGGAGGTTTGGGGGGAACTCGGGCCCGCCCTCTACTCCAGGTTCCAGCCCAGGGCCCTGTGGACTGCAGCTGTCTATAGTGCCTCCTGTAACAGCTGCATGACAGCTACAACTCCCTGGGCTACTTCCCCATGGCCTCCTCCAAACACCTTCCTTATTCTCACCACAGGACCTTCCTCCTGGTGTCTGATAACGCTTGTACTCCTCAGTCCTCCAGCAGCTCACCCTCACCCTCACCCTCTCAGCTCTTCGCGCCTCTTGCTCCCAGCTCCTCACACTCTCGCACTACAAACTGAAGTGAGCTCCTTTTAAAACCCAGGTGCCCTGATTAGCCTGCCTTAATTGATTCTAGCAGCTTCTTCTTAATTGGCTCCAGGTGTCCTAATTAGCCTGCCTGTCTTAACTGGTTCTAGCAGGTTCCTGATTACTCTAGTGCAGCCCCTGCTCTGGTCACTCAGGGAACAGAAAACTTCTCATCCAGTTACCAGTATATTTGCCCTCTACCAGACTCCTGTACCCCACTGGTCTGGGTCTGTCACACAACATATTATGCATTTTCCAGAACTGCTCACAACCATGGAAAAAATTTGATTGTATTAGGTTCCATGCTAGAATATATACATTGCATTTCTTTCCCTGTTTTGATCTAATTTTTCCTAGCATGACTATGGTTATCACCATTTAATAAATCCTGGAACACGGAGACCACATACTAGATTGAAAACATTACATTTTGTCCCACATGAGTTGTTCACACAGAGTAATGTTAATATATCCATTGTTTATAATGGCTGTCTATATTTATTCATAAATACAGTGTACACATCTTCCTTGTCAAAAGAGGACTTTTGTTACTACAAAAATAGAATGAATTTAGGCCAGATAAACTTAATGGCACATTTGCCATCTGGGCAAAGCAAACAAAACAATAGAATACACTTATATGAAGATAGAACAATCAAATTATGAAATAAAAATACATTTGTGCTGTAGGCTGATCTATTGCACAACAAATAATTTTGCACCCCAAACATTATGTATATGTTTACTTGACAGAAGATTCACAAACCTGTACAGAAAAATATAGCACCTAAATGTTGGCACTGGAGGAAATAGTGGGCCTGATTCTCCACTCAGTCTCAGCAGTTTTAAACAAACTTAGTAACATTTGTATTGACCTGGCATAAAGAGGAAACTCAGAGCCACCTAATCTCTTGTTCTGCTGAAAGATGTTAATGGCTGCCATCATCGGGAGTGGAGGATGGTCTTGGATCCAAAGCTAATCTCAAACCTTGTTAAGCCAATGGCTGTGCCAAGTACTCTTTTTCAAGCTCAAAAGAAGACACAGTCAAGCCCCTTCGTGTAATAAAAACAGCTGCGGGAGCTGGGGTGCTACTACTAAAGGAACTAGGCCACATGGTAGCTCAGAGCTAAGCCATGTGGACTGGGGGGTTTCCCTGGTTGCAAATGCAGAGGGTGCAGATTCAGTTGTAGCCTGTGTGTGGGGGTAGGGGGAAGAGCCTGGAGAAGGAGTGGTGAATGTGACCCCCCCAGAGGAAACACAGAGGCTAGGGACAGGGCTTCTTGGGTACTGAGCTCACTGGAGTGGCAGAGTTGGGGATTTCTGAGTAAGGAAACTGCCTGCTGTAGTTTGTTTCTTGTTCAGGGAAACAGGACTTGGTGAATTAACAATCTTACACTAAAAATATATTTGACTCATATAATATATAATCAAGTTCTCATGTGACTTTCATATACTTTAAGGCCAGAAGAGACCACTGTGATCATGTAGTCTGACCGCCTGAAGAGCACAGGCCATAGGACTACCATGAGAATTCAAGCTGTGCTTGAACTAGAACAGGGGTCGGCAACCTACGGCACGCGTGCCAAACACGGCACGCAAGCCGATTTTGACTGGCACGCTGCTGCCTACCTTGGTCCCGGCCCCCAGCCCCACTCAGCCCACCCGCCCACCGCTCTCCCCTGTGGGGGCAGGAGGCAGAAGCTTGCTCCTGTGGCAGCCAAGCTTCCCTCCTTCCCCGCTTCTTCCCCCAGCCTGGTGCTTTCCTGCCCCTTCTCCTCCCCCTCCCTCTCCCTGCGCCGATCAGCTGATAGCCCTTGGGAGGGGGAGCGGGAACGGGAGCGGAGCAGAGTTGAGCGGCAGCGTGCTCGCTGCTCCGTAGAGGAGGCAAAGAAGAGGTAGGGACGGGACCTTGGAGAAGGGGGTGGAACAGGGCATATCCCTTCCAGCCCCCTGCCATGAGCTGCTCAGGGCAGGGGACTGGGAGCACCCCCATGAGCTGAGCACCCCCCCCCCCCGCCCCCCGGCCCCCCCCCCCCCCCCCCCCCCACACACCCAGTCTTCTGCCCTGCACCTCACACACCCCCAGCCCTCTGCCCTGATCCCTGAACTCCCCCACACACACTCAGCCTTCTGCCCTGTACCCCCACACACCCCCAGCCCTCTGCCCTGACCCCTGAACCCCCCACACCCCTCTGCCCTGACCCCTGAACCCCCCCCACACACCCAGCCTTCTGCCCTGATCCCTGAACCCCCCCACACCCAGCCCTCTGCCCTGCACCCCCAGCCCTTTGCCCTGACCCCTGAATCCCCCCACACCCTCACTGCCCTCTGCCCTGACCCCTGAAAGCCCCACACACCCAGCCTTCTGCCCTGCACCCCCCCACACACACCTCCAGCCCTCTGCCTTGACCTCTGACCCCCCCCAGGTCTGGGGTCCCGGCTGCCGGCCCCTTGCCAGCCAGTGTCCCGGCCGCAGGCCCCACTCAGCCCACTGCCGGCCTAGGTGAACAGAATCCCAGGCTGGCAGCAGGCTGGTGGCGTAAGATCAGCATTTTAATTTAATTTTAAATGAAGCTTCTTAAACATTTTGAAAACCTTGTTTACTTTACATACAACAATAGTTTAGTTATAGAATATAGACTTATAGAGAGAGACCTTCTAAAAAACGTTAAATGTATTACCGGCACAAGAAACCTTAAATTAAAGTGAATAAATGAAGACTCAGCACATCACTTCTGAAAGATTGCCTACCCCTGAACTAGAACATATCTTAATTTCAAGATTTCTACTGACTGAGACTCCATCACAACCTTTGGTAAGTTGTTCAATGGTTAACTACCCTCACTGTTAAAAAGTCACATCTTATTTCTAGTCTGAATTTGTCTAGCTGATTTTTAAACTCTAAGGGCCTGATCAAACTCCTATTAAAATCAATGGGGAGACTTGCACTGGGTGCATCAGAAATTGGATGGGTTTCTTAGAGAATTGGCAGTATCATAGAATTTGACTAATACTGATCCACTCCTATGTCCTTTCTGCTACCACTCAGGCTTTCCACTCCCATGAAGTAACTTCCAGAATGACTTCCTAACCTGCTGTAGGCATCCCTCCTGTTAGAAATGCACAGATTCTGTGATCAATCATTCTGTTGAGACTGACAAAACAGTGCCAATTTTTATAGGGATTTTAATAATAGACATCTGTCCAGTAGGAACTAGACTGAGAAAAATCACCAATTCATTTCATATAGACCACTGCACAGTCATCAGCTTTCAACTTCTGGGCCAGATTCCAATTGCTAACCCAGGGACTGATGAATTGGAATTTTTGGTGGGCATGCAAAAGAAAATCAGGCTGCTACAGGTGGAAAACTCTATATGCCATGACCAATTCATTGAGCTATACCAGGGGTTCTCAAACTGGGGGTCAGGACTCCTCAGGGGGTCGCAAGGTTATTACATGGGGGGTCGCGAGCTGTCAGCCTCCACCCCAAACCCTGCTTTGCCTCCAGCATTTATAATGGTGTTAAATATATAAAAAAGTGTTTTTAATGTTTAAGGGGGGGTCGCACTCAGAAGCTTCCTGTGTGAAAGGGGTCACCAGCACAAAAGTCTGAGAACCCCTGAGCGATACAGTTAATTTTTAGTTATATTTTCCCACACTACATATAAATAGCACAATGGAAAAAATGTTCTCATTGGCCTGTGCACATATAGAACTGAATCCTCCTGGCTTTACTCACACATTCATCTCATTTAAATCAATGGGATTAGTTGGGTAAGGCAAACAGAATTTGGTCCAGAATGTCATAGCATTTCAAACACAATAAAGCCAGAAAAGAGAGAGCAGGAAATCACAACTAGCTTGGCAAACAGTCTATTGCCAGTCTCTTAATAGTGCAAGGGTGGGCAAACTTTTTGTCCCGAGGGTCACATCGGGGTTGCACACCTGTATGGAGGGCTGGATAGGGAAGGCTGTGCCTCCCCAAACAGCCTGGCCCCTGCCCCCATTCACCCCCTCCCACTTCCCGCCCCCTGACTGCCCCCCTCAGAACTCCCAACCCATCCAACCCGCACTGCTCCTTGTCCCCTGACTGCCCCCTCCTGGGACCCCCGCCCCCTATCCAATCCCCCCCCGCTCCCTGTCCCCTGACTGCCCCGACCCCTATCCACACCCCCACCCCCTGACAGGCCCCCCGGGACTCCCACTCCCAACCCTCCCTGTTCCCCATCCCCTGACCACCCCCCTAGAACCTCCACCCCATCCAACCATCCCCTCCTCCCTGACTGCCCCCCAGGACTCCCTGCTCCCTTACCCAACCCCTTCCCTCCCCCCCGCCCCCTTACCAGCAGCATGAGCTCGCAGCCACGACACCCGGCCAGAGCCAGCTGCACTCCCCATGCTGCCCAGCGGGAGCGGTGGGCCAGAGCACGGCCCACGCGGCGGCGTGGCTGCGGGGGAGGGGGGACAGCGGGGGAGGGGCTGGGGATTAGGCTCCCCAGCTGGGAGCTCAGGGGCTGGGCAGGACGGTCCCGCGGGCCGGATGTGGCCCGCGGGCTGTAGTTTGCCCACATCTGTAATAGTGCCTTAAAATTTGACTAGGGTAGATGCTTGTGAAATTAAGTATCAGCTTTTGGTAACCTAATTCCCCTTCATCTTTTCATTCTATTCTTTGATGGGGATGACTGTTTCCTGTTAGAACAATTACTAAAACGTTTTACCATCACTGCATTTTCACTGTACTGCATTATTGTGTGTATCCATTTTATTCACTTCATCAATGAAAGTTCTATAAAAGCAGACAGATTCAGGCAGTTTGAATTTACAGCTGCACAACTGCCTCTTTCAGTCCTGCATTTTTCTGATAATCCAGACTCTGGTTTCCACACACGTAGGCCCTGATTTTGTAAGCTGTTCTATGAAAGCAGAGTGCTGTAACTATGTAGAGCCCCACTGAAATCAGTGGGGTATTACTTGGCCACAGGGGTCTGTTCACATGGGGCAACTTGCAGGATCAGAACCCTGTTTGTTACAGTCAGAGCTATGTGAGCTACTGTTTCCCATGACTTTACACATGTGGTGATTGCTATCTGGGCTCTCAGCAGGGAACTGAAATAAGGCTCTCCAGACATTAAAGCATGAGACTGCATAGCCTGAGCTAAAAAGCCAGGTTGTGTAGTTGGGGACTGAGACAGACTCTGATCCTGTGGGGATTGGGCACAGAGGAGGACTCCAAACACATACTAGTCAGTGATTTATATACATATATATATTCTCATTTACACCAGTTAAGCTTTCCTGGAAAATAAAATATTTGCAGTACAAGCTACTATGTTTTCTAAGTAGTAGTCAATTATTGAGACATGCAAAGAGCAAATATTTATCTAAAATGCTTATAAAATACACATAATTTTACCTTTTAATAGCTTCCCAGAGAAAGTAGTAAATTAAAAATAAAAAGGCAAAATAGTCTGTGGCGCAGTTCATAGTTCAGATTATTCTTTGCGGTATTTTGTTTTTTCTGCCTTTCTGTCTTACAAAGTTCTTAAAATAGCCAAACAGTCTGTCTCTCCATCCATCCAATGATTATATTGCTTGAAGTGCCAGCAAAGTTTATGGAGTTTCCCTTAAGCACTTTCAAAAAGAAAGCCTATTTACGAACATGCAGTAAAAATTTCAGCTTGTGTTTTGCAAACTCTTCGAAAGTCTCTATAAATTTAATAAAATTTCTTTCTTCGTACTCTTCACATTGTTTGCATGTTATTTTATTCATATTCAAAAAAAAAAAAAAAAAGGGGGGGGGGGACAGAAGAATGGAAAAATGACAATTATTTGAATAAAAATTGGTTTGATATTAAAACTGGGGATAGTTGAATTGGTTTTGATAGAGAGCCAAATCTTGCTCACTTTCCTCTTACAAGGAATCCCACTGCAGACAATTGCCACAGGAGCCCTGCTGGAGGCTGCCAAGGAACCTAAGTACTGAAATGTAAGTGGCCTGATTTTTAAACATGAGCTTGTAGAGCTGCCAGTGACTTCAGTGGGAGATGCAGGTTTTCAATCCCTTTGAAAACCAGGTGATATATCTTTAGGAATCTAAATATGGTCCACTCTCTATGAACTTCAGCTTGAAAATGTTGGCCATGGGGTACCAGTTTACACTTGCACACACACTAGATGGACCCTCTTAAGTATTTGTTTTGCTAACATTCTAGAAAACCTTATTCTGAGAAGAGCTAAATTCTGTCCGTGTAAATCAATGTGTGAGTGGATGACTGCCATTCACACCCCTGTCATGCGTATCTGACAGCAGAATTTATCTCAAGCCATTAAATTCACTTTTTTTGGATTGTCCTCTTTCCAATGGCACTTACCGGACTGTTCAGTAAACTTGTATTCTTTGGTAAATTTGCCTTTACATTTGCCAGCACATTGCGCACGTACTGTTTGATTTTACATCCTTTTCTGATTTCACATTCATGGGAAATCACTTTCAGCTCTAACAAAAAGCATTCCATCACTTGTACTTCGCACTCATCCTAAAAATGAAAAATGTTAATGGCTTTACAATAGAAAAATTAAAGGAATAGGTGCATATGTGGTATATAATTTTGCAAACCAGCAGCTGATTTTGATCTACTGTGTATTTGTTTTGCCATGCAAATGTTTGTAAATATCTATATCTGTCATGAAAGTTAATGTGTAGCTTGGTTAAATTACGTTTAAAGATGGGTAAGGACATAACAGGCTTGGTGAAGAACGTAAATACCAAGATAGGATGGGAATTAATTAGGATATACTTTGGGGTATAATTAAGAAGAATGGGATCAAGTTATTATTAATGATACTTAGCTCTGATAGCAATTTCCATCCAAAAATCTCAAAGCAATTTTTAAAAAGGGAGTATCACTATCCCTATTTTACAGATGGAGGAAACAGAGATGGATTGATTTTGCCTCAGGTCACACAGCAAGATCAGTGATAGAGCCAGGAACAGAACCCAGGTGTTCTGATTCCCAAAGCTATGCCTTATCCATGGGACTATATTGCCTCCCTCTTAAAAAACTAAAAGTTTTGGCTATCAAGAAAACCTTCCTAACAGTAACATCTATTAGGTTGTGGAACCCTCTTTCTAGGAGAGTGTAGAAGCTGCATTGAGGAGATCATTTTAAAATTAGATTGGCTACATGACCTCTCTGATGATTGTGATGTACATTATATCCCCTAAACTGTGGCTAGGTCTACACTACCCGCCTGAATCGGCGGGTAGAAATCGATCTCTCGGGGATCGATTTATCGCGTCCCGTCAGGACGCGACAATCGATCCCCGAATCGACGCTCTTACTCCACCAGCGAAGGTGGGAGTAAGAGCCGTCGACGGGAAGCCGCGGAGGTCGATTTTGCCGCCGTCCTCACAGCGGGGTAAGTTGGCTGCGATACGTCGAATTCAGCTACGCTATTCGCGTAGCTGAATTTGCGTATCTTAAATCGACCCCCCCCTGTAGTGAAGACGTAGCCTGAAATAAATGTGTAAGATAGTTATCCCTAGCTTTGCCATTCCTTCAATTAGAAACTATCTGAAGGTGGATGCCTATGCAATTTAGATCTTAACACTATTTTAGAATGCTCTAGCAGAGTGCACAATGTTGGAGAATCATGTTTTCTTTTGACAAAAAGGAAAGTTCTTCCTTTTGATAAAAATCATTTTGTCCTTCCTTTTTAATTGACAAACTTCTATAGCCAATGATTCAGTAGCCATATCTGCTTACAGTCACCCTGATTAATACAAATAAAGAATGGAAATTTATTTTTAATGCAAATGATTTGGTTTCAGAAGCTTTGATCAAATTAAACATTAATTGCCTTTAGCTGGTTACTTCAGAAGAAATAAGGATATCACCCTTAGACCAATCTAGGTCAAATTCACAAAATGTACTTACTGGCTTGTCTGTATATGCAGTGTATAAACAGGCATCAATGCTCTAAAAGAAAACAGATTTGTATATATAAACAATAATTCTTGAGTTTAGGGATAATAAAGTCAATCCTACCAGGGGAATGGCCTAGCTCAGTGCTCAAAGTGTCAATCCTGCAAGGTGCTGGAGGTCACTGAAGTCAGTGGACGTTGAGAGTCCCCAGCACCTCACAGCATGAGGCCCTTGTAAGCATGAGATTCCCCAGCACCCCACAGCATGAGGCTCAAAGTAAGAAGCACATTTCTGGAGCTGAGTTCCAGCAGTACTTTCTCAGAAGAAGCCTACTCCCAATTCTTCTCTTCAGAAAAACTCTCTTCTTGTTTTATCTGACTAAGAACAAATGCTGCAGAGATTAAAATACAGCATTGAAGGAAATAAAAATTGAAGAAGAAAACACTTAATTTAAGGGGCTGTAATGCAGGATCCACCCCATGTGTCACATATTGTTATCTACTCCCCTGCTTATTCCTGTGCTATAGCATTACATCAGTTCTCTTCTTTCCCTCCCTTCTCCCCCACTTACTTACTATTTAAGCACTGGGCTAGACAACCAACTCCAGGTCTCTTCCTATCCAAATGATTCTATGAAATGTTAATGCTTTGTGAACTTACATCAGATGTGTATTTAATCTCATGCAAATCATCTATAACTGCCTCCCACCTTCTTCTTTCAGCTTCTATTCCTGGTAGATATGCACTGATGCAGCTAAAACAAAACAACCACAAAAACAATTAGGATATTTAGTAACATGCACACATCTTTTCTGAAGATAATAATGTAACTAAGACTTGTTGGCAGAAGAGCAGTATCATATTACATATATGCCACATATGCAGGCGTATGTGACAGACTGTGAAGCCCTATGATAAAGTATGGAACCATGAAATATATAGGGAATACTGATGGTACATACTGGTATGAGGGTTTAATCAGCAGGAGTCTGGGATGATCCCATTACTCAGAAGTGGAAAAACCACAAGTAAATTATGCTAAGCATCATTTTATCTCCTGGTGATAAAATGTCTATCCCACATCATCTTGCATATGCCCATATATATGACTGAAAAATTAATGTTACCAACTTTAAAGAGGGTCCAGCTCCACAGGGCCCAGAGTGAGAGGTTAAAACTATTTAAAGTAAAATACCTAAAATTGTTCTTTCTAGATATAAAAATGTCACAAATTTGAAGTCTCACAGCTTAGCCTCGTCCAAGGCTAGATTCAAGCTCTGAGTCCTACTGAGGAAGGAATTTCCTCTTCCAAATAGTACAGTGCCTGTTTTTAGCCCTGTGAAGGTGTGGGCTAGTGGATTTTTAAACTGTAACTCTTGATGTATAAAAAGCTGTCACTGGCTCAGGACTGAATTTTGCCCATCTTGAACCTCAGGGAAGAATTCTTCCACATTAGACTGTAAGAACTTTGGAACAGGGACTGTTTGTTATATATGCCTCACTCGCATTCTTTAAATTGGCGGCCTCTAGTTATTACAGCAATACAGGTAATATTGGGAGAGAAGGAGGAAATATTTATTTGGCTGGCTGATTTCAAAATAAGTGGCAGATGTTTTAAGCCGCTCAATGGTTTGAAATAGTCAAATATAATCACAGAGATTGATCAGTGGGCAGGTAATGTAGTCAAGGCATGTGATAAGTACATATGTATAACCTCCTTGTTCAATTTTACCTTCATGTGTAGATTATCGTATACCCCTCTAATTTATCACATGGTTCCCAGTCATAAACATAAACACGTTTTGATGATAATATTGTGCATGACTGCAAAGCTGTATGATAATTTGCCTTTGTCATGTGCCTTTGATTGTCTCACCTGGATTCCACCAGAATGACAACTAATATTTCAGACATTCAATAGGTCAAACAGCTGACAGAATTTTTTTTTAAAAAAAAGACCCTTCACAAAAATGTTCCAGATGAGTGCACATACACCATCTACACACACTTTCACTGGTCTGAGGAGCAAGTTGGAAAAGATGGGCAACCACCTGGGAACATGCCAACAGAATCAAGGAGATGTTGGTTGAAGGTTGGTTTGGTCACAATGTCATGGACATGTCAAGTATCCTCAGTTTGGATGCCAATCTTGAAACACCTTAACCTGATTTTCAGAGGCCTCCACAGGTCCCACTGATTTTTAAGTAAAGCTGTGGGTGCCTCTGAAAATCAGGCCCTTAGGGCTAGATCCATAATCCAAAATTTAGATTCTCAAAACTCCTGCTCAGCTGCCATCTTATCCTGAGGTGCCTAAGTTTCTGCTGGTAAAGTCCCTTATAAAGTACTTAAATAGCATTGGGCTAAAGCGAGAGAGAGAGAGAGACAATGACTCTATAGTCTAGTGGTTTGGGCACTCACCTGGGAGACCCAGGTTCTACTCCCTGCTCCAAAAATAGTAAGCATTTTATACAAAGTGGAACAGCATCAACGGGAGAGATGGAGAGCTCTCCCCTGGAATATTCTATAGTCAAGTGGTTATGACATTCACCTGGGAGGTGGAACACCTGGGTTCAGGTCTCTGCTATAAATCAGGCAGAGTAGGGACTTGACCCCAGGTCTCCCACATCCCCAATGACTGCTCTACACAGTGGGGCTATAAGATATAAGGGGGGCTGACAACAGCACCACCATCTTCACCTGCTGCTGGCTTCTGTGAATCCTATTCTTAGGCACCTGACTCTCTTCATGCATTGTATAGGGAGCCTGGGCACCTAACTTGGAGCTGTGGATTCTGCTATGTGACAGGGTGCCTAAACTTTAAGCATTGCAATGCTGATTCTAAGGGCTTGTCTACATAGCAATTTACTATGCGGCAAGCCATGGTGTGACTCTACAGTGCACCAGCTTGCCGTGCAGTAACATCCCATGTGGACACTTACAGCGCAGTGAAAGTCCCGGAGTGCACTTGGTTTCCTACTACTTGAAAGTCTAGTACATTATGCTGCCCTCCAACACTTTCACTGCACTGGACGTGACTGTGTGGCAAATAGGTGCACTATAGATTCTTGCTGCCTTGCTAACTTGCCATGTAGAGGAATCCTTAGTTCCCTTTGTGGATCTAGAGTCTCAAGTTTGGCACCCCAAACTTGGTGGACGTTTTTGAAAATGTGGGCCTCAATCATAGATGCAACCACTGGGGCTTCGTTTGGGGGAAAAGAGTGGGACATTTCCCTCAAACTCCCAAGCAGGAGAGAGCAATAATGTCTTTGAGCCTGTGGCACAGGGCAGGTAAGGGAAAGCCAGTTCCAGCCCTTCTGCTGATTTTGTGTGCAGCAGTGGCAGACTTAGTATTCTTCTCTCGCTCTCCCTAGGGGCTAACCAGCTGAAAGGCAGAGGTGGCACCCAATTCAAACAGCAGGTGGATCCAGAGGAAAGAATCCAGCTTCCTTCCTGTTGTCTACACTTACAGGAAAGGAGAGGAAGAATTCCCTCCCAACGGACCTGGAACAATGAGAGGACAGAGGACACTCACCAGCCCTCTTCCCAATGAGACGGAGGAAGGCACTGTTGGCATGGGACAAGACAGTCCCTATTAGGGAGACTTGACCCAAAAAGGGGGTAGGGAGTAAGCATGCAGGGCACATAGTGGGGCAAAGGGCACTTGGGATGTGAAGCACAAAGCACTGGTGCGGGAGGAGATTGGGGAATACTGAGCCGGTGAGGAGGGTGTGACATGGAACCCGTGGGGAATCCAGCTTTGTAAAGTGACGAGATCATTGGGAGAAAGATACTGCATAAATACAAATAATTATTTATTTACTAGTTTTGATTTTTTTAAATTATAATTACCAAAGAATGAAGATGGTTATTCCTGTCGCATTATTTAAAAATCTGAGAAAATGTCTCTTCAGATACTGCTGGTAGTGGAGACAAATACTTCTCAGGTGTGTTTTCTGAAAGATAAGATCCAGGAAATAATAAGTTACCTAAATGAGTTGTATGGCACAATTTGACTTTATAGGATATTTTTAGTATAGATTTAATTAATTAATCCATTAGGCAAGTCATCTAGTAAAGACAATATTGCGCGTAATGGATATTTTGTAAAGACCAAACCACTCTGTAGCTTTTTAGGAATAGGTACTCACTTGCTGGTAGAAAAGCAGATGACAGGGGCACAGCACAAGAAACTGGAATGTGTTCTGGATCATGGGTCCCTAGCTTCTTTCATAGTATGGATCACATTTTAATACAGGTATTGTATTAGTGATCACTTGCTTTCCCACTCTTAATTTTGCAGACCACCTCTCGCCCACCCCTTTGCATTCCATAATATCTCTGCAGCATCTACAGCAATTAAATATGTGAAAAAGTAATATTAGCAAAGGGTTTTAAAAAAAATGTTGGTACCTTCTTTTAATGCAATTTAGCACTTGGAAATAAGAAGGGGGAGCCAGCTCTCCATGGATCATCAGCAAGTGCTCCATAATTCAGAATTTGGAAACTTTTGTTCTAGACTGAACCAAAACCACTCTTATGTAGACTGGCACAGTTCAATTATGGAGATGCACCTGTCGGGGATTAGGCCCTATGTTTTATTGCTAATAATAGTCATTTATTTCACAGGGTTATTGTAAGGATTACTTATATTTGTAAAATTCTTTAAATACACAACAATGTTATATAGGGATTAGTAAGTAGTATTTATTGTTTCCAAGATCCAAAGGCTTAGTTAAAATAACGTGGCAGTCTGTTGACCACATAACTTTACAAGTTTTTAGTGGAAGACAGTTCCAGGTACCTGGAAGCTAGTTATGTAAAATATCCATAACAAACCACAAATAGATAATTTGTACTAAAGTAAGAACATGACAAATAATACTCGTATATGTTTTGATTTTCTTAACTGGTTCAGTATGGAGAATCACTCACAGTAGTGACTCAACTCATCTTAAAAAAAGAGCTTAACCACAGTGAATGGAAATCTGAAAAATCTGAGTATATAATAGCTTGTAAGCCTCCAATGAAGGCTGTATGCTAAAACATTAAGTAACACATTATCTGTCCACTTGTAAGCCTATAATGAGAGAGAAGTACAAGCTTATGGTTCTTTCAACCAGGACAGACCTACTGTGGTCACATCAACTTAAGTCCAGGTGCTAAGTATTATGGAGATGCAGCAGCCTCTCTATAGTTAAGGTTGCAATCAATTTCTGCTATAACTTTGACTTTGAAAATCGATTTGACCTGAATCTGGTCACATATACTCTTAAGGCAAAGGAAAACATTTATGTACAGATTTGGAGAAAATTCTTCAAACTAGTTTTCATTTACAGGTCATAAAAATATTAGCCATTTTAAAATTTTAATTTTAGACTAAAGTTTCTGTCAATTTCTATCTAAAAAAAAGCCTGTTACTCCTCCTTTAAACTATCTATAAAAAAGTTAAAAACTAATATGTTCAGTATAACTGAAAACAAGAGGGTGTCATTAAGCAAAATTTTGTACTGTTTGTTGTGGACAGTTTGGGGCCCAATCCTGCTCTCACTGATGTCAATGGTAATGGGAGTTTTTTATATTGATTTTAGTGGGTGCAGTATTAGGCATTATAAGAGATCTTCCTTAAGCCAAATTCTAGAAGCCTGCAGCTGTGATAGTGTCAGTTGTTTTATTGGTGATAGCTAGTAAAAGCTAAGTAAAAGTTGCAATCATAATCCCATAATAAGGCTGATTTTGATCTCCCATATAACTTACAAAAAAAATCCAAAAACCAAAAAAACAACATACCCCAAAATGAAGAAAACGTAAAATCCCCATGCTTTCAAATTTAGGATATGATTTAAAGTTTCATTGGCAACAAAGTTTGTTTAAATTGAGTAAGTAGAGCGATTAAAGTACCTTAAAATCACAGTCCAATGTTTCTTTGTGCCCTTTGCTCTTTCCAACAAAATCACACTATGTCATGGTAGGTTTTGATATTGGCTGGTACAAGAGGCAGTATTATTCAAGGTCCAGAATTTAAAAAAAAGCAACCTTTAAAAATTGCCATTATTTGAAAATGGCAATAGTGAAACTGCCAGAGCGGGAAAACCACTCATAGAGATTGAGAATATTTCCATCATTGACTTCTCACCCATCCAGGACTACTTTTCAAAAGGAAATTCCAGGATGTGGTAAAATTACTCTTTTGCCTGCATTCCACACCAAAAAGCCCTTTCTTTATATTTGATATGAATGTGGTTGCTTATTATGTGGTCATCATATCTGGACTAATTCATTTCTTTGTTTTCAAGTGCTTGGGTTTTGTAAATATAGTAGGTAACTACATTATTGTCACTTAACAACCTTAACTGATTTTTGAAATAAAGAATTTGGGTTTTGAATAGGTAGTGATTTTCTAATGCCTCTAAAAATGGTGGGAGAGGGGTAGGGGAGAGACGCTCCATGCACACTTTCACAGGTGTTTTATGGTCTCATCAAGTTTTCATAAATTTACAGAGTATCCAGTTAGAAAGGGCCTCCTAGATCATCTAGTCCAATGCAGGATCATTTTGTATACCAATTTATTAAATATTTTATCTTAATTATTTTTGAGCAACATTATTGATGGTAGCTCAACTACAGACTTTGATAAAATATTCCTTTGGCTTGAACTCACTGTTGCAATTTAAAATTTCCCCTTTGCCACTTTCAGGTTTTCATTTCTGGTTCCCCCTAAACCAGTAGCCAATTCATCGCTCTCTTGTTCTATATTATTATCTTTCTCCTACATTTGTCTTATTTTTGGATGAAATAAAAATAGGGATCCCTGAACTGGGGACTCTACAAGTAAAAGTGAAGGAATAAATTATATTTAAATATTTTGTTTTTCACTATGCTGCACTTACTGGTAACCACATATAGTGGCATTGTCAAAAGGTTTAAAACAAAATGAACTCTATAGTAAATATAGTTGGGTGCTGCCAAAAAACCTTCTAAATATGACACGAGCAAACTATTCATTTGAAAAATGTCTTTATTAAACTGCTTTCTAATCATGAAGTTAAAATGAAACATTTAAAATTACTACCAGAATAAAATCTAAGCTACAGTAGTAGCCTTTCTTCACTGGGGACCTGATCATAATCCCATATAAGTCAGCCAATGACCAAATTCTCCTTGACTTTGATGCTGCAAGCCATAATTTTGCTAACTTTGTTGTCATAAAGACTTGAAGTTAAGTTAGACACAAGAAAGATTATAGCTACATAAATTATTTATGTTTTACACTAGGGAAGCTACTGAAACCTAAGGATACAAGTTTGTGTCTATCAAACCATATATTCAAACTACTTCATTGAGATTTACTCACAAATCTGTCTAGGCATTTCTAAGATGCTGTGGCCCAAATTTTTAAAGGTATTTAGGCACTGAGGTGCTCAATGATAGATAACTGATGTAGGAGCCTAAATCTTACTTTCTAAAGGGATTTAGGATCAAAGATCCCATGGACGGTCAATGGCATTTTTATATCCATATGCTATCGTTTATATTCAAGAGAAATTTCACTATACTATCCTGTGATAACTTTTATTGAGGGAAGGTCTACAAGAAGGTGAGGAATCTTACATTTTGCTCTAAAAGTAGCAAGATTAGGTTCATCCTTGTCTCCTGTAGCAGACAGCCTTCCACTGAGTAAATTCTGGGCTCCCAAGTTTCAATGTGAACTGTGTCAAGTGGAAACATCCCCACTGATGGCAGTGTTATCATGGCCTGAAGAGTGAAGTGGTTTCTGAGATAGCTAGGCCCTTGCCTAAAGAATGCTGGAAAGAGTAAGGCCTTGAAAAGGTACTGGAACTAGAGACGGACTGTAGCACATGAAGCAGTCATGTGATATGTTGTCTTTTTCTCTTACCCACAAGGCAAGCCTCTCTGTGCTGAATGAAATAGTTTCTGGGAACCCTGGAGGTGATGAATGTGTGGCTAGGCCATACCCCAAAGAAATGCTGAAGATAGAGAAAAGCATTTTCATGTATTGCTATTCCAGTGCCTAGCTAGGAGCAAGGAAAAGCACCTCATCTAAAATCAGTTTGTAGATGATCTAGCTTTCATTGATCAGCATGATGCCAAATTCCAGGTTGCTGAACCCTGTTACCTAGGCTACTGGTCATCACCTACAATAGATGTGGTCTGTGGATGGGTAAGTAGACACTGGGCACTAGCCTCTATTTACAGTCCGCTATGCCTGTCACTGCTTGGGACAAGGAGGTTAGGGTTTCTTGAGTGCCAGTCCACAGACTTTTTTGACTCCTTTTCCCACTTGCATGGAATCAGAGGTGCCCATGATTCTTTGCCACTCCTTCTGGTCCATGGCACAGGTTTGTAGGTCTTTGTGTGCCATCCCTTTCCTCTTCAAACCTCTCTTGACAGAGTCTTTTCATTGTATCCTCAGTCTTCCATATCATTTCTTGCTGTCCTCTTCCACCCATGATTTCTTTGCTGATCGTTCTTCATCCATTCTTATCACATGTCCAGCCCATCCATCACTGAGAGTCCCACGTTGATTTCCCCCCTAATTTCTTCCATGAATGCTCTGTCTACCCTCTGCTTGCTTGCCATTCACCTCAGAGTACTTTCTACTACCTGCATCTTTTCTTCCATTTTCGTAAGACCCACCATTTCCAAATGACAGAGCAGGCAGGGAGGGGACACACATGCACCATCCCTTTTAGTTTGTTACTTAATTGTTGGTCCCGCGGTACTCCTGCTACTTCTTTCACTGCTACCCATGTACATTGGGTTCATCTCTTCAATTCTCCAGATCTCTCAACAATGGCACTAAAGTTACTTCCTAAGTACACAAATTGTCTTCCGATTCAGCGTCTCTCCTGCAACTTCAATTAACAGCTCTTCTTCCACCTTCCCTACTTGCATAACTTCAGTTTTATTTGTGTTTAACTCCAAATCATGGGTCTTCAAACACAGATGCCCACTTTGATACCAATTCCTCTTTGATCATTTGGCCCTTTTGGCTGACAGCAGCATATATTAGTTTGCCCTGTCTCCACCGGCTTGGTTTCCTGCTAGTTAAGCCCATAGCTAGGATAAAATGATGAGGCCTCAGCACACTGCCTTGTCTCAATCCTACCATCACCTCAAAACTCCCTGAAATTCTATGTATTGTTGTCACCTTAGCTGTTGAGCCTCGATAGAGCTCGTCTATCATCTCCATCATCTCAATACTCCAAACACCAGCTCCCATAGAACCAAGTCATATGCTTTCTCAAGATCAATAAATGCTACCTAGCAGTTATTACTAAAGGCTTACTATGATGGCTGCTTTCAAACAAAAAGCATATTGGTTTTCTGCTGATGTACAACAAAAATGTAGAATCTCCTGTGGAAAACTGTAAATTCCATCTAGTTTATCATGCTTATTTGTGAATGATGAATACAGATTGACCTCTAAAAGAGAATGAAGTAATTCCAGTAATTGGTGTAGCAAAGCTCCCTTTGAGATTTATAGTCCAGCCAGTTGTTGTGGGGTGGTTGTTTTTTGGTGGCTATTCAGCAACTGAATTGTCAGCATTTCCCAACCTAATTTGCTCTTGCAAAATGACATTTGTCCACAAAAGTATGCAGCTGCAATTTTTGAAGCCTATTTGAAAATTTTGCCCAAAAGGTTACTAAAGGCAACTGGATCACACCAAATAACTAAACATGAGAATTTGCAATGTAAAGTTTAATATTTCCCTTGACATTTTTTCATAAAATAGTCATGGGATTTGTGCCACCATTTTATCTGTCCTCTTTTATACTTAGCTGAAGGCCTGAGAGAAAGTTTGTGCTTGCATCCACTAATAGATTTGGTTTTTTAATCCTTTGAAAAAACCTTATAGTGACCCAGGGAAGCAATATTTATAGTCAGACCTAATGGGAATACCGATGTATTGCAAAATCATGTAGCAAACTGGTATGTTAAGGACTTTTCTTCTAGCCCATTTCTTCCCACTAATTCTTGATGAGGAGTCCCAGGGCCAGATTTTTATTCCCTGAGTGTGGACTCGTTCCAACAGTAAGTCTTCCTGGAGTAGGGGGGCACTGGTTCAAGCTGCATACAAGCTTTGTTCTGCTGATAGTCCTCAAGTCAGGTGGTCCAGGCCCAAAAGTGAGCAGGGCTAGCCAACTGAGGGGAAGCAGATAACGTGTTGATTTGGTGCCTGGTCTGGGCAGTCCGTGCCAGCAGAGCTCATGTGGAACCCTAGCTGACAGTGAAAAGCCAAAGTATACATAGTTGCCTATTTTAATTTTTCCTTGTAATGTCAACTCTCCCAGCTTTCTAAATCATCTTATAGAGATCTTGGAAATGAGAGAAAATAACTGCATATTTTCTCATATTTTTTATGAACCTGCATATACTACATGCCTCAATGAAATTCCAGGGTTCTCCAACAAGTAGAGTATTTGTCACACTGTCTGGAGTGGATCATGACTGTGAGTGCTAACCTCAAGGCAGACTATCAAAAGCAGGGCAGACACTCCAAACTAGTGGTATGTTCTATAATTAGATTTCACTAACCCAGAAACAAATGTGAACCCTCAAAGCACTACACTAATCTTACCATGGAGTCACAGACAGTCCCCTTAGGCACTCCAGTTTCTCTTGCCACCCAGACAAATGGGACTTAGTGATAATGGTCACTTACACCAAAAATCACACCACATTTAGGTTGCTTCCAGTCCCAAGACACCAGTCGCTTACCCCAGATCAACTGGTATCTTAGATCTTACACCAAAGACAACACTTGTAGCCAATTCTATAGTAAACTAACTAAAGGTTTATTTGCTGAGAAAAGGAAATGAGAGTTACTGAGAGGTTAAAGCAGGTAAAATATATCTACCAGTGAATCACACTCTGTAATTCCAAATGGTAGCAGAGATGTAGTAATCTGCCAGTTTCCAAAAGTCTCTCAGGGCTACCAAGAATAACTCTGGGGATCTCAGTCTTCTCATTCAGTTATTCCACCCTGTTAGAATCCAAACAGTCCAAAGATGAAGGGTCTTTCCCTGAATCCATACTTACAGCTTCTCCTCACAGAAAACAAGCTGTCAGGGTCACTACCCACATGGGCTCTTCCTTTGATGATGGAGAGTGAGGAATGCATCTGACCTCCAATCATCACAAACAATGACAACTTGCTCTGAAATTAGCACTTTAACAGAAAAGTTCTTCATTTCCATTCACAAGGCTTCTTTCTCATTTGATGGGTTATTTAGTTACAGAGGTATATACAATGTAACTCTTTGCTACTACATTATAATGTGATATAGTAAGTAACCTCCCATTAGTTTTCATGAAATTTAAATACCAAATACACTTTTAAACATTTAATTATCACTTTCATCTACACTAATACACAAGTAAATTGGTGTGGGATTTTGGCATGAGATGGCACCTGATCTGCCAGCATCACAGTATTATCCAGGAAAAACAGGAGCAACAAATAGAAACTTTGCTTAGGTCTCTGAAGATGGGAGAACTAGACTGTGTGGCAACTATGGTTTCCACAGTTAAAGAGAAACAAGAGAGGACAAAAGGAACTACAGACCACCATGCAACTAACTGATTTATGGAGCAGTGTTTTGGGAGAGGGAAAAAGGGGTAAGGGAGGGGAAGAGAGAGAGGACTCATGGGTTCATGACTAAGATAGCTTGAGTAATCAGTCACAGTGAGGCTTGTGTACATTTCATTGAGCTTGGATTAGTAATGCAAACTTTGTCTAAATACAAAAATAACTAGCATGATCTGACCTAGGGGTTATGTTGCCATAGTTACCTGTCATATATACACTCGTACCATCCTGCAATCACTCACACTAGCAGGTCAAGTATTGAATATTTTGTTGTTTGATATCCTGGTAACCAATACTCAATAGGATTTCCAACAGGAAACAAAGATATAATCAATCAGAAATGAAGTTTAAAGCTTACTGCATCTTGAAAAGTAGGCTATCAAACACCTAGAGAGATTTGAGCACAGGAACCTTTAAAAACTGACTTTTCTGCTTGTAAAAGATGTCATATCAACAGCATGGAAGTTAGAAATCATCAATCCACAGAACAGGTATAATATGGGCAGCAGCAGAGCAATCTTCTACACCTTGACCAGCCAAAATGCCTCAGCCTTGACAGACCACTCAGCCCAGTGGTTTGTAATGAAGTCACATGCTGATTAGAGGGTCCCCTGGATAATTTGAATAGGGGGAGAGAGGGCTACAGTTACATTTCCCAAAGTTGTGGAGTGAAGCAGCAGTTTATGAGCTTTAAAAAGAACAAGTCACACAATCTGTGACCCCCCACCCTCACTGCGGTGATAATATTACTGGCCTGAGCGTAGTTTACCTTATTTTAGGACTAATTGGCCTCCAGAATGAAGGAGCATAAGGTGGCTCTAAACTACTTTTGTTCCCTCCTGCCCTAATCGGGTCCTGTAATTTGAAACCTGAGGTTGCCTAGACCTAAGGACCTGACCCTGTATGGAATCAATCATGGGTGAGGAAGTTACAGAACATGACACAACAATACCTTCTCAGGATTATACATCTAAACTTTTAAAAACCCACTTCCATCATATATGGCTTTGTCTTCACTAGAAAAAATTCATTGTGAGTCATAATAATAAATTTGCTTGTTAATACAGACACCAACTCTCCATAGTGATGCCACAGCATCGGGCAGCCACCATACCCTGCAGTATAGGGCAAACCACAAGTTAGCTTGTCTTGTTTTTTTGGTTATGCAAGATGTCTTCAGTGAAAGGAGCAGATATAATCAATCATAACAATTTACAGATGATGGTCCACCAGTCTCGTCTCACAAGTCCCCAGAGCACCCAATCCCATGTCCTATCTTGCAATCTACCTGTTCTCTGTCTCCTGACTGCAAGTTACTGACCTTCATATAGTTCTACTCAGTGTCCTTGGCCCCACATTGCAATACCTTCAGCTTCGGTCATGTATGGTGTCCAATACACCAGTGAGAAGACTGCCCAGAAAGAAGAGCATGTATCAGGATGCAGCTACTCAGCTAGTAGCCAATACCAAACTCTTGGTCAACCTTTGGGCCAAAGGAAGCAAAACCCCTGACTTTGGGACCCAGAGAGGAATGCCCAAAAATATGAAACATAGCTTTGGAAATTGCTGGCCAGTCATGGGATCAACCATAGAGGACAACAGTGCAGGGAAAATATAAAGGTGCTCAGGGTGAGCTACAGCAGGGCTAAGAAAAGCAATTCCAAATCTGGTGCTGCCCCAAAAGTGTATCCTATGTAGATTGTCAAGCTGTCTAGAGAGGTTCACAACCGTGAGTGCCAACCTCAGGACAGACTGTCAAAAAGCAGGGCAGACACCCCAAACTGGTGGTATTCTTTTATTAGATTTCACCAACCCAGTAAAAAATGTGAACTCCTGGATCATTGTAATAGTCTTATCATGGAGTCACAGAGAGCCCCCTTGGGCATTCCAGTCTCTCTTGCCACCCAGACAAGCTGGACTTAGTGATAAATGGACACTTACACCAAAAATCACAAAAGATGCAGGTTGCTCCCAGTCTCAAGACCCCAGTCACTTCTCCCAGATCAATTTGTATCTCACACCAAAGACAATGCTGGTAGCTTTAGTTTTGGTAGTCCTGGGGAACCATTCCTCCTATCTGAGTTCACAAGTTCAGAGCAGGCATTTTTACAATTATAAAGCAAAACTTTAATATTACCTTATAGCATGAGATACAGACATTACAAGTAAGATCAATGCACACAGCAAATGACAAGACTTTTTTAGCGTCTCAACACATCCTTACAAGTCTAACACCTACCTTGAACATTACTAACATATGGGTGAGCTGGTCTGGTTTCCAGCTATGAATTTGTCAGTGCTCAGCTGAGGCCTACAGACTTGGCAAGAGCTGGCACCTGGTTTACCAGCATCACATCGGTGTCCATGAATCTGTAATGGTGGTCCACATAGGCCTGCATAATGACAGAGTAGTATCCTTTCCTGTTAATGTACTCACTTGCTCCAAATGGAAGGCATAAAATGGGTGTATGTGTGCCATCAATATTACCTGCACAATCCAGGAATCCCATCTGTTAAAAACCCGTAATATTACGGGATGCAGGATTGCAGTAGAGTGATAATTGCCTTGCAAACCTCCACAACTACTGTGCCAACCCCAGATTACCACAGATATCTAATCAGCGTCCACAGGGTGATAGCAACATGCATCTGGATCATTACTGCATCTCTCTCATTTGAGTGCCGTGGTGCTCAAATGCCAGCATGAGCTCCTCACACAGCTCCAGGAAAGTTACTTTCCCTATACGAAAGTTCTGGGTCCATTGCTGGTCATCCCACATTTCCATCACAATGTAGTCCCAACATTCTGTGAGCGGTTCTGGTCCAGAAGTGGCAGTCTGTGTAGGAGACTGTTTTGACCCGAGTGGTTAGCCAATATTCAGGGCCTTGCGAGTTGTTTCCTTTTGGGGAGAAAATGATGTTGTGGTGTGGTATTTCTTTGATGTAGTCCTGTTTATTTATAAAGAATATCCTATTTCCCTGAACATGGTGGGAAACAAACAGTCAGAGACAGTTTCTTTGCGCACAGTTCCAAGTCTCTTTCCAGCCAGCATTTTACCTGAAAGCTCTCTCTCGTAGCATGACCCTGAGAAAAAGCTGAAAGTGCTTCTCTGGCTGTCTGTCAAGCTTTCTTGCTGCCTTCTCTGTATGCTTTTGTGGTGTTTTTGCTGCTTCTCACTCACACACGCACTCACGCAGCTCCAGCAAACAGTGTTTTGCATTTGCATTCAGTCCCCAGGAAAAACCTTCGGATCACCTGGTTCCACTCCTACTCCAACTGTGCATGCAGCCTGTGGCCTTAGCCTGATCACCTGACACCTGAGGTGGATTGTAACAAAAATCTGTCATAGTTTTGGTGGAGAAACAACAAGGGGAGGGGGGAAGCAGAGCTGCACGTCCCTGGAGCTGGTGTGTTTTAAAAAAATTTTAAAAACCAAAAAAAGCCGGTTTAAACAGGTACAAAAAACACCAAAAACAAAAGTCGCAAAACAAAACTCCCCCCCAAAAACCCTGGACTTTAAAGCCCTCCTAAGGGCTGGAGCAATTCAAAAATTACAGCGGACCCCAAACGACCTGGGCCCAGGACAAAACTCCTGGCCACCCTTCCTCCTCTTCTTCTTACATTACACCCAGGCTTGGCCAGCCTCAGGTAAAGCATGTGTAAGTATGAAAGTGGGTTAGGGCTTGGGGCACTAACGCTTCCTTCCTTCCTCTAAGTAACGTGGGGAGCACCCATCACTCTCCACTGTTATTTTATTAATAAAGCTTTAAAACTTAAACACTTGGTGTGTTTTGTCATCTCCTCCCTAAAAATCCTGTGGCCTCAGCCTAATCACCTAATGCCTCAGGCAAATTGGGTGTGTCCCTGCCTGTGAATGTGTGTGTGAGTGCAGGACATTGAGAGGTTTGCAACTTGTCCCATTATCACAGTGTGAGAGGGAGCCCAGGTTGGTAAGACAGAGGGCTCAGTGATACCCCAGTACCAGGTTGCACCCCAGGGAACCTGTCACAGCGTGCACAGAAAATAACTGGTAGCAAATATCTTTATGCTCTAAGAATTATTTTGGGGTCTTCCATGGCCTGTGTTACACAGGAAATCAGACTAGATGATCACAATTGTCCATTCTGGCCTTGGAATCCATGAATCTTTAGTTGTGCATCACACAGCACTTGAGATATGCTGGTGCCTGAAACTGAAATAACCATGGTGAGTTTATATCTCAAATACTGCTATTTATTGCCAAAGGTCAGTCAATTATGTTGTGCTCTTTTGTTTTGTTTTTAATAATGATAACCATTGCTAAAAACCCCAAGCGCTCTAGGAGGTGATGTGTTCTGTAATAAAAATGACACTCTTTACCAATTGGAAACACCATATGTTTAAACAGGCAATAATTGAACATCAATAACCTCATTTTCAAAAATGCTAACCACTCAGCACCTCCCATTGAAATGAATGACAACTATTTGGGTGCTCAGCATGTTTGGCTATCAGGTCAGGGATTTAGGAATTTACATTGTTAATGCTGCTTCTGAGTTAAAAAAGATTACATGATGAGTCAATGCTAGGATGTAAACATGCATACAGAGATGCAGGATGACATTTTCAAAAGCACCTAAGTGACTTAAAAGCCTATGTCCCATTCATAAAAGGGACGTATGGCTTGTCTTGGGGCATAAATCTACCTCACGCTAGCCTGCCATGCATTAAGTGTCTGTGTGGACCTTGCTGCTATGCACTAAAAATTCCCTTGTGCACTTTGATCTACCCTGCTTTGAAATGGGAGTAGATTAAAGAGCACTAGGGGAGTTTTAGGGAACCGTGGGAACTCCCCACAGCAGCAGGGTCCACAATTAGTGTGTAGCAAGTTAGTGTGGGGTAGATTACATCCCAGCTTGCTGCCTACTAAGTGTTTGTATAGACATGTCATTAAGCACTTAGGGTCAGATTTTTAAAGGTATTTAGATGCCTAAAGATGCGGATAGGAGCCTAACTCCCATGGATTCCATAACTGGATACTGCAAGTTTAAATAATAGAGCTTTACAGAGAGCGGAAGTTCCATTTCACAAATGATTTTGAGATTGGGAAATTTGGCTTTGCTCTGAATCAAACGGAAAATTGAAAAATTAGAAATTCTCTGTAAGGAAAATTCAGAAATTTTTTTTGTTTCAGAGCGATCAGAATGTTTCATTTCACATTTGACTTTTTTATTTTGCATTATACTATATAATATAATACAAAATCAAAAGTTGGTTCAAAACGAAAACCATCTTGTTCTGAAAATGTCAAAATGGGATGTTTAGACATTGTCAGAATTTTGTTCCAGTTTTCTTCTGAAACAAAATTCTGGTGAAACTGATTTCATGCAGCTTTTGATTCTGACGGAGGCACATTTTAAAATGGAATATGGTTCTGTCCAAATTTCTCCCAGCAGTTCTACTAAATAAATAAATATGTTAAATGTACAAGAGGAGACTAGCCCAGTGACATCATGGTAGCATGCAGTATAGTTTAAGAGCTGCGTTATATCTGTTTTAACTATGGCTGAAAATACTTCAAAGTATTCAGTCCCAAAATGAGTGAACTGCCTTACAGTGCCCTACTAACCTTACAGTTATTGAAGGAGCAGAGTCAAAGGGCTCAGAGGGATCCACACCCAGCGCGCCTCAGGCAGAGGGAATATTGCCATCATGCATGGCCCTTGTTAGGTCTGGGAAGCTTAAAAGGGAAATACTGGGAACACTCCCAGAAGATCCTGGGGGAACAAATATTTAATAACGTGCTCTTCAATCTAGCACAGAGGTTCTCAAACTGTGGTCCATGGACCAGCTCCATTCAGGTGGTCCACAGATAGTTCCCTCTAAGGTATGTGCCTGGGCAGCCGCACATGAGAGAATGAAGGGCCACCCACTCTAATTAGGTGCCCTGGAGAAGACGCACATGTAAGGTGAGGTGGTGGCCTTGGGGGGGAATAGGGAGTAGGTGGGAGGTGGCACTGGGATGAGAAGAGGGCGTGGGGGAACTTGGGATGTGCTGGGCTGCGGCGGCCAGAGAAAGTGGCGACTTTCCTCAGCTCCAGGACTGCGGCTGCCAGGGAGAGACGGCCCTCCTTCCCAGCCTCAGCTCTGTGGCTGCTGTGGTGGGGGAGAGAAGGAGAGACACCCCTCCTTCCCTGTCCCAGCTTGGGGGCTGCCTCAGCGAGGGAGAGAGGGCACATCCATCACATTAGAAAGGTAAGACTACTGATATTAAAATATGAGTTGTGTGCTTTTATTTGTAGAACAAAAAATGTTAATTATTAAGGGTTTTTTTATATAGTGCTTTTATCCAAAGTGCTTTACAATAGTTAGCTAATGGTACAAACAACATTTGGAAAGATCACTAAGTGGTCCGCCGAGACCCTCAGCAATTTTCAAGTGGTCCGCAAAAAAAAAAGTTTGAGAACCACTGATCTAGTAAATAAAGGGATAACATAAACTAATGGCTGCAAGTAGACGCTAGCAAATTTAGACTGGTAATAAGGCATACATTTTTAACAGTGAGAATAATTAACCATTGGAACAATTTACCAGGGGTCATGGTGGATTCTCCACCACTGACAATTTTTAGATCAAGATTGGATGTTTTCCTAAAAGATATGCTCTAGGAATTACTTTGGGGAAGTTCCATGGCCTATGATGTACAGGAGGTTAGACTACATGATCACAATGGCCCCTTCCAGCTTATGAATCCCTAATTAGATGCTTATTTCCTCTGCTTAGCGCAAGCCTCCTCTGCACCACTCCCTATCCCTCTCTCCATAACTAGCACTTTTATGCCGTCTTCCATTCTGCATTATTTGATTAGAATTGACTCCCTCCTGGTGCACCAAGCCATGTCTCTCTCTGTTCAAATCCCTGCTCGAGGGATTTGTACTACTTTTGTGAAACCATGTAATGATAGCCCTCCAAAGATCATTTTAAAATTCATGAGCCTCAAACTGCTTTGAGACTGAACTTTCCACTCTCTGATTATCTTGTGAATCATGTGTCTGAACTGCATTGTCTGTCGAAACAGAGTGAAGGCTCCTGGAGTCATGGGACATGTCTTCTTCTACAGTATGCATTGTTCAATACCCAGCACAATGACTGGGCTCATCACAGAATAAAGAAAAGGAAGGAAATGGAACAAAGAGATGAGCATGAGATAAACTGGTACTTTAGGAAGAAGGAATACAATAAATGAACAAAATCAAAGAGTAATGTAGAGATGATAAAGAAGGAGTGAAAGAGGTTAAATAAGTTTTGTAGTATTGTATGAAAAGATGGTATATGATTATTAATTGTTAGTCAAAAGAAATCCAAAATAAGATTTCAGAAGTATCTTATTTCAAACATTTTATTTTCCTATTACTGATTAACAGCAAAGCTATGAGTGAGTTATAAATGTTATCCCAAAGGAGGACTGACAAAATATTTTTACTACATTGTACCACCATATCTCTCCATATTTCTAAGAAAAGACTTAAAGACATTTTTTTAAATTGGTAATTTTCATAACTGTCTGCCTGTGAAGCAAGGCTGCCTGAACCCCAAGCCATGAAGCACTTAAGCACGTTAACTTTAAGCAGGTGTGTAGTGCTAAAGTTGAACATGTACTTAAGTTCTATGCTGGATCAGGGCCTTAGTTGCTATTATTGCCAGTTACAAGGGGCTTGAAATGACGGGCTTAGTCTGACCCATGAATATTGAACATTTCTAACTAGACAAAAACCTCTACTTAGAGATAATAGCATCAAGGACTTAGAATTCAGTATCTCAGAACCTTACAGGGCTAGAAGGGAATCTTCCTCTTCCAGTGGTGTAAAGCCCCCATTTCTAGTTCTGATGCCATCAAATCACTTTATGCATTCACATCTATACACATACAGGACTGAATATTGCCCATCCTACTCCCATACCAATGTAATTTTACATCTGCATGTTGGTGATTGGGATTATACATGGGGAAGGAACAAGTAAAAGTTCCTTTCTTGGGTTGTTTTAAAAAATGGGGATTTGAAGCTACTTAGAGAATTGGAATGTGTCATGATGCAGATGGATTAGTTGACAGAATACAAGTGTAGGGAACAAAGTTGCATAGATTATACCCTCTTTGGGGGCAAGAACTGGCTCTTCGTTATATGTTTGTACTCTGCCTAGCATGATGGAACCCTGGCCTCTAGGCACTACCATAATACAAATAAGTAATAATAATGCTAATTGCAGTTTTCACAGGGTATTACTATAACATGTGGTTATAAAGACATAAATGTATGCCTATTAGTCTTCCCTCTCATTCATCAGTTGGTCTCATGACCAGATCATTCTTTAGTTCCCTGGGCCAGTTGGTAAACATGGAAAGGAGCGTTTTCCTCTCTCTCTCTCTCTCACCCACCTCAAAAGTCGTCCCAGCTAAAGAGCTGATATGTTCTTGCTGGGGGACAATGTTTGCTTCTGTTGAAAGGGTAAAAAAAGTGGAATCTTTAATGAAAGAGATAACCTGATGATATATATGGGCCTGTTTGGCCTGATAGTCTCATGCCATGCTTTGGACCCCGTTCTTCACTTGGCTCCTTCAGCAATTGATTTTCACCACCACAGCTGCGAGAAGATGTTGCTCCTCTCCCTCCCACAGCAAATAAGTAAGACTTGGTGCAGCTCCAGCAGCAATTTTGTCCAGTGAACTCGTAAACAGAATCCTGAGAGGATTCAACTCCCCACAAACATGAGCCTGTCAGACTGGTAAGTCCATAGGAAGGGGTGTCAGAAGGGAAATAAAATATATGTAAACATATACACACACATACAGAGCATATATACAGATCAGAATATGGGAGAAAGTAATCTGAAACCACAATAGTGTTATTTTATGTTCAGTGTAAGCACAAGAGTAACTCTTACAGATCAATCAAGTCTATTAGTCTAACACATCACTTTGAAAGTGAACTGAGTCTCTAAATGCTGTACCAGTGGCCTCAGACCAAGTCTGGTTACACTAGTCCATGGATAGCATTCTTGACCGGTGTAAATCGGTAGAACTCCATTGACATAAGTGGAGTTTTGCCCATTTACACCAGCAAGAGAATCTGGCCCTTTGTTATTTCCTTGTACTCTACAAATCCATCAAGGTCAAATGAAGCCCCCCTTGGTCCCAGACAGACATATTATGTTGTAAGCAGATCCGCTTTGCTGCTGTTATGATAATTTACCAAATTTGGTTTTGGTGGAAATTTTCAAATTCATGTCTATCATGGATAATACACATAATAATACCATTTAGGAGGTCATAAGGCTATTATTGCTTGATTTTTTTTTACCAAAGAGCTTTGCTGTACTCAGCTTAACCGCATGCAGCCGGGCACCTTCAGCTCTGAAGCCCAGTCCAATGGGGTGCGTATAAGACTTGAAGACACTTGGCTGAATGTAGCTAAAATGAAAACAGAAGTGAAGATTCAGAGGAAAAACCAGCACAGATAGGGACAATATCCTGTTCAGAGTACCAACCTGCCAACCCTTCTCAGCAGTAGACGAATTTCCTTATGCAAATATTTGCGGGGCTTTTTACTGAATGCATATCAATGCATCATATTGGAAACATACTATCTATTAATAAATCCTGGTTGCATCCCAGCCCATTTATGCCACTGTGGCAGCTCAAAGGGGCCTAAAAGCAGCCAGATTTGTTCAGCTAAAAATTACCTCCTGATATTTTGAAACTTTCAGCTGGTGTGCCCAGGTGCTATACCCTGCTCCCCAGTTGGCTGCAGCAGGAGGGGCATGGCTAGAGTTGCTGTGTTCAGACTATCCCATGCCGGTGTGTGGTCCCTGGGTACTGTTGCCAGTTGGCATGAGTTACAACAGCCCCCAGGATTCCCTAACCTAAACTGGGCTGATATTGGCACAGAGTGGCACTGAGGATCAGGAAGCCATAACAGGCTCCCTAAAGCTCCCCCACCTTAGCTGCCCCAACCAGAAGCTCTGTGCAGCACAGAATATGGGGGTAATTTGAGCATACAAAAGAATTACACCTTTCTCTACTAAACACACACAGACTCTACCACTACTTGTTAAACTGAGTCCAGTTTCAGCTCAAATTGTCAGTTTTTCTCTAGAGCTCCTGCAAGCCTGAAGGCTAATGTGTAATTTTTGAACAGTGACCACACAACTTTCATATTCTTTTGTTTTGAAATAAACCTAGTTGTCCATTTCTATTGCATGTCATACACCGTTCTATTCATCACTATAGCATGCAGGCTTACTGGCCCTATTCTGCACTCTTCTGCCATACTGCCAGTGCAGAGCGGCCCAAAGTCAGCATATCTGGCTACTGCAAGATCACCTAAACATAAGGGAGCCTCTGATGGTGTAGAGTTAACATAGTGGCTCCTACATCACTGTCTCCACGCTGCTCCATCAGAAGGCATGGATGGTGCATTGCAGGGCACCGGGGGTTCCCTTGCAGCCAGCAGAACCTGTTCTAACTAAACTAACACTTAAAGGGCTAGCATGGCACACAGCCAGGCTATGATCAGGAGAGTATAAAGGAGGGCTCTATGACATATTTGCACCACCTCCTGAGCTATCATAACCAGGGATCTGGCTCAGTGACTTCCATGTCTTCACTACAATAGGTTTCCCTGCCAAGAAAAGCATTCTAAAGTGCTTTCATGATTGAGCATTTAGTATTTTTCTGTATTATCTATGCCAAATAATATTTCGAGGGGAAGAACTCAATACTTTTGTTTTCAACACCACTTTCAGTATCAGTTACTGTTTTCGTCACTACAACCTATTACTTTGGTCTACAACCAAATAATATGTTGTAAATTCCCTTCTGTATTTCAGTTTCTCCAGCATGTCTCATGAGTCTATAGAATCTTTCTACCACTTAATGCAGAGTTTTCCTCAAATAACAGGATTCCAGAATATGATCTCATTTCATTATTCCTATAGCTATCAAACTTTCATACTTTTTTCCACTTTCTAAATTCCTCCTGAAGTTTCTGTAAGATGGGAAGAAAAGTCTAACAGAGCAAGTCTACTGAATCGGTTACATGTACACTTAAAGATTTTAGTTTTGTAGATACTTAAAAAAGCCTGACATAAGGTTCTCTAACTTCTTTTGCTCATCAATATAGTTTGTAATTCTGTCTTTTGAATATTCATTCTGTAGACCGGTATCTGGCTAAAACTAATTCCTGTAAAACTGCAGCTGTTGAAGATAAAGGATTGTGTAAACGATTAGGTAGAGCCTCTGAAAAAGGGATTGTTTTATGTTCTGTGCTCTAAATTATTGGCCAAGTAATACACCCATTAGCTCCAACTTTTTGCCAAGCACTTCTATTACTAGGTCGATCAGAAGTGGTAAGACGTTGTACTTATCCTGTTCCCTCTTTCAGGAGTATTTCTTTAGGAAGGGAGCAATTTAATAAGATAGCTCTTGAGATTAAATATAAGGTATTTGTTTCCTAAATTTGGAACTAAATCTATTTTGCTCAAGACAGTCTATTGGTTGATCTAGTTAAATACTTTCTAAATCATGAGGTAATAAGGCAGGTTCCTTTCTCTTTGACAGGGCTGAATAGATGTCACAGATTGTCTGAAGACTGCTTTCCATAAATAAAATATGTTTGGACTTAATGTATCAATGGCTTAATTTCAGTCTCTAATTTTGTTGCAAGTGTTTTGGCATAAATGTCAATGTCTGTATTTAAAAGGGCAATTGATCAAAACAGGGATTCATACCCAACTATGTGTTTCTCCTATATGTGTAGTGGTAGCATGATGCATTAGTCCTGGGAAACTCCCTTTTCTCGTGTAGTTTTCAATAGCTCTTACTCAATAAAGGGACTTTTATTGCTGGAAAGTTTTTTAAAATGTAGCAATATAGCCATCTGTCCCCAGATTTTTCCTAAAGTTAGGCTGTTTACAACACTTTCAATTTCAGTTTTAGCTCAGGATATCCCTTTACCTAATTGTATCTTCTGATGAGAAGACAGGTAGTTTTGTTTTTTCTAAATAATGTTGTATCTGTTCTGAGATATTTACATATTGTGGGGTATGTAAATTAGCCTAGAAATCCCAAAAAGCTCATTTAATAATTCTTAGATTTTGCTTCATACCCTCTTTGGTTTTAATTTGACAAATATATTTCTTATGAGCTCTCCTTTAAGCAGATAAGCCAAAATCTTGTCAGCTTTATTGCCCTTTTCAAATAAAGTTCTTTTGACTAGCTTTATTGGCCACTCAGTGTTCACACAGCAATGTACTGAGTTCTTCCCTTACATATATTAGCATTCTATATTGCTTTTGTTTTCCTGCACTTCAGGAGAGCCTCCAGTCTTTTAGTTTTCCTTTCAAGGAAGGCAATTCTTTCAAACAGTCTTTCTTTTAAATTGCTCACCATTTCCAATAACTTATCTTCGAATTGATACAGTAGCATTACAAGTATATCCCATAAAGTTTAATTTTACATATTCCAGAATCTTTCTTTTAAATTTGCAGCTCGACCTTCATTGTTCTGCACCAGGGTATCATTTAATTGCCAATATTTTCATTGTGTTTCTCCTTTATAGTTTGTACATCTAACATATCTAGAGTCCTTATGTTTACTCAAGATGCGTTTGTGAGGGATACTGATGTAACCCTTCTGCCAGGTGAAGTCGGCAGCAAAAAGGGCTGGGTTCAATATCTAGGGGTTCCTCTTAACAATACAAAACAGAGCTGGCTCACACCCCCATCCACTAATCTGGGAAAATTTAACACCACCCCTGGGCACCTCTAAGAGGCAAGACTTCTATCTGACTTGGAATTGTAGGGGTTCCACTGCCAATGGCTGCTCACAGAGTGCTATAAAGGTACCATAATCCCTCCTAAAAATACGCCCACACGTTCTGCACTTGCTCAGGCATTCTCTGGCTGCCTGTAAAGTGGATTTAACTGAGCCCTCACCAAATGCCTGTTATTAGGAAGCAATGGTGGGCAGCATGTGGAAGCTGGTAGACTCTGGACACCAGTCCCCACAATCCCCTGCCTAAGATGCAGAGTTGTTAAAGAAAATGCCAGGCTTCTTAGGGAGAGGGGATAGTGTTGCTACCTGGTGGTGTGGGCTCTGCCTCAGAGTCCTAGACACCATTTGACCTTCCATCTCTCCGCTATTTAAAGACAGAGCTGATTAGTCTCAATTGTCAGTCATTGTTTTGTTCAGTGCTCATTCGAACCGAAATTATTGATAACCAGGTCTAGCTGCTGAGCCTTAGGCCTGCTGCGAGACAGCGTTGCAGTGAAAGAGACTGCCCAGCCTACACTAACAGTGATGTTCCCCACTACTCACTTAAATTACAGAGAACTCAAACCACTGAGAGCTAGGTTAAGTGGTGGGACCTCGGAATGTGGCACTGTAGAGAGTGGCAAGTGGCAGCAGAGAAGCAGCAGCGGTGCCAGAGTGAACGGCGGCAGCAGCAGCCCTCAGTGCCAG
>NW_020664417.1:16574509-16584887 GCF_002925995.2 Terrapene triunguis | reverse complement strand
GGCAGCGGTGCCAGAGTGAACGGCGGCAGCAGGTGGCAGCAGCAGGCAGCAACGGCAGAGTGAATAATGGCAACTGTGCGTCAGTTGCAGAAGTGTCAGCAGCAGCAGCTGAGGCATTGGTCAATGCTTCCCCTCCCTCCAGGGGTAGGAAGTGAACGCACACGAATGCACTTCAGAACTCTGGGTCTTTGCCGACCCAGGACAGCTAACAGTGAGTGGGGTGCAGTGGAGGGAGAAGGGAGTGTTGTGCTACAGGGACATTGGTTTGTTGGACTTTCACACCAAAAGGTGGGAAACTGAGGCAAAGGACACTGCTGAATGCATTATGGGGTGGGGTTGGCTTATAATCACATTTTCAAATATGGTCATAGTGTTTTCCCAAACTAATGCTGGGTTCCCATTCCCTTTTAATAAAAGTTCTTGTTTGTTATACACAGACTCAGTGCCTGCAAGTGGGGAAGTCTTGCCGCTTAGAGGTGCCCAGGGGTGGTGGTAAGTTTTTCCAGATTAATGGATGGGGGGCTAGGGCCAGTTCTGTTTTGTAGCATTGAGAGGAACCCCTAGATATTGAACCCGGCTCTTGTTGCTGCTGACTTCATCTGGCAGAAGGGTTACATACATAGCCTATAAAAGCGCAAACACATCTTAACAAGAAAACTTTTTTTTTTTTTTGGTAGCCTGCCAACTAGCTGGTGCCATCCACTCAGAAACATTCCAACAATAACCTGGGATAGACCTCAAACATTCCTCCCAACATCAACATTTTAACTAGTGAGCCAGTGTAGGCTGTTAACTTCCAGATCCTGCAAACACTTAAGCACTTAACTTTACACACACGAGTGGTTCCATGACTTCAGTAGCACTACTCATGTATGTAAAGTTAAGCGTGATCATAAGTATTAACAGAACTGGGGCCTGAGTTTGTAGCATATCCTTAAATTTTTAAAAATCACAATTATAAACTAGAAACACATTCTCTTACAACAGCCTTTCTAAAACATTGGTATATTTTCTTTGTAAACTATCTTTAAGTTGATCTAAGATGTTAAAAACATGAGCAATCTTTTCCAGTTCAGATCTGCTCCTCTCTGCTAGGTTCAACACATGGTGGTCTGCTGCACTCACAAGTGAATTGTGGAGATCCATATGGATTGCCAGAAGATACAGGTACGCTATAAATTGTTTGGGGGTAGAGAATAATTTAATTTGATTCCCGTAAATAATTCTGAGGATTGCAAGATACCATAGAGTGAAGGAAAATCCTTTGTCCTAGTCATTTTACTGGAATAAACTGCATCTTTCTTCTGAGTACATGTCTAGTCTAGGAATTATTCACTTTTCCTACTACTGGTCCAGCACCAGTACAGTTCCAGGAAAAGATGAACAGCAAGGTTAGACAACACAATGTTATAAACATACGCACCTGTTTGCACTACAGCTTCCACTATTCTAGACATCAAATAAGAATATTATTTTTACCTTAGGAGGTATAAAGTACTCTTCACTGATAAATATTAAATCTTGGAATCTCAAGAATTTTATTAGCATTGCTTTTGGAATGGTTGGTAAAGGGCTACAACGTGGATTATAATACAAATACAGACCCAGTATCCTCCTATTGCAAAAATTTCCTTAAGGAAGCTATTTATAGAGAACAGCATAACTCCTCCTTCTCCTCTAGGAAGATATGCCAGTCTTGGCCATTCTTCTCTGTATTCAAAAATTTTCCTGGATCTTTACAAATCCTGTTTGATTTTTCTAATTTTAAGAACAAAGTGTCACTACCCTATCCTCAATGCTCCCCATGCAGAGTTCTATCACAGAAAGTCTTTCTTGGAAGTTCTTTATACCAGACTTAATATTATCAGTTGTCTCATACACAAAAGTCGTCTGCACTGAAAACTCATATCTATTTGCCTTTCCCACTGAATGTTCCGCAGTGCAACTTTCAGGCTTCTTAAACTGGCCTCATTACCCTTTGCCTGGGAGCTGAGCAGGTTACCACTGCCAGTTGTGCAGCCTGGCAAGTCTTAGTTGAAATCAGTGGACCTGAGTCTTTCTGGTGTGGCCTCTCAAACAGAGCTAATCAAAAATCAGAATTTCCATTTAGTAGGAAATTTCAAAGAAGTCTTTGTTCTGATTTGGAATACAATTTTTCCTGCAGACAGAAAATATCAAAAATTTATCATTTAGGAAAAATCAAACTGTATCAGTCCAATTTCCTTTCTTTATGAAATGCAGCAGATGGCTGCTCTGACTCCTGGAGACTCACCGGGCAGCCCAGGTGGTGCCTGGGAATTATTGGAATCCCCTGGGCAGAGCAGGGCAGAGCCAGAAGTTCTGAGAGCCCTTGCCTGAGCTAGGGTTCCCAGGGCTTCCAATTGCCAGCTCTGGGAGAGTGTGCATGGCAGGGCTGCTCCTGAGCCATGGAACCTGGAAGCCCTTGAGTCCCCAGCAGGCCACCAAGTGAGCTGGCAGGAAACAAGGCAGGTTTTGTCACAATCCTGCCTCTGTTTTGGCAAAGGTTTGTTGAAAACGAAACATTTCCACAAAACATTTCAGACAAATCTGCATTTTGGGGGGGGGGGGGGGGGGGAGGGGAGAATAAATAAAGTCAGAAAATTCCTGACCAGCTTTACCCTTTACATCACACCTGTGGCATAAAGGGACACTATCAACCCCTGTCAAATCCACCTGTGTTAGGAGGGATGCTCCAGCCAGCAAAAGAGCTCTGCATGGGTCCCTCTCCCAGACCCAACACAGAAGGCAAGTCAGGGGCAGGCTGTGGATGAGCCAGGGGAGGGAGGGGGCACGGCAAGTTTATTTTTAAAAAGCATCACATATACATGGCAAATAAATTTTCATTATTGACAAGTAGTTCTCCCAGCTTGAATATTAAGAAGAATATTTTGTCCTCACTTAAACTTGTGTGCCTTGAATTCTCACACAATTTAAAATGAGAGCTGCAATATTCACGTGTTACTTGAATTATGCAAAATCAGCTACAGGCATACATAAAATGTCATGTATCTGAGAGTCATTTTGTCAGGGCAGGAGATGAGTGGGTTTTATGTCCTTCCAACTCTCCCCCCCCCCCAAAAAAAGAGAGAAATATGTAAAAAACAGAACTTGATAGAAGTTCCACACACATTCTCTAGCAACAAGCACACAAACTTGAAAAAGGAAGGTATGCAGCTATAGTTTGCACACTGAGTATACTCCAGTCATCCCATTGTATAAACATAAATCTATGTTCCATTCAGGTATAATTACGTAACACCTTAATTGCTAACAAATATTAACAGTATTATTTTTATAGGACAAGTACACAGGTTAAGTGTCACTACTTATGATAAGTCAATCAGCAAAGTCTTGCACAGGATAGTAAAATGGAAGGAAGGGAAAAGTTAATGAAACTGCCTAGAGCAGTGGGTCTCAAACTCTTTTACTGGAGACCCCTTTCACATCACAAGCCTCTGAGTGTGAACCCCCTAATAAATTAAACACCCTTTTTAATATATTTAACACCATTATAAATGCTGGAGACAAGCGGGGTTTGGGTGGAGGTTGACCACTTGCGTCCCCCCCATGTAATGACCTCACAACCCCCTGAGGGGTCCCGACCCCCAGTTTGAGAACCCTTGGCCTAGAGTATACATCTGCAAGATAGCTAACCACAAAAGATCAAGTCATGTTTCTCAAAGCTTACCACAAAATTGATAATCACTTACCACTTACAGTTCATGCTATGATCAGTCAAAGATCAAACCTAAACAACAGTGTAGGTTGTAACAGCAAGCTCATAGAACAGGAGTTTAAAACTGGTTTCATGTTCATAAGAAATGTAAAGCTTTGCAATCTGACATTTCACTGAGTCTTCTTCCCCCGCTCTTTTCCAGCTTCTTATCTCCAATTGATAAAGAATGAAGGATAGAGACTTATTTAAACAATACTGATGGACCTCTGCTTTTATCGTATCAGAAGAAATGAAGGTACCAACCCATATCCATTTATAAAATCAGTGTAAAAATACAGGCAGAGGAGTTCCCCTGTTTCATATTATGGGTGCTACATGTTTTATACTAGTCAAGTATGCCTCCTCTGAGCCACATGAGAGACACTATACATTACCTAATACACTTTCACAAATCTATTGGAATTGGGAGTATCAGGATTTAGTCAATTTTCAGCTCCTACTGTTCTTTAAAAAGATTTCCTGAGCTGTGCTAAAGTAATTACACCAAATGAAACATCTAAAAGTATTCACTCATGTTGTATCCACCAGGCAAGGTATTAACAAACTTCAACAGAACTTTATTTACAGTGGAAATCTCTTTACCAAGCTGTAGCTGCACACTCTGTAACTGTCCCAGCCTCCTCAACTCCTCCCCTTCCTTCCTGTTTCCTGTCCTTTCAGACTCCCAACAGCCAGTGCTCTCAGTTCTAATAATCGCATGCAGCATCTAAACACCACATTCCCTCCTCTCTTAAGGAACTTTCCAAATTAAAATAAACATTGTTGTTCTAACCACAGGAACAAATATGAAACAAGACACTATACTGTTGGCAGGAATATTACACTGAAAACACTGTAGATACTACATAACATAGTCTCTCGTCCAGGCAGGTGGTCATCTGGATCTGACAGGCCATCTCTCAAGCCCCGGTTCCAGTGCAATGTCTTGTTGTGTTGGCTCTACGGTGAAGTCATCCAATGCAGACTGGGTGTTGGCATAATCTCCTCTTGGTGCATAGGCAGGTGCAAGATAAGAAGCATTCCATACCCGCCCATCAGAAAGTCGATAGGTGTAAGGTCCCTTCTTCTCTATGATTTTAAGAGGAGCTGTGAATTTATGGTCCCCTTTGCGTAAGATTCCAGGTTTTCGTATTCTAACAAAGGAACCACACTCAAACTTTGGTTCCTTAGCACCCCGCCGTTTGTCTGTGAAAGCCTTAGACTTTGCTTGGTTCTGGTTCAACTGTCTTTCTCACATCATCCTTGTTTGGGGCATGAGGTCGTGCCTTTAACAATCCAGCAATGTTCAGTTTAGTATTCAGCTGTTTCCCATGCAGTAACTCTGCGGGTGATCTTTGTGTTGTGGCATGTCGTGTAGCCCGGTATGCTTGCAAGAAATCAGTAGTGAAGGGTATCCACAATCACCCTTCCAGTTTAGCTGTTTGCAAACTCTCTTTCAAACTTCTGTTAAACTGTTCGATTTCCCCATTGGCTTGAGGGTAATATAGGGATGACCTCCTGTGTAAAATGTTTCTCTCTGCTAGAAAAGTTTCAAACTCCAGGGAAGTAAATTGACTACCATTATCTGAAATCAGTTCTTTGGGGTTACCTTCCTGGCTAAAAACTGAAGAGAGGAACTTAATTACTGTAGCAGAAGAAATTTGCGATGTAAACGCTACCTCAGGCCATTTGCTGAAATAGTCTATTAAAGTGATGGCATAACGACAGCCAATTGGAGCAGTATCAAAGGATCCTACAATGTCAATCGCCACTTTTTCCCATGCAGATTCAGGAAGAGGAACAGGCTGTAATGGAGGGTTACATGTCACTGCTGTCTTATCATGCATTTGGCAAGTGACACAGGATTTTATGAGTGCTTCAGTTTGAGAGTCCATCCCTGGCCACCAATACAGTTCCCATAGTCGTTGTTTGGTTCTGACAATTCCTTGATGAGTATCATGTGCCAGGTGTATGAGTTTTGACTGTAATCCTTCTGGCACAAGTAGCCGGTGTGTACCTCATAGCACACAGCCATCAAGCAAAGAAAGTTCATCCCGAACTCTAAAATAAGGCAGCAAAACTGGGTCAAGGTTTTTAGGGTTACTGGGCCATCTCTTTGTCAGAAATTCCCATAATTTTTGTTGAATTGGACACGCTGAACAAGCAGCTTGAAATTGTTCTCTTGTAACTGCAGTAAGAGTGCTTGTAATAAGCGCAACTACTACATCCTCATCCTCCGGTGGACCATCTGGTGAAGGCAAAGGCAGGTGAGAAAGGCAATCAGCTACCACATTTTCATTTCCAGGCTTATATTCCAGTTCATAATTGAAAGAGAGTAGTCTTGCAGACCATCTAGCAATACGATATCCTGCTCTTCCCAGTCCTTTCGTGGTGAGCAACGTCGTCAAAGGGCTGTGGTCTGTGCGCAACTTGAACGTGCGGCCCCACAGGTAAGTTCTCCATTTTTCAGTAACCCAGACACAAGCAAGTGCTTCTTTTTCAACTGTAGCATATTTTCTCTCAGCATTACTTAGTGTCCTTGAAGCAAATGCAACAGTCCTCTCTGTGTTGTCCTCATGAAGTTGTGTGAGGACAGCCCCAAGTCCATAATCAGAAGCATCAGTAGTTACAATTGAGGGCAATGCGGGACTGAATAGTGCAAGTACTGGACTATGTACAATCAAGTCTTTCACCCTTTCGAAACTAGCTTGTGCATCCATTGTCCACACTAAGGTTGAACTTCTCCGTAGTAATTCTCGTAACGGTTCAATGACAGAAGCATAATTGGGAATGAATTTTGCATACTAGGAGGTAAGACCCAAGAAGGAACGTAAGGTTTGCAAATCTGTTGGAGGAGGAGCATTTGAAATTGCCAGGATATGATCTGGATCAGGTTTTAGTCCAGCCTGTGAAATTGTATGCCCCAGAAAGGAGAGTTCAGTTTGTCTAAATTTGCATTTGGACCTATTGAGCTTGAGGCCTGCTTTGCTGATGCAGTTTAGTACAGACTGCAGGTTATTGTCATGTTCCTCAGTAGTATTTCCAAACACAATAATATCATCCAAATAGCACTGAACTCCATGTTGATTCTTCAGAATCAATGACATCATTTTTTGGAAGGCACTTGGGGCTGATGCGAGACCGTATGGAACATGTTTAAAACGAAATAGTCCCTCATGTGTAATAAATGCTGTGAGGTCTCTGCTATCTTCATGCAACATAACCTGATGGTATGCGCTCTGCAAATCAAGAGTAGAAAACATCTTTGCTCCACGGAGTTCTGCAAATACTTCTTCTAGGTGAGGAAGAGGATGGCTGTCAATCACAATAGCTTTATTTGGCTCCCTTAAGTCCACACAAAGGCGAATGTCTCCACCCTTCTTCTGCGTCACTACTATAGGTGAAACCCATTCCGAGGAGTTAATCTCTTCAATAATGTCCTTTTGAACAAGTTTTCTAAGTTCCTCTGAAACAGCTTCCCTGACTGAAAATGGTAAGCGCCGTAATTTCTGTCATACAGGCATCACATTATTCCACATTTTAACTTTATGCAGAAACCCATAAGCACAGCCGAGTTTCTCCTCAACCTGGAGTTGGGTCCCAGCTGAAACTGGTGTGTGTACCGCAAGAGTGCTTTGCTGAGGAAGATCAATTCGTTCATTAACTACCCTGAGATTTAAAGCAGCTAATAAATCTCTGCCAAGGATAGGAGTGCCTTTGTGGACAATGTAGAACTCTGCAGTTACACAGCAATCACCAAAAGTAACTATTGCTGGCAGGCAGCCATGTACTGGAATATGGTTTTTCAAATAGCATACCAAGTGAAGTTTGGGTTCAGTAAGAGGCACATCTTTAAAGTAATGCAAATAGATGGAATCAGGTAGTATAGATACTGCTGAGCCAGTGTCCAACATTGGCTGAATAGAGTGTGATTTGCCTGAGGGTATGGCAGAAACATTTACAGTGCACTTTATCTGTTCTGGAATATGTGCAGTAGTGATTTTGTCTACACTCAGCACAGTAATATCTGGTATTGTAACTGCATGCACCTGTTGATTGAACCAGCTACTGTGACATACTTTAGCAAAATGCCCAATCTTTTTGCAATGATTGCACTGAGCTACTTTTGCTGGACATCCTGTGTAGCTTGCAAGATGTTGTGGGGATCCACAGCGAAAGCATGCTTTTACTGTATTTTGCATTTGCTGGTTCAGTGGCTTTTCATTAGTTTTCCTTTTGCAATTGTTTGTATGCAATGATAGTGAACTTTTCTGCAAAGTAGTCACAGCCTGGACTGGGCCTCCTGTACCCTTGCTCATTATTTTGGCTTCAGCTGTAGCTGACTCAATCTGAGTAGCAGTGGTTATTGCTTTTTCTAGTGTAAGTTGTGGTTCTAGAAGTAAGCGTTCTCTTACATGAAGCACGGTTGTTTTCTCAATGAGCTGGTCTCTAATCATCTCATCTGCCATATTCCCAAAGTCACAAGTTACAATCAGACTCCTCAGGGAAGCAATATACTGCACTATAGTCTCCCCTGGTTTCTGCTCACGCTGGCGAAATCTGTAGCGATTAGCTACTACATTCACTTTTGGCACAAAAAAGTTCTTTAATGCAGTGAGTGCAATCTCATATTTATCATCTGCAAGGGGAAAAGTGTAAAATATACGCTGCCCTTCTGCTCCAAGGCAGTGGATTAGCAGAGCACGCTTTCTTACTTCAGAAATCTCTGTAGCACTGATTGCAAGCAGATAAGTCTCAAACGTATGAATCCAGACAGTAAAAGCAATTGGAGGCTCACCTGGGCTTTGCAGAAAGGGTGCAGGTGGGTTCAGAGGCAGAAGATCCGATCCTCGTCCCCAAAATGTTGTATCCACCAGGCAAGGTATTAACAAACTTCAACAGAACTTTATTTACAGTGGAAATCTCTTTACCAAGCTGTAGCTGCACACTCTGTAACTGTCCCAGCCTCCTCAACTCCTCCCCCCTCCTTCCTGTTTCCTGTCCTTTCAGACTCCCAACAGCCAGTGCTCCCAGTTCTAATAATCACATGCAGCATCTAAACACCACAACTCAGTCCAAAGCTATATGTATTGGACAAGTTTGGAATATGGAATTATATAATAATAACCTGTACAGAGTACACACAAATGTCAAGTTTCACTTAGTTTAGAGTGAAAACCACACAAACTCATCAATTTTTGCATAGTTTCTACTCAAAATCATAAACCCCTCCCTCTCCCAAGGATTCTTATCCCACAAATAACTCCAAAATACCCTCTTACTTTTCTGTCTTTGGGGAGCAATGGCTTGTGGCCCTCTCTGCTCCCTACAGCAGCAACCTAGCCCACTCCCCTACACTTGGGAGTGTGACTGTGGCCAGAAAAGTAACTCTCTCTCTACTCACAATCCAAGTTTTTTAAGAGACTCGGCTGCCTGTCCACGCTGTCATTCAGCAGCACTGGGATCCAAAAGACTCCCTTGGGTCTTGCTACAACGACTGCTTGCATGTCCTGAAATACCTTAAATGGCAATATCCCAGAGCCTGTTGCAGGATGGAGGAAGCCTATCGTAAACTAGACGGGAAAAGGGTGGCTCTACACTGGGCTAAGTTTGATAACATTCAATGCACTTGTCAGGTTCTGTTAGAAAAGGTTCACAAGGCTCTACTTTTTTACATGCTTTTATGTTTCAATATGTTACTTTCTGCAAAGAATGAATACAGGCTACAGAAATTAACTGACTAACTGAAATCTATTATTTATAACCTGTTTGCTTTATTCTCTGCTTTGCTACTTATCTACATTTATTCCCACTAAATAGTCATAAATGCATGTGTTTTTTAAGAGTATACTACCTCTATATTGCAAATAATATTCACAGTGATATTTTTAGAAATGGGAGAATAAAATTAAGACAACACAGTACACAAAAACAAGTTAACCACATGGTTCAGTGGACATAGTAATCATAAAACAATCAAAATACAATAGTTTAATGTTTAATGCATCTTAAATAAAACCCTCCCCTAGGTCTCTGGAATCTATATAGATAACCAGATATTTTCAAAAAGTATGTTCTAAGTTCATAGCAGTATACTGCATGTCAAATCTGTAGTGGCACAGTCAGTTATAGATTAATAGGTTTGCAGATTTGAAAAAACAAAACAAACTAATGTGCTGCAGCAGAAGGTATATTTTTCTAACTCTCCTACCTGCATTTGTATGTCATCCTTTGGTCTGCAAGAGCTAACCAGAAGTCAAAAAAGGCAGACACCAGGCTTAGTGTCAATAGGATCACAGATGTTAATCAATCTGGCAGACTTCAGCAATGTTTCCAAAGCTATGCTCACTATAACCTCCCAGTTTGCATTTCAAAGGTCATGTCATATTCATATTATCATTTCCTTAATCACAGACGCCTGTGACAGGGAGGAGTCATTTCTGTGTTATTGTTAAAGTTTTACAAATACACCACCACATTATATAGATTAGCTTTTCTTAAGGTGGACTGATTTCTGGGATTTCATTTCACTTGATTACTTGGTTTATATCCCTGGTAAACTACAGATAAGTCAAATGTAGCCAATAAACTTAATTGAAATGAAATATTTGAGGTTTTTTAAACTCATTTTTTAAAATACAG
>NW_020664417.1:16472505-16574499 GCF_002925995.2 Terrapene triunguis | reverse complement strand
GCGAGCATATCCCATGGTCCTTTGCTTTGCTGCTGAGATATGTGCATTCTGGGATTTTTCTCACTGAATATTGTGGAATTAGAGTGACCAGATGTTCTGATTTTATAGAGACAGTCCCAATTTTTGGGACTTTTTCTTATATAGGCTCCTATTACCCCCCACCCCATCCCAATTTTTCACATTTGCTGTCTGGTCACCCTATGTGGGATGCCTAGCAGAAGGCAGGTGGAAGCCAGTGGAATTCTGGGAGTGGGGTCAAATTCAAAAACTCCCATGATTCCACTCTCTCTGTCCCATGATTCCTCTCTTTCAGGGCAGGCTAGCGCCATTTTCAAACTGCTGACAGCCAGCATGTACCCAATAATTACTCTGTAGCGGGGTGAACACCCACTCCAGCCCTGAAGGGGTTGGAAAAGCCCTGCAGAGGGCTGGGGATGTGAAAGGGAGCAAAACCCTGGCTGATTGGGGGAAGTGGCTGCAGCTGGGCCACGCCCCAATCAGGCCTTAGCTGGCCCTATATAAAAGGCTAGGAGTCAGGAGCCTCTCTCTGACTGGAGAGGGAGACAGGCCTGGCTGCTTGGGAACTCACCCAGGGGACCTAGAATGAGGCAGGGCTGGGGAAAGGCCTTAGGAGCTGGGAAGCCCTAGGCCAGCAACTCCCCAGGCTGCAGGGCCTAGTTCTAGGCCCACCTAGGTATTGGGCTTGCAGAGGGGTAGTCTGAGGGTGAGTAAAGGCAGCCAGTCCAAACCCAACCTTGCCTATGATGAGTGGCTGATACTGCAGTCTGCCCTAGTGCATGGGGCTAGACAATGACTGGCAGTAGCCTTATACTGAGGCGAGGTGGGAATAGTGGGTGGGGGTTCCCTGGGGAGGGGAGACCCTAAGACTGAGGGGTTACTGCCAGGGGGCAGCACCCCAGGTAAAAGGGCACTGGGGTACAGGGTGGGACAAGGGGGCCAGAGGACAGGTGGACCACCGGCCTGCAGAGGGCGCTCCAGGATGCTGGAAGAGCTAATTCCCAGAAGTCACCAGCAGGAGGCGCCACAGGGGTGAGTCCGCACCTCTACAACTCCTAGGGGAATTCTGCGCCATTGCACATGTGCATAATTAATGAGCCGTGCATATTTTTAATTTTTTGCACAGAAAAAAGCTTCTGCTGAAAAGTTGCTGCAGAACCAGAGGGTGCTTTGGTGATAGAACACAGCAGCTGCTCCCAGCCAGCTAGGGAAGAGAGAGAGCCTTCTTCGCAGTGCCTGTCATGCCAGGTCAGGAGAGAGGGACTATGGGGAGACTGACAGCATTGGGCTGCTGGGGGATCAAACGGGGGATCATTAGGGCTAGTGGGGGAGGACAGAATGGGGCAGGGCTGAATGGGAGTGGAGGTGGAGGGCCACGGGGGGGGAGGGAGGCACAGAGCCACATGGTTACGGGGGAGGGGTGCAGGGCCACAGAGGGAGAGGGGAGTGGCTGGGTGGGGGAACAGAGACACATGGGGAGGGGTTCAGGGCTACAGAGGGTGTCTGAGTGGGGGCCCAGAGACACATGGGCACAGGGAGAGTGAGTGCAGGGCCATATGGGGTTGGGGAGAGTGGGTGTCTGAGTGGAAGTGGAGGGGCACATGTGTCTGACTGACTAGGAGAGGCTAGGGTCAGCCAGGGTCTGCATATGGGAAGCTCTCTAACAGTCCTTCCCCACCCCTGCAAAAAACCTGTTCCATATTTTCCCCATCCATACCCAACAACCCTCCAAGTTCACACCCAGGCTCCTTCCCAGCAATTATTTCCCTCTCCCTCAGCTTCTCCGTTACCTCTGACTCCCCCAAGCCTTTGCACTGCTTCTGGGGAGTGTGGGAAATATGGTTCTGTATTGTAGTTTAAATTAATTATTACTCAGAGCTCTGTATTAATATGCCTAGTAAGGAATCTATTTGTCAAAAAACATTTTCTGAACCTTTTTTGTTGTCTATATTGCTACAGACATACTTGCTGACATTTATTTTGAAATAAATGATCAAAATAATTGAAACTGGTGTGATTATATTGTTATTTTGACAAATAAAATATGCAGAATTTTGCAGAATTTGAAAATATTGTGAACAGAATTTTTAATTTTTTGGCACAGAATTCCCCCAGGAGTAAATAATGCTCTGCGCCACATTGCTGGCAATTGTGAAGACACAGAGGCTGTTTGTGCTTTGTGAGCTCTCAGAGCCAAGTGACTTTGGTTTTGGACTTTGCCTGCTGCACCACCGAGTGGATGAAGTGGCTGCAGCAGCGGCTTCTTCAGCAGCAGACAGGAAGATGAGGATGACACCAGGTAACTATTACTACATGAACTCTTCCTGAAGCAGCTTCACACTGTGCAGCGCCATTGCTGGGTTCAGAAACAAGTGTCAACTGGTGGGAAAGGATCAGCCTGCAGACCTGGGATAACTAAATTTGAGGATGGCGAAGGCAATTTTTTTTAGATCTGTGCTATGCAAGTCTCAGAGCTGCAGTGACAAAGTACCAACATGCAGTGGCCTGTACCCATTGAGAAGCAGGTCACCATTGCCCTCTGGAAGCTGGCCAACCCCGAATATTACTAGTCTGTAGCCAATCGGGCATAGAGAGACTGACAGTTGGGGCCATTGTCATGCATGTGTGTTGCACCGGATTGCACTGGGATGTAAAGCTGGGATCTTTCTGAACTCAGCTGTATTTACTTTAATGAGTAAAGGAGACTGTCTCCAGGATCACTATGGACATTAATGTTGTGGAGATTGTGCCAGTTATTCTAGGAGACCCAGTTTATCCTCTGATTCCCTGATTAACGAAGCCATTCACAGGGCATTTGGACAGAGGGAAGGAACAGTTTAAGGATCACCTGAGTAGTTGCAGAATGGCAGTAAAATGTGCATTTGGTCACCTGAAAGGCACGTGGGGCTGTTTATGGACTAGGTTGGAAGCTACATAAAAAGAGCTCACCTAAGATTATAGCTGCATGTTCTATTTTGCACAACATTTGTGAGAGTAACGGAGAAAGCTTTAACGAAGGGTGGGAGGCTGAGATGCAGAGACTTGCTTGGTTTGAGCAGCCAGTAAGGTGTCAACTAGAAAATGGAGCCAGCCAGGCCAATACTGTCAGGAATGCCTATTGCTCTTATTTTGAGTCTGAGGCCTGAAAATGTTCAGCCGAACATCCAGCTGCTATCCCAGGTGGTGGAGGCAGGGGATAGATTGTGAACACTGCAGTCTCTTTTTTGTAAAAACCTGTGACATGTAAAATTCATAGTAGTTTCTGTGTACCAGAATGTGTACCACATTGCAGATTTTTTTTATGAATTGTTTAATAATAACCCATTACAACAATTTCTTATATAACAGCTAGCAATAAACCTTTAATTAAAACAAAAATGAAACACAGTTTTAAAGTGAAACAGTGCAGTGGAGGGCAGCACACAACAATGGGGGGACTCCAGGTCACAGGTGATTATACGTCTTGCCCTCTGTCTCTTCTTGTCCATCTGTCTTTTGGTGCTGAGTGTCAGGGCTCAAAATTATCAGGGGCATTAGATGACTCAAAAGAGCCGGGGTCCCATATGCAATTATTCTTGCTGCCCTGAGCTGGGGCCCTGGCCTCTGGGAACATGGCTGTGGGAGCACAGTGGGAAACATATGCTGGTGTTCCCAGTACCCTGTATTGTCCAGGAGCTGCAGAACATGGGTAGGTCCTGGCTGAGGGCACTAGATTATCAGCGTGCCCACAAACAATATGCACTTCAGCAGAGCGTTCTGCTTCTGTATTGCCTGCAGGGGTTGCCTCTGAATCATCTCCCGGTCTGTCTCTAGTGTTTTTTGCCATGGCGACGCTGTCCCTGGCCACTTCAATGTTTTCTCTGGGTAGCTTCCTGTCTTTTTCCATCTCCGACTTCAAAAACAACCTCCAGCTCTCTGTAGTTTTCCATAGTTTCTGAGGAGTCTGCAATGAGGTCTGAGAACATTTCATCCTGAGTTCTCTATTTCTTCCCCCTCAAGTTAGTCCACCACACAGCTATTGACAAGGCCCTGTCCTTGATGGTCTGGCCACTATGGGTGCCATGACCGGAGAAGTAGGGGAAAAAACCAAACAGTTATTGCTTCTATTCCAAAGAGGCTCTGATAGCATTTTTAACGTGTATTTCTGATTTCCCCTTCCTGAGATTCTTCCCAGTCTTGGGGGAGACCTCAGAGATGGTAAGTTGTGTGTGCATGTGGAGGTCTAGATTAGGGTTGCCAACCCTCCAAGATTGTTCTGGATCCCCAGAAATTAAAGATTGATCTTTAATTAAAGATTGTCATGTAATGAAATCTCCAGGAATTTATTTAACCAAAGTTGGCAACCCTAGTCTAGACTGGGATTTCAAGGGCGTGCAGTATAAGCTGTTTGAATGTGCAGTTGTGCTTTGGAGGCAGTGGAGTATTGGGAATTATGTTCCTGGCTTGGCTTTTCAATTTAGGCTGTGCCTTGGAGGAACTTGTGTGGAGTTGGAGAGCTTAGCAGGGGGTGGGAGGTCTCTACGGGCAAGCTGGATACTAAACCTCTCTCCATTCCCTTTGGACTGCCCTGACTCTCTAGGATGTTGAAGCACATGACCAGGTGGCAGAGAATGGCCTTTCTCAAAAAGGCAAAGGGCAGTGAGGTATGCTATGAAGTTATTGACCAGGATGGTGCCACCAGAAGTGCTGCAGGATCGAAAGGGAATTGTGAGCTGTGTTGGGGGCGGTGACTGAGCAGCTATACTACAGAATGTCTGGACCAAAATCAAGCAATTTCTCACTCTTAGATTCTGCTTTATCTCCCCTGCAGATGTGCTGTAAGTGCAGAGAAAAATCAATTTGGTTCTGCACCGGTTATTTGAAACCTTAACTGCTCCCAGTCTTTTTCTGTATAAGCCTGTGAAAAGTGATTAAGAGCTGTGTCACTATGCTATCCCTCGGGTAAACTATTTTTCTTGTACGAATCTTTGTTACAGGGCATAGATACCTCTGACATTCAGGGGTACAACCCAGACCAGTGAGGGGCTGTCACCCCAGTCCTGCACATTTGGGTGCCTCACAATGCTCTGCTGCTGTAACTCCCACGTGGGTCCCTCACAAACCACCAAACAGCATTCTACTACTGCCTTGAATGTTTTTGTATAGCTGTAGCCTGTAAGCCATATATCAGTCACACTCTGGCTTCCACCAGCCTTGGTTTCCACTTACAGAATGACCCCAACACACTCCTAGTCCTGGATTTTCCCCAAAATGTGTGTTCTGCGCTGTCCAGTCCTCTCCTGGACAGTCAACATATATTAGGTCTGTTGCCCCTCTAGAGGGGTCAATATACAACAGTTTGCCACCCTACATGGAGTTACCCACACAGTTCACAACACTGGATTAGTTTTGATTAAAGAATAAAACAAGTTTATTTACCTCCAAGGAGAGAGGTTTTAAGGGAGTACAAGTATAAGGCATTAAAGTCAGAAATGGTTACAAGAGAAATAAAGATAAAAAACATCTTAGTATCAAAACTTAACAAACTAGACTTGGTTCAAGGTGAAGTCCCTTACCATATGTTCCTAGAAACACTGCTGACCAAATTCTTAGGCCAGGATCTGCTCCCAAAATCCAAAGGCTGTATTGTATTTATGCAATTGATTATTCCTTTGGAAGTGTAGGACTCACATTTGTCCTTATTGAATTTCATCCTATGTATTTCAGACCATTTCTCCAGTTTGTCAAGATAATTTTGAATTCTAAACTGGGGCTTTAAGAATGTAACCTGGATGTATATATGATTAATGGTGACAAAAATTATAACTTTAATACTGGAAAAGAAGTGTTCTCTAAATAAGGTGGAATGGTTGGCTAGCCTTACTCAGATTGCATCCCTGGTGAGAGTAATTTAGTCCCATACAAAAAAGCCTACATTAAAATAGAGTTAAGACTGAGAATATGTATTAGTAATTTAAGAGTAAAAACATTACAAAGAGATTGCAGTTAGCCTAAAACCAAGTGTTACACAATTTAACTCTGTCTTATATTGATACCATGCAATAGCCATATGATTATGATTGTGGCATTTTGTGTCTGGGGTCCCAGATTAGGTTGAACTGACTTTTAAAAGCACATTAGCTGTTTCCATTTGGTTCCCATCATGATATCACTATAGGACAGAGTTAAGATTGTGTGAGTACTTTAATGTGCATTTCCTGACACATTTGGATTTCTGTTGCATGTAATCTTAATTCTGCATTTATAATGCTTGCTCTTGAGTTAATTACAACATTCTTGTCATGAGTTTTACCTTTAAAATTATTGATGCTTGCTTTCAACCTTAACTTCATCTTAACTCAGTTTTTGGTCTGGGGAGTTCCTTGGTTTGCTGCAGCTTATTAAAAATTTCACACTAATACTAAACAAGAAACCCAAAGAGAAACTACCATGCTATATTTCTAATGGTTTGAAATATGTAGTATCAACCTTAAATATATTATTTAATATTTTTAACTTTTAAGGGTAAAATGCACCAGAGTAAAACAGTCAGACCTTGCTGGCCAGTTAAGCTGGATATACAGCTGCTTTGCATCTTCAAAGCAGTGCAAAGCAACTGGAGTGTAGTGGTTAATCTGGCCTTTAATTTGCAATTGATTTTTTGGTTTAGAGGGTGATATTACAGAGACAGAAACTGTGTGACAGGAAGGGCAATGATGAGCCAAATCTAGGTCTCCCCCAACCCCCAATGCTTCTAGTTCAGTTTCCCCAGCAGTGCTGCCTTGGTGCATGGCAGAGCTGAGGCAGAACAGTAATGAGGAGTCATCTTTCAAGCACTGATGCTCAAATTAGTATGCAGCTACAGAACTGTTAAAGAGCATTGACGGCTGGGCCAAGTAAACTGTACAGTCTCCCTTGTATCTTTGAGCCATTACAACCAATAGAATTGTTGCATGAAAATTAGCTCTAGAGAAAGGATGGTAATTGGTTTAGTTACTTCTGATATCACAGTAGTCCATCTTACGTGTTACCTGAGCTGTTGAACTGACCCTGCCTGTAGCTTATAACAAGTAGATACAAAAATTGTTAATAATGTAAACTTTAATTATACCTTAATCTCTTTAAATATAACCTACACATGAAACTTTAATCAATTTTAGCTATCAGGAATGTTTGAAGAGTCTGTTTTATTCTATTATTGCTATCATTTGAAACCAAGAAAACCCTGATGCAGATGATAAATTTCTTTAAGAACCCAGTGTTTAATTAAGTTTAAACTCTAACTAACTGACAGATTTATATAACAACATTCCAGGAATGTCCCTCTGTGTGTCACTCTGAAGCCTAGATTGTCTGAGGCCTGGTCTACACTACGAGTTTAGGTCGACTTTAGCAGCGTTAAATCGAATTAAGCCTGGACACGTCCACACGACGAAGCCCTTTCTTTCGACTTAAAGGGCCCTTTAAACCGGTTTCTTTACTCCACCTCCGACGAGGGGATTAGAGCTAAAATCGGCCTTTGCAGGTCGGATTTGGGGTAGTGTGGACGGAATTCGACGTTATTGGCCTCCGGGAGCTATCCCACAGTGCTTCATTGTGACCGCTCTGGACAGCACTCTCAACTCAGATGCACTGACCAGGTAGACAGGAAAAGCCCCGCGAACTTTTGAATTTCATTTCCTGTTTGCCCAGCGTGGAGAGCACAGGTGACCATGCAGAGCTCATCAGCACAGGTAACCATGATGGAGTCCCAGGATCGCAAAAGAGCTCCAGCATGGACAGAACAGGAGGTACGGGATCTGCTTGCCATATGGGGAGACGAATCAGTGCTAGCTGAACTCGGTAGCAGTAAACGAAATGGCAAAATATTAGAAAAGGTCTCAAAGGCCATGAAGGACAGAGGCCATAACAGGGACGCACAGCAGTGCCGTGTGAAAATTTGAGGAGCTAAGGCAAGCCTACCACAAAGCCAGAGAGGCAAACGGAAGGTCTGGGGCAGAGCCGCAAACATGCCGCTTCTACGCAGAGCTGCATGCCATTCTAGGGGGTGCAGCCACCACTACCCCAACCGTGTGCTTTTTCTCCGTCAATGGAGAAACACGCAACCGGGAAGTGGGTTCGGGGTACGCGGAAGATGATGATAGCGCACAGCAAGCGGAGAAACCAGTTTTCCCCAACAGCCAGGATATGTTTATCACCCTGGACTTGGAATCAGTAACCCCCGAACTCACCCAAGGCGTGCTCCCAGACCCTGAGGGCACACAAGGGACCTTTGGTGAGTGTACCTTTTGTAAATATTACACATGGTTTAAAAGCAAGCGTGTTTAATGATTAATTTGCCCTGGCAACCGCGGCCAGTACAGCTACTGGAAAAGTCTGTTAACGTGTATGGGGATGGAGCGGAAATCCTCCAGGAAGCTCTCCTTCATGTACTCCCAAAGCCTTTGCAAAAGGTTTCTGGGGAAGGCTGCCTTATCCTGTCCGCTATGGTAGGACACTACCACGCCAGGCCAGTAGCACGTAGTCTGGAATCATTGCATAACAAAGCATGGCAGCGTATGGTCCCGGTGTTTGCTGGCATGCAGACAACATCCATTCCTTATCGCTCTTTGTTATCCTCAGGAGAGTGATATCATTTACTGTCACCTGGTTGAAATGGGGTGATTTTATTAAGGGGACATTCAGAGGTGCCCGTTCCTGCTTGGCTGAACAGAAATGTTCCCCGCTGTTAGCCACGCGGTGGGGGGGAGGGGTGAAGTGATCATCCCAGAGAATTGGGTGTGGGGGGGGGGTGGAGGTAGTTGGGTTTGTGCTGCATGTTAACCCGGAAACCCCAGCCCCTCCTTTTACATTGCAAACCCATTTTAAATGGCCAACCCAATGGGAAATGAGGGTGCTGCTGTTTGAAACCATTCCCATATGTTATGAAGGTTTAAAAAAGCCAAAAGACTGTGGCTTACCATGGCTGCCTGCAAGCCGAATTCTGTTGCCTGGCACTGCGTGAGTGATCTCCCACACCAAACCGGCAGGCCCTCAATATAAGAGGAAAAATGCGACCTTGTAACGAAAGCACGTGTGCTGTGTAATGTGAACAGCAAAATTTAATGTGAAAGAGTGTACCCATTGTTCTCTAAAATGTGTCTCTTAACCACCTCTCCCTTCTCCTCCACCAGCTGCAGAGGCTAGCGAAGATTAGAAGGAGAAAACAGCGGACTCGGGATGATATGTTCTCGGAGCTCCAGATGTCCTCCCACACTGAAAGAGCACAGCAGAATGCGTGGAGGCAGTCAATGTCAGAGTGCAGAAAAGCACAATTTGAACAAGAGGTGAGGTGGCGGGATGAATTGTGGGCTGAACAGAACAAGTGGCGGGCTGAAGATGATAGGTGGCGTCAGCTTGCAGACAGAAGGCAAGAGTCAATGCTCCAGCTGCTGGAGCATCAAACTGATATGCTCCAGCGTATGGTTGAGCTGCAGGAAAGGCAGCAGGAGCAGAGACCGCCGCTACAGCCCCTGTGTAACCAACAGCCCTCCTCCCCAAGTCCCATTGCCGCCTCACCCAGACGCCCAAGAACACGGTGGGGGGGGGGCCTCCGGCCACCCAGTCATTCCACCCCAGATGATTGCCCGAGCATCGGAAGGCTGGCCTTCAATAAGTGTTAAAGTTTTAAACTGCAGTGTGTCCTTGTCCTTCCCTCCTCCCCCACCCCTCCCGGGCTACCTTGGCAATTATCCCCCTAGTTGTGTGATGAATTAATAAAGAATGCATGAAGGAGAAGTAACAGTGACTTTATTGCCTTTGCAAGCGGTGCTCGAAGGGGGGAGGGGAGGGTGGTTAGTTTACAGGGAAGTAGAATGAACCGGGCGGAGGGTTCATCAAGAAGAAACAAACAGAGGTTTCACACCATAGCCTGGCCAGTCACAAAACTCGTTTTCAAAGCTTCTCTGATGCGCACCGCGCCCTGCTGTGCTCTTCTAACCGCCCTGGTGTCTGGCTGTGCATAATCAGCGGCCAGGCGATTTGCCTCAACCTCTCACCCCGCCATAAATGTCTCCCCCTTACTCTCACAGATATTGTGGAGCGCACAGCAAGCAGCAATAACAATGGGGATATTCTTTTCGCTGAGGTCTGAGCGAGTCAGTAAGCTGCGCCAGCGCGCTTTTAAATGTCCAAATCCACATTCCACCACCATTCGGCACTTGCTCAGCCTATAGTTGAACAGGTCCTGACTACTGTCCAGCCTGCCTGTGTACAGCTTCATGAGCCATGGCATTAAGGGGTAGGCTGGGTTCCCAAGGATCACGATAACCATTGGGGATGTTGAAATGCCTATCTTCTGGTCCGGGAAGAAAGTCCCTTCCTCCAGCTTTCGAAACAGAGCAGAGTGCCTGAAGACGCGAGCATCATGTACCTTTCCCGGCCATCCCACATTGATGTTGGTGAAACGTCCCTTGTGATCCACCAGGGCTTGCAGCAGCATTGAAAAGTACCCCTTGCGGTTTATGTACTTGGTGGCTTGGTGCTCTGGTGACAAGATAGGGATATGGGTTCCATCTATTGCCCCACCACAGTTTGGGAATCCCATTGCAGCAAAGCCATCCACTATGGCCTGCACGTTTCCCAGAGTCACTACCCTTGATATCACTAGGTCTTTGATTGCCCTGGCAACTTGGATCACAGCAGCCCCCACAGTAGATATGCCCACTCCAAATTGATTCCCGACTGACCGGTAGCTGTCTGGCGTTGCAAGCTTCCACAGGGCTATCGCCGCTCGCTTCTCAACTGTGAGGGCTGCTCTCATCCTGGTATTCTGGTGCTTCAGGGCAGGGGAAAGCAAGTCACAAAGTTTCATGAAAGTGCCCTTACGCATGCAAAAGTTTCGCAGACACTGGGAATCGTCCCACACCTGCAACACGATGCGGTCCCACCAGTCTGTGCTTGTTTCCCGGGCCCAGAATCGGCGTTCCATGCCATGAACCTGCCCCATTAACACCATGATTTGCACATTGCTGGGGCCCGTACTTTGTGAGAGGTCTATGTCCATGTCAATTTCCTCATTACTCTCGTCGCCGCGCTGCAATCGCCTCCTCAGCTGGTCCTGGTTTTGCTTTGACATGTCCTGGCTCTGCATATACTCCAGGACAATGCGCGTGGTGTTCATAGTGCTCATAATTGCCGCGGTGATCTGAGCGGGCTCCATGATCCCAGTGCTATGGCGTCTGGGCTGAAAAAAGGTGCGAAACTGACGGAGGGAGGGAGGGGCGAGTGACGACATGGCGTACAGGTACCGGGAATTAAAATCAACAAAGGTGGCTGTGCATCAGGGAGAAACACAAACAACTGTCACACAGAATGGCCCCCCCAAAGAGTGAACTCAAAACCCTGGGTTTAGCAGTCCGTTGATTTCACGGAGGGAGGGGGAAGCAAATGAATACATCTATTTTTTACATCTTAAGCTGTCAGCAGATGGTGCAGCATGAGTGATAGCCCTTGGCATCTTCTGGGTGCCTGGCAGAAGATACTGTACTAAGACTGCTAGCCATCATCGTCAAGACGGTTCAATAGGACTGCCGGCAGGACTGAGTCTCCAGGAGACAAAGCATGTCTGCCCAGGTGCCTCTGATTGAACTGGAGTACGACGACGATGGATACCAGTCGTAATACACCCTCTACTGCCAAAAGGTAATTAGCTGCTGCTGTGTAGCAATGCAGTACCACGTCTGCCGGCACCCAGATGACATATGGTGACAGTGAGCTGAGCTGAGCGGGCTCCATGCTTGCCGTGGTATGTTGTCTGCACAGGTAACCCAGGTAAAAAGGCGCGAATCGATTATCTGCTGTTGCTCTGACGGAGGGGGAGGGACCTGACGACATGTACCCAGAACCCCCCGCGACACTGTTTTGCATCATCAGGCATTGAGATCTCAACCCAGAATTCCAATGGGCGGCGGAGACTGCGGGAACTGTGGGATAGCTATCCACAGTGCAACGCTCCGGAAGTCGACGCTAGCCTCGGTACTGTGGACGCGGTTCGCCGACTTCATGCACTTAGAGCATTTTATGTGGGGACACAGACAATCGACTGTATAAAACCGATATCTATAAAACCGGCTTCTATAAATTCGACCTAATTTCGTAGTGTAGACATACCCTGAGTCAGGGTGAAGCAATGGAAACAGTTACAAGCATGTTCAGAGCTCTTTTTGTTTAAAATATCACCATGTTTATTTATCACCGAGATTTGTGGTCTGCTACTGTCCACTTTAAGTATTCAGACATTTTGGGGTTTTTTTAAACTGTATGAATTACACCTGTACAATAGCATGGGCTTTCACCTTAATTACTTATAAAATCTTGAAAATTCATTCATTCTTTATCTCAAAGAGAAAGTGCTGTAAGTCTGGGGAGGTTACAAAATATTTTCCATTTGTAAAAGATGTGAATCGCAACGTTCAGTGTGAAATGGAACTCAGCCTGAAGTGTAGTGTCACAACCAAGGCCTCCATCATTAAATATAGCATATTTTTCAAAACATTGTTTTAAAAAAAAGTTGATACCATTTATAAATTATATTCAGGGAGTGGAATTAAAATGTGAAAGTAATAAGTTTTTGGGGGGCAGTGAGCATGTTTCTGTTGTGTGTTAGTACAAGTGAGCCCTTATCTCTGCAGCACATAAGCCCTACCACAACACAAATAATATAAGATTAATATAAAATACAACAATACTATTTGTTAGCCTGTTTTTAAAGGTTTTGGGTGATTTTAATGGGACTTGCGTTCTTAAGTCACTTAAGTGCTTTTGAAAATTCCATCCTTCATCTTAAAAGGGACAATTTACTTCAAATATTTTTCTGTTTTGTTTGTCTGATTTGTGGGATTAGCTAATAACTGATCTATGAATATATCTGTCCAGGGAATAATGCTAATAGTAGCTATGTTAGAACTGTATATCTATTTTTAAATGGACTTAATATTTTAAATAAGAGAGAAAAGAAGAGAATCAGTAACTCACAACCAGACATGCTGATATCTGACAGCAGCCTGACACAGCCCTTTATCTCATTCTCCATTTAATGCCAGGTCTAATACTAGCAACTGTGCTCTTAATTACATAGATAAGCACCTTCTCAGCAGTGCGAGGGTCCAGACTGTTTAAAGAAACCACACCAAACAAGCACACAGAGAGAAAACATCTGAAATAGTGAGAACAACTGTGGGGATATGCAATTATAGCATGAATGTGTGCAAAATTGTATGTCCAGATTTCTCAGACAGGTGCAAATCTCTAAAGGGCGCATTTAAACAAATTCCAGGCTGCAGCAAAGGTGGGTATATATCTTGTGAATGAGCAGTAATTTCTAGCAAGTAATGAAGTGTATTGTATGTAAATACTAGAAGAAGAATAGATTGCTCACATGGCATACAGAACAGAATTATATAAAGGATTAACATGTCCTCATTGTTGCAAGATTACTGCACATCCAATGTTGCAATTCACTTTTTAAATGAACTGTTTGAAAAAAGGAACTTTCTTATAATTAATCCTTTCTCCCTTACATCATCTTAAGAATACACATTAACTTACAAAGCCCAGGGCAGAACACTATCACTCATTTACTGGATCAGCCAGCCCCATTTATTTTTAAAAGTAGGACATTTGCCATTTGAATCTTGTTTGCTAATCTCTAGCACTATATTCTCCCTTCTGGATAAATGTATGATACGTTTTTTCAAGCTTTTAAGGCTCCTACAGTAGGGTGTCATCTAAGGCATGCAACATGTGAAACAATTCACTAACCTTTCTCTCCCATAAAGAAGTGTTAAGAAATCACCTGAGGCCATAAACTTCCCTGAGAACCCAGAGATTATTTAACAGCAATCCCAGTTCCAAGGCAGCAACAATTCCAGTTTCTCTCCATAGAGCAAAGCCCACGGCAACCCAGCAGCTCTCCTCGTTTTTGCTAGATAAAGACGACCAATCTATCAAGCTCTATATCAAACATATCTCATCAATATACCAATTAGCGGTCTTCTGCAATCCTCACTTGTCAAACTATCAAACCCTTTTAATAGTCACAGGGCCAAAATAGGCTCTGAATTTACACCAACCATTTCTTCCTTAACCATCATTATGATCCTGTAGTCTTCCATACAGGAAGGGACAGAGGAGTGATGGTTAGGGAACGAGGGCGGGGTACAGTTGACTTTTAGTTAACATGGTAATAGAATCCAAAAATATTACTAATTTATTTTCCTGATATAGGTCAATCTGAACTACTTACTCTAAATCAAGAAATGAGTAAGGAATTATACAAAATGCTAGACCATAGCAATCAAATTAAGTTGACAATCTTATCAGCAAGACAACTGTAAATGAGGTGGAAAGTACTGTTGAGGATTAATATGATTCAGTCATATTAATTTCCAAATATATTTTGGTCATCTCCCCCGTGATTGCATTAATGTCACGATGCAAATTGGAGTTCACAGTATATTTCAGACCGCTTTAGATTTATAACTATTCAGTAACACCAGAAAGTTCTATCCTGGAAGGTTTAAAATCATCTATAGTCTGTCAGAAAATTCTAGAACAAGCATAATTATGACAGTATACTAAATCAGAGTTCCAGCAAGGATAGGAGACAGAAGGGGAAAAATATCTTTAACTATGTGAAAAAGGATAATGGAAGAAAGTCTCTTTTTGTGAGAAACAAAATGATCAGACTTGCAGGTTCAAAGATAAAGTCTATTAAATATATTATTTTACATTTATTTAGTACCTTTAGTCAAAAAGTCTGTGGAAGAATTTTACAACCATTAATTATATTCCACAATACCTCTTAGAGGGAGGTAGGAGATGCTGAAATCATCTCACCATTGAAAGGTAGCTATCTCTAGGGAAAAATTCAACTGGTAATAACACACAGCATTGTCACACAGCAATTTAGGGATATGAATTGAAGGAAACAGCCAAATCTTTGGTCCCTTCTCTGGCTGCTGAAAAACTGGCTTAACTGGCCCATGTGGGAGGCAGAATGTAATTATGTAAACAGGAGTTTGGCCAGGACATTAAGGCTAATAGTTCTACTTCTGCAAAAAGTATCATGAAAACCCAAAAGTGGGGCAAGCAGATTTTACTATTGCAACATAAAACAAGTACTTTTCATAGCACTGTGCAGTTTAATAATATACTTGGTCTCTGGATCAGAACAGTCAAAGAGAAAAAAAATCAACTGCTGAATCACTAACTACACCTCTACCCCGATATAATGCTGTCCTCGGGAGCCAAAAAAAATCTTACAGCGTTATAGGTGAAACTGCATTATATCGAACTTGCTTTGATCCGCTGGAGTGCGCAGCCCCGCCCCCCCGGAGCACTGCTTTACCGCGTTCTATTCGAATTTGTGTTATATCGGGTCGTGTTATATCGGGGTAGAGGTGTATTTGCATCACTCTGATTTTCCTTGGAAGTCTCTCCTCCAAATATTGACAATGTCCAACTTTCCATAGTTTGCTTGGAAACTGTATTGCTTCAGACCATTGCTGAGAGATGTTGCACACAGAGTAATCATGATGTCTGTTATAAGGTTGCCTAACCATTTCCATGATCACCCTATTTTCAATTGTTTATAACTTTGACAAATGTTAACCTTTCAGGATGAAGTTTTCCATGGTTGCAGACTGCCTCAAGTTGATTTTTTGGGGGAGGGCAGGAAGCAGAGGGAGGATTAATCAAAAACAGTGCCACCGTTTTCAAGAAAGAGGTCAATGAAAAAGAGCAAGTTTTGGCTATGTTAAAAAATAAAATTCCCACCATCTTTTGAACAGCTTTAGCACCTCAGTGGTTTGAAATAGGAACTTGAAGTTTGAGAAAGGAATAGTTCTGAGGTCAGCCATTCACTGTCCCCATGAAAATCCATCCAGATTTTACCAAGTTATAAACCATGTAAAATCGCCACTTTTGCACATGCACAATAGAAATTGTGTCACTTCTGAAAGTTCAAACTCATACTGCATCATTCTGAAATAAATGCACAGCACTATATGTCCATACAGGACACAAGCAAAACAGCAGCAATAACTTCAGCTGCTGTTTTCCCTCCATCAAATACCCTTTGGCCTAGGGTAAGCAATGTAATGATCATGAGGGTTATTAAATAACAAACCTGTGAACGAGAAAGAAATAAAACTGATACTAGACGTTGCTGTGCTAAATAAAGAACATTAATAACAATTAAATAAACTAAGAACCTTCAGCATTCTTTGAATAATTCTGGTAAGAATGGGTAATAGGGAGTGAAAAAACACAAGAAAACCAATTTTGTCATCTAAAAAATCAGGGTTAATTTAAAGTTTTGAACTTACAGTAGCACAGAAGTGTAGGGTTGGAATTGTTGAATTATTTCTCCTAATTATTTTACACCATTTGGAACATAAAATATGCTTAAACCTTTGTAACAAATGTGACTTACCTGAGACCCTAGCCAGTGCCGTGCTCCAATAGAGTTCCATGGTGGCCAGGCCATCACCAGCATGGTGCCTGCTGGGACATCACTCAAATCAGAAGCAGATTAGCTACATCAGAAAAGTTCTTTTGAGGACCTAGAGGTGAAAAAAAACCCAGTAGGTTTAATGTTGGGCTGAAAGGCATTCAGAACATTACAACTATTGGGGGCACTCAGCACATATAGTTAAAGTTGCTGAAATTTTGTAAGTCATCTTTATATCTTCCAAATGTTGGAAAAACAAGACATGGACTTTTAAAAGGTTGCATTTATCTGCTCAGTGCCGGAGACCCATCTTGCTTCTGTCATCTTTGAATGCTAAAGTATGTTTTGGGATTTTTGGGGGGAAAGGGGTGTTTTGGTGGAGTCACTTTTTGTGATTCATAATGACAAGTCACAAGAGAGACTGAAGCTAAGTTAGAAAAGGAGCAGTACTAGTACCATTAATGTCAATAGAGTTCCATGCTTGATGCAATGGTAGGAGTGTTGCCCTAACAATAATGAGACTTTGCTTTTTGTGCATGCATACGTACACACACACACTTGCCCCCTGCACAGACAAATGTACAATGCAGATGTAGGAAAACTCTTACTGTAATCACTATATTATGAAAGAAGCTAAAAACAAAGTAAATTAAGTAATTATCATAACATGGCAGGAAGGTCAGTTAGTTCTTAAGAAGCTACCCATCATTTTTTCCACCAGCTTTATTTAAGCAGTGCTTCTGCAGTGGACAGGGGTGGCTCTATGTATTTTGTCGCCCCAAGCATAGCGGTCAGGCGGCCTTCGGCGGCGTGCCTGCGGGAGGTCCGCTGGTAACGCGGATTCGGCGGCATGCCTGCGGGAGGTCCACCAGTGTCGCGCCATCGGCGTCCCCGCCGCCGAATTGCTGCCGAAGCTGCGGGACCGGCAGACCTCCCGCAGGCACGCCGCCAAAGGCCGCCTGACTGCCACCCTCACAGCGACCGGCAGGCCACCTCCTGCGGCTTGTCGCCTCAGGCACGCGCTTGGTGCGCTGGTGCCTGGAGCCGCCCCTGATAGTGGGGTGGCAATATGACAGCTGCCCAGCCAGTATCTCCTACTGTCCTCTTAACAGTCCATTCCCTTTTATATTACATTTGTCTCAGCTAAAACAATGAAAGTAAACTAGTAAATTTTGTTTCTGTTTTAGAGTCAGCTTTTGGTTTTTGCACTCTTGGGTTCTGGTGCACTTGCACAAGTGTTTGGGAGAATGTTTATTTGTTTAAAAAAATCTGTTGCCATTTTAATTTAAACAACATTTATGAAATATTTCTAATTAAATTCTGTAAAAGTCCATTTTACAAAAAGTAAAATATGGAAAACATTTCACCTGAGACCAGAACTGTAACCACAGTGGAGCGAGCAAGGCAGCTACCCAGGGCGCAAAGTCACAGGGGTGGAAAAACAGGGACAAAGATGACGTGTGTATGTGTGTGGGGGGGGCACATTGGGTCACTGAGGTGAGTCAGGGGATGGAAGTGGCGCTCCCCCCCAAGGGGGCATGCCCAACAGTTTGAAAACCGCTATGGCGCAGTCACATGCCCCCCCGAACCTTTAAATTGTGCGCGCCCCCCCCCCACTAGCAACAGTTATGTGTCATCTCTGAATGCGGCAGAAAAATGATGAAAAAATTGGTAGGGGGCACAAATAGGCTTACTTGCCCTAGCGCTAAAATGCTTAGTTACAGCTCTGCCTGAGAGAGTCCCTTTAACTTGTACCAGCTGTTTTTTATGGTTAGGCTTAATCACAAAGACAAAACTGCTGCTAACAGGGTGTGATGGGAAAGGCCCCCATCCCACTGACAGCAAGCCTAACAAGCATCCCTGCACTGAGGCAGTGCCAATTAAGCACACCTGCAGAGCATGCTGCACTTGGAGAAGGGGCACTTAATAAATTGAAACTGGACATAGAGGAGTGGGGGAAGTTTGCCCAATCTACCACAAGGGCAGAACGACCCAGTCTAGTAATTCATCACTTTCTTTCTATGGCCTGAGGCCAGATAGCATAGTTTTCCCATGTACTTTTTGAGAAGAACTTTTTCTGTTGGCTAGATATGTTACAACCAAAAACAAATAATCCAATGTCTTAATAAATCTTTCTTAACCATAATATCTACAAAAGCAAAGTACCCAATACTCTGAGACCTAAAGCTTTCTGTAAAATAAATATTTATATAATTAATACTTTTATTTTATTTTCAATATAAATAGCTACAACAAATCTAGCAAACAAATTACTTTATAATTCCATTATATCACTTACCAAACTACTGATTAAAGCACTTTACCAGTGCTACTCTTTGGTTTGAAGGGAATACTATTGGGTCCCCAATGGGGCTTTTGCCATTGAATTCAATGGAAGCAGACCCAAAGAAAGTGATGGCTATAGTTAAAGTTGCCTAACCCTTTCTATTGTAAGATCCTGTTGTCCATTGCTTATAACTTGGCCAAATTTTAACCATTTGGACTGAAAATTTCCATGCTAAGTGACTGCCTCAGGCTGACTGATTTTTTTTTTAAGTTCTAAAGGGCATGCTTGTGTTCATTTTAAACAAAATATGATTTACAAGGTACTTATGCATAAAGAAGCATGCTGTGGCTCACCACCCTAGGAACATTCTAGAAAAGCCCAAGAGAAGTGGGGTGAGCTCAACATGTGGAGTGGAGAAGTATAAGCATGTGATGAACAAATCTATATATGGAAAGGTTACATATGATTGGTTAGAGGTTTGTGTTATGTAACTTGTTACGTAACTGCCATGTGCTATAAAATAACGATGGGAGGGGCTCTTTGCTGGAGGGACTCTGTCTGATTTTTGTACCGGGGCTCTCCCTTTGTGCACACTGAATAAAGCCTTGTTGAACTGAATCAAATCAAATTGAATCGAAGACCCTTGATTCGGCCCAGAATCTGACTCATTGGGAACCACAAAATCCCAACAGTTCCATCAAAAATGGTTCAAGCATTTCCAAGAACAAAATTAGGGAAAAATGCATTGTTTGGCTAATTTTAAATTCTTACAGTGATTTCACTGAAAAGCTGTAGCAGCCTATATTTCTGAGAAAGGATTTGAAATTTGATTGCATGGAATTTCACTCCATCATACATATCCCGGACAAGATGGACATATGCTTCTGGCACACACCTCCATCACAAAACTCCACCAAACTACTTCTCTTGGTGTGTGATTGTACACCTTCTCCAAGTCCACAATACCATACTCAGTTGCTGCCTCTTTTCTCTGAGCTTCTCCATGAGGATTCAGAGACCAATTATAGCATCAAATGTACTATTCCCAGCCTAAATCCGTACTGACCCTTCCAAATTTCAATAGTTCCATGTAGACACTTTTCAGTAATCTTCTCCTATGCTTTCATAGTGTTTGTTGTCAGCTTAATTGGGTGACAATGTGCACACAATGTAATATCTTCTTTATGTTTAAAAATAGTCACCACAAAGCTTTTATGCCATTCATCTGGCATCTTCTTTCTTAAGAATATCACTGAAGAGACTTGTAAAATACTTGACACCTTCCTTTCCCAATGACTTCAACAAATCCATTGGTACTTCATCATGCTCAGGTGATTTCTCCTTTTCTGTTTTCCTAAGTGCCTCTACAGCCTCTTCTTCCTGTATGCAATCTATCATGCCCCAATTCATTTTATATGTTCTTAATTCCTCCTTTGGATTCTCTTCACTCATTCAAATAATCACTCCAGACTTGGTTGAGTCACTAGTCATTTACAATATTCTATGTTCATTTCTAATATGAGAAAACTCATTCACACCCTTCATCATTTTCGCTCTTGCCTTAGCAAGTTTGTAGCTGGTCTTTTCTCCCTCCCAGTCAGTTATATAGCTCATCACAGGCCAAATTTTTAGCTTAGCACTTCTTTTGGCCTCCTTTTTTGCTCAAATCACTGGCCTGCCATTTTAATGGTTACCTTTTTCTTCTCAACAGATTCTTTAACTTTGATTTATTTCTTTTTTTAAATGCCTATCCAAGCAGGCTGAGGTCTGGTGAATAGCATCAGGTGCAGCCTTCAGATTCCTAGGGAACAAGAATTCCCAGTTCTTGCAACCTCTTTCCGAGCGGGGGGAGGGGAAGGGGAGGCGGGAAGAGAAGATCCTTGACGCCTATTGCTCCTTCCAGGAAGAGATTAATAATTATTGTGGCTTCTAAGGGAGAGACATGGCCAAGTTCTGCAGCTTGAAGAAGTTACCAGATCACTGAGCTCATGCTCAATTTCTCATTACATTAAATAAAGAATAGGCCAATTAGTGTGACATTATTTGAGATACAAAACAGATGTACAAGCAGATGTACAAAACAAGGGCCTGAGACATTGTCATTATTCCCTCACCCAAAACTACTCTTCCACTGGTGTGTTGCTTTCAGAAACACCTACAAACTCTTCACCTATATCATCATCATTTTGCAAATGCATAGTTTGTTGAAAACGTTGGCTTAACAGCACCACAGACTGAAGTTCTTTCTCTAGCAGTCAGAGAATGGGCAGCAGCTATACAATCTTCCCCACACTGCCCCCAAGAATGTTCCTCAACCCTAGTGCAAGTGAAACCCGTATGGGAGAGAATTACCATGCTTACTCAGTTCTTGGTCTCTCTGCTGAGACTGCAGCAAGGGGGAAATTAGTGCCATTTGTTGTTGTTTATGATGCTCAAAAATGGACTGCAACCACCACTCACTTCAAATATATTATAATGCCTAAAAATGATTTTAAATGGTAAACACCAATCCAAGGTTGTTGTTTTTATTTAAGCATCTTTCTACAGAAAATAAAGAATTAAAATTGTTAAATGTATAAGCCAACTTTGTCATTTACAGGTATTTTTACAATGCAGTCTTTTAAAATCATTCTTCATTGGAAAAAAATCAGCCATTCATTGCTAAACAATTTTCCAGCACTGCCACTACAGATAGCTGTTAAACTATTACACTGTTGATTGTGATTTATAAAGCCCATAATGATAATCTCTAAGTGATCACCCTATACTGCCACTGAAAACATCCCTCATCTGTTGTACCCTGACATACCATACAATGATTCGCCATGACACACATATCTTATTACCTGCTGATAATAACCTATCAGCCAGGGTGACAGTTTAATTATACAGTACTTCTCCTGCTGCCAAATGACTGACTTCCAAATATTGCTGCTTTTCACCAACTTCTTAACAAAAAAAATACTTAAGCTTTTTCCTCTCATCCCCGATTTTACATTGGCGCTTTACTTAATGACCAGAAGACTGAGACTTCAGCAGATGGCTTAAATGTAGTGTAAGCTACAGTCTGAATGGGCTCCGCCATCTATTGGTGAACCGGGGGAAAAGACCTCCAGACCAGACCATATTTGCACAGACACACGTACTTTGCCTAGATGATCAGCAGGCAGTCCTACTTTGCTGAAGTGATCAATTTTGGCTGGTTTGGGGTTAAAATTCACCTTAATGTTGGATGAAGGGATACTAAAATGTTATCCTTATTGTATGAATAAAAGGGCAGCTGAACTGAATTTAATATGCCCTAATGGGGTGGGGTCCAACTAATATTAACCTCACTCACCAAGTGACTGGGGGCAGGGGTGGAAGTGATGCCAAATCCAAGTGAAAGAGAGTGGGTGGGGATAGGTGTTCCTACCTGGTGCTGTAGACTCTGCTAAAGGAGTTCTAGATGCTATTTGATTCTCCTCTTCCAGTGTTTAAAGACAGAGCTGATCTGACTCAATTGAGAGGTCTTATTTCTTCTCAATGACCACTAGAACTGAGATCACTGATGAGCTAGCCTAGGAGGCTGAGCCTTAGAGCTGGTTTGGGGATGGTGTCATGGTGAAAAGCAATGTAGAGGAAGAAACACTGAGGTTCCCCACTAGCAGGCAAATCACAAAGACCTGGAATCACTAAGAACACTAAGTGGTGGAGCTTCAGCACATGGCATCGCAGCTAAAGACAACAGCAAGCAGAGACAGCAGCGAGACTAGCGAGCAGCAACTGTGGTAGAGGCAGTAGCAGCAAGCAGCAACAGAAGCAGCAGCATCTCTAGCAGGCAGTGGCAGAGGGACCAGTGATGCCAGGGGGCAGTGAGCAGCAGCAGAGGCAATAGCAGCAAGCAGCGGCAGTGACGAAGGCATTCTGGGACTTCGCTGACCTCGGACAACCAACCGTAAGTGAGTTGCAGTGGAGGGGAAATGGAGGAGCGGTATGTTAAAGGGACTTTCATCCATCAGACTTTCACCTAGCAAGGTCAGAAACTGCGGCAAAGGAATACTGCCCAAGATACTGTGAGGTGGGTGTTTACTTATTTTTTGCTTACTTATGAATGTTGTGCTAGAGTTTCCCCAAGTTAGCGTGCCACACCCTCGCCTTTTAATAAGTTTACTTTTGTTATACAAAGATTTAGTGCTTGTGAGTAGGGAAGTATTGCCTCTTAGAGGCACCTGGGGTGGTGGCTAGCATTCCCAGATTTCTGGGTGGGGTCTCAAGCTGGTTCTGAACCCCTAGATATTGAACCCAACTGGACACTGCAAGACAGAGGTTCCTAGGGTTGTGTCTGGGACCGGAGATGTTGGTTAGAGTCATTCAGTTGCACAATCCAAGCAGCGGCTGGCCAAAAGTGCTCACTCACATAGCTGGGAGCAGCTTACATGCCAGAGGCTGTGTGTGAACAGCCCAGGAGGGGGGGTTCTCACAGCAGAGCAGGGTAAGGCTGGCTCCCAGAGTCGAGGATTGGAGTGACTTAGCAGACCACCAGTCCAGATAACACCAGAGGAACGTCACATATACCTTTATAGTATTCATCACCATGTATTTTTGACAGGTTTTCACGCCCCATTTTGGGCTTATGTCCCGCCCTCCGTTCCCATTTCCATTGGTGTCGAGGTTTGGCACCTGTTTATAGAAGTAATTTATAGTGATAAAAAAGTTTTCCCCTATGTTTTAGACTAATATTTGTCGTTTTTAGTAAGGGCAATTTGGAGTAGCATGCTTTTACAGCAAAGCCAGTGTTAGCAAAAACAGCTTTTGTAAGCCAGTCAGTGTAATTGTTGCTTTGTAGGCACTGCTACAGAGTATCTTTACGTTTGTTTTTGTTAATATTTCTGATAGGCGGTTGGATGGGGGAGATAATATCTCATAAAGTGGGAAAGTGTTTCCGAATGACAAATGCTTGCCTGTGCTAAAGCATAACAACTAAGGCCTGGTCTACACTAGGCGTTTATGTCGACTTTAGCGCCGTTACATCGACTTAACCCTGCACCAGTCCACACCACGAGGCCATTTAGTTCGACATAGAGCTCTCTTTAAATCGATTTCTGTAATCCTCCCCAACGAGGGGAGTAGCGCTAAATTCGACATGGCCATGTTGAATTAGGCTAGGTGTGGATGGAAATCGACGCTAATAGCTCCGGGAGCTATCCCACAGTGCAACACTCTGTTGACGCTCTGGATAGCAGTCCGAGCTCGGATGCTCTGACCAGCCACACCCCGGGAAAATTTGAATTCCTTTTCCTGTCTGGGCAGTTTGAATCGCAGTTTCTGTTTGGACACCGTGGTGAGCTCAGCAGCAGTGGCAACGATGCAGAGCTCTCCAGCAGAGATGGCCGTGCAATCCCAGACTAGAAAGAGGGCCCCAGCATGGACTGATCGGGAAGTCTTGGATCTCATCGCTGTGTGGGGAGATGAGTCCGTGCTTGCCGAGCTGCGCTCCAAAAGACGGAATGCAAAGATCTACGAGAAGATCTCTAAAGCCATGGCAGAGAGAGGATACAGCCGGGATGCAACGCAGTGCCGCGTGAAAATCAAGGAGCTGAGACAAGGCTACCAGAAGACCAAAGAGGCAAACGGACGCTCCGGATCCCAGCCCCACACATCCCGTTTCTACGAGGCACTGCATTCTATCCTAGGTGCGGCCGCCACCACTACCCCACCAGTGACCGTGGACTCTGAGGATGGGATATTGTCCGCGGCCGGTTCCTCCGACATGTTAGCTGACGGGGAAGATGAGGAAGGAGATGAAGAGGACGATGCAGTCGACAGCGCTTACCACGCTGATTTCCCCGACAGCCAGGAGCTCTTCATCACCCTCACAGAGATCCCCTACCAACCGTCCCCTGCCGTTACCCCAGACACAGATTCAGGGGAAGGATCAAGCAGTAAGTGTTTTAAATATCTTAACATTTATTTATAACAGAACTTGCATATTTTAAATATTAACAATAGCTAAAGTGCTTTCAAGTATGTAAACTTTTATTTATAACAGAACAGGAAGATTTAAAATATTAACAATGGGTAAAGTGCTTCTAAACATGTAAACAGGAAAGTGCAACAAAACGGGAATCTGAACAAAGGGTATCATGATTATTGTGTCTTTGGCCGCTTCAATGTATAGTCCGAACCATTTTAAGAAAATTCAACAATGTCCGCTTCATGATTACACTGCCCAAGACGCTCCACTCTTTTGTCCCTCCAAGGGCACCTAACCCAAAAACTGGTCGATGTGTCCGGGGATAGAGGCGAGATCCTCCGGGGAGAACTCCTCATAGGCCTCCTGCAGGTGTCTTTCCAGCCTAATTATCAGGTTCCTTGGCAAGGAGAGCTTATTAGGCCCCCCGTGGTAAGAAACGTTTCCCTTCCACAACGCCAGCAGGTATTCGGGGATTATGGCCTTGCACAGCATAGCAGCAAATGGCCCCGGTTTCTGCAGGCTGTCCCGAAGCATCCTCTCCTTCTGGCTCTCCGAGACCCTCAGGAGGGTGATGTCTGGCATGATGCCCTGCTTTGAATTAGGTAGGGGAAAGTTAGTATTGGGACTGCTTGCCCGTTCCTTTACAGAACTGCAACCGCCGGTTTACAGCCATGCGGTTTACAGCCGCGAGGGGCTGGGACAGGGGCAGAGTTCATGCTTGCAGGATTGCTGCCAGCAGAGACTCGCATTGCTTTCTATGTGAAAGGAGGCCAGTGCCACTCTTAAAGTTTTAAGCAGCCACAAGTCTACGGCTTACCATGTTTGCCAGCTAGACAAAGTCCGGTGTCCTGCCCCGCTCCTCAGCTCGCCACAGCAAGACCGCAGGCACTGTAGGCGAGGGCCGAAAATTCAACCTTGTCCTCAGTGCGCGTGTGATAGGTGCTCTGCATGGTCTTGTTCACAGAGAAAGACTATGTTCTCTGTTCACAGATACATTGATCTATCTCAGGAATTCACTCCCTTTTTCCAATTCCCACAGCCACATCTGCCCAGAGGCTAGCGCACATTAGGAGGAGGAAGAAGAGGACACGGGAAGACATGTTTGCTGAACTAATGGGATGTTCCCGAGCCCAGGCAGACCAGCAGACACAGTGGAGGGAGAACTTGTCCCAAATGCACCGGGCAAACATGGAACGGGAGGAGAGGTGGCGACAGGAGGACCAGCAGGCGACTCAAACGCTGCTTGGACTAATGAGGGAGCAAACGGACACACTCCGCTGCCTTGTGGATGTTCTGCAGGACCGGAGGCAGGAGGAGAGAGCCCCGCTGCAGTCTCTCTCTAACCGCCCTGCCCCGCCACCAAGTCCCATACCCCCCTCACCCAAAGTCCAAACACGGAGGGGCGGCAGGGGCCGTGAAAACTTTCACTTCACCCCAGCGGACTGCTATAGCACTAGAAGGCTCTCATTCCCCAAAATCTGAAAAGTCCTTTCCTACCCGCCTCACACAAGACCCCGTCCAAGTTTCACCCCCCCGTTCCATGTGTGGTTGTTAATAAAAAATACGTTTCTGTTCATTACTGTTTCCATCCTCTTCTTTTGAAGGAGAGTCTGTCTGAAGGGGGGGGAAAGGGGCTTGGTAATTAGACAGGACAGTCACCTTTAGCAGGGGGCAGGCCCAGAAGCAGGGCACATACACAGTGCAGTGACTAGTTACCCTGGTCAGTCTGGGAGGTGGCTTTCATGTTCTGTGGGGGGGGGCGGGGTTGCTCTGTGACTTTGTGGCGGGGGAGGGCAGTTTAGAAACATCATTAGCATCACAACACTAAACCCAGGTTTAAAACATTCCCGCGAAAACAGTAATGAAGACAACGGTGTTCATTAGCAAAACAGAACAGATTTTATTTTTTGGGAAGGGGGTGAAGGGGGTAACTGGGTAAAGAAACGGGGGCAAGTTCAGCTTCTGTGTCCACAAACTTAAAAGTCACTGGGTACCCTGCTCAGTCTTGAAACGGGCTTTCAAAGCCTCCCGGATGCACAGCGCGTCCCGCTGGGATCTTCTAATCGCCCGGCTGTCTGGCTGGGCATAATCAGCAGCCAGGCTATTTGCCTCAACCTCCCACCCCGCCATAAAGGTCTCCCCCTTGCTCTCACAGAGATTGTGGAGCACGCAGCAAGCTGCTATAACGATAGGGATATTGGTTTCGCTGAGATCACAGCGAGTCAGTAAGCTTCTCCATCTCCCCTTGAGACGGCCAAAAGCACACTCCACCACCATTCTGCACTTGCTCAGCCGGTAGTTGAAGAGTTCTTTTTCACTGTCCAGGGCGCCAGTATAGGGCTTCATGAGCTAGGGCATTAGCGGGTAGGCTGGGTCCCCGAGGATCACTGTAGGCATCTCCACATCCCCAACAGTTATCTTGTGGTCCGGGAAGTAAATACCTTCCTGCAGCCGTCTAAACAGACCAGAGTTCCTGAAAACCCGAGCGTCATGAACCTTGCCCGGCCATCCGACGTTGATGTTGGTAAAACGTCCCCTGTGGTCCACCAGTGCTTGCAGCATCATTGAAAAGTACCCCTTTCTGTTGATGTACTGGCTGGCCTGGTGGCCCGGTCCCAGGATAGGGATGTGAGTCCCATCTATAGCCCCGCCGCAGTTTGGGAATCCCATCGCAGCGAAGCCATCTATGATGGCCTGCGCGTTTCCCAGGGTCACTACCTTTGACAGCAGTACCTTCACGATTGCCTTGGCTACTTGCAGGACAACAACCCCCAAGGTAGATTTGCCCACGCCAAAGTGGTTCGCGACTGACCGGCAGCTGTCCGGCGTTGCAAGCTTCCAGAGGGCTATGGCCACTCGCTTCTGGACAGTCAAGGCTGCTCGCATGCGGGTGTCCTTGCGCTTCAGGGCAGGGGACAGCAACTCACAAAGTTCAAGGAAAGTCCCCTTCCGCATGCGAAAGTTTCGCAGCCACTGGGATTCATCCCAGACCTGAAGCACTATGCGGTCCCACCAGTCCGTGCTTGTTTCCCGAGCCCAGAATCGCCGTTCAACAAAATCCACATGCCTAATTGCAAACGTGATGTCCTCGGCGCTGGGTGTCGTGGTTTCTGACAGGCGTGTGCTACTCTCGGAGTTCAGGTCCTCACTCCGCTGCCGTAGCCTCCTCGCCTGATTTCTCTCTATCTGCCTCTGTGAAAGGTGGATGATGAGCTGCGAGGCGTTGACAACGGCCACAACTGCAGCGATGGTCGCAGCGGGATCCATGCTCGCGGTGCTGTGGCGTCCGCGCTGTCACTGACCAGAAAAGTGCGCGAACTGATTTCCCGCCGGCGCTTTTAAGGAGGGAGGGAGGGCGGGAGTGACGATTGGATGACGACAGTTACCCAAAAGCACCCTCGAGACATTTTTTTCCCCCAGAAGGCATTGGGGGCTCGACCCAGAATTCCAATGGGCAGCGGGGACTGCGGGAACTGTGGGATAGCTGCCCACAGTGCACTGCTTCCAATGTCGACGCTTTCCCTGGTAGTGTGGACTGACAAAGTTGAATTACTGTCCTTAGTGTGGACACACACGTTCGACTTTCTAATATCAATTGCACATATTCGATTTAACTAAAATCGAACTACTCTCGTAGTGTAGACATACCCTAACACAGAATGGCTGCCTACAAACTTTCACTAAAAGAGTTATCAACATTCCCCCTAAAACTCAGAACAGCTTTCTTACCCCATGATCACTGTGGCTGTGGCTTTTTTGTCCTCGGTTTAGATTTGTTTGTCCTCAGTTTAGATTTTTAAAAACATTAGAAAAGAAGAAAGTGGGTCGGGGAGAGGGGAAAGTGAAGGGAGGCGGGGGCGCTAACTCCTTATCTCTGGTTTAAAAAAAAAAAAAAAGCTAACTTTTTTACATAAGCTAATTTTTTCTTGTGTTTTTTGTATAAATCCAAACTTTAAAAAACAATCTTTTGTAATGTTTTTGTTAATTTTGTTTTTTTATTAAAACACATATGTAAACTCCCCCCAATTGCCAGTTTTCATATTCTTAGCCAGTTGCAGCTTTGGTACTTTAAAACCACTATTTTTAAAAGGATAGGCAAGTATCTTAAGCCTTTTTAGTTCACTAAACTTCTACAAAATATCCCTAAGAGTGGCCTTGTTTTCTTAGAGCTCAGTCAATACTGCTTTTTCATGTTGAACTTTTAAAAAAACAAACAAACTTAATGCTTCAAATAGGCCTCACTGCATACAGAATATCCTTTAAAAGGGTCATATTATGTTACATCTCAGTCAACGCTGTATTTTCATGTTAAATGTTAAAAAACCCTTTATTTAATATAATGAAACACTGCATGTTTAGAAGTGTTAAAAGTATGGGGGAGGAATCAAGGGAGGGTGTTCTTCAGATAGGCTATCTCTGAGCTTCATGCAGTCACAAAGCGATGTTTTTTGTCTTTTACAATCAGTATATGGAATAAAATACTTTTTATAACTTTCACAAAGTGTCTTTCAATGTAGTCTCACCATTTGTTAAAACTTTAACAGTATTTAAAAAGTTAGGAAAGAAGTCTGTGTAAAACAACAAGCAAACTGAAGGGTTGACCCCTAGAGCATTGCTAAGGCAGACTATAGTGCATGGATCACTGTCTAACCTAATTAGTCTTATCTGTTTTTAAAATGTAGAGAAAGCCACAGCTCCAGCCTGTGATGTATTATTTTAATAAAATCTATGGACCCAAAACAAACACAGGAGCTTGTACTTGTGTCTCAGCACATGGGATGCAAACATTTAAAAACAAAGACATTCTGATAATGCAACAGAAAAATTCAAATAAATCTAAAAGTCCTAAGAAAATGAAAGCTTAATATAACTTTCACATGGATTTGTTAAAAAGTGGGGAGGAAAATAAACTTCTCTCTGATCCACTGGATTACAGAATAAGGAGAATATAAACTAGCTGTTACTAAGGTTCTGTGGTTTTAACTCTGGGGTGTTTCTGCATGCTCCTTTTGTATTGAAACACACCTGTAAAAATGTTAAATAAAGGGCTGTATCTTCAGATAGGCTTGCCTTTTAGAGTGTTTATTCCTTTACAAAACTTAATATAACTTTCACTTGTATTTGTTAAAACGTGGGGGAAGAAACAAACTTCTTCTCTATGAGCCACCGGTTTACAGAATAAGGGGAATATAAAGTGGCTGTTACTAAGGACCTGTGGTTTTAACCCTGGGATGTTTATGAATGCTCTTTTTTTTTATTGAAACACGCCTGTAAAAATGTTAAACGAAGGGATGTATCTTCATATAGGCTTGTCTTTTAAAGTGTTTTATTCCTTTACAAGACTTAATATAAGTTTTACCTCTGTTGGTTAAAAAGTAGGGGAAGAAGCAATCTTCTTATCTCTGATCCACTGGTTCACAGATGCTGTTTTTGCTGCAGCTTCAAATTGTCCTCACTAAAAGCATAGGGAAAAGCTTTAAACCCTTTTTGTTAGTAAGGGTTTGTGGGTTTAACCCTGGGGTGCTTCTGCATGCTCATTTTTTATTGAAACACATGTAAAAGTGTTAAGTGGAGGGATGTTTCTTCAGATAGGCTTGTCTTTCAAAGAGGTCTTCTTTTCTAATCCACTAATTTAGAAAGCTGCTTCAAACTGTCCTCACTAAAAAATAACCAATGTTAGCAAAAGTATAGGGGAAAACTTTTTTTATTACTATAAACTACTTTGATAAACTGGTTGTCTGTGGTTTTAACCCTGGGGTAGTTCTGCATGCTCATTTTTTATTAAAACACCTATAAATAAAGGGCTGTTTCTTCAAATAGGCTTGTCTTTTCAAGTGATTATAAAATAGAGCTTTATTCCTTTACAAAACTTAATATAACTTTTACTTGCTTTTGTTCAAGAGTTTGAAAAGAAACAAACTTCTTATCTCTATGTTCTGGGCATCTATCAGCCTTCTTTCGCTCTTATTCACTGGCTAACAAAGCTGTTTTTGCTGCAGCTTCAAATTATCCTCACCAAAAGTATAGGGAAAACTTTAAAAAACTGTTTGTTACTAAGGGCTTATGGTTTTAACCTTTATTAAAGAACCTATGTAAAAGTACTACATGGCAGAAAAGATGCTTGGGGTCTGGTTTTTTAGATAAGAATAAGGCAGGTAAAGGGGGAGTAGTGAGGGGAGGGGAGGGAGATGGCTCCTGTTTAAAAATCTTGGGACTATAGGATTGGTTCCGGAAAATGTATTCTGTGACGCAGCTATAGAACAGCATCTGATTGGTCCGACCCAAAGGCGGAGATAACTAGCCTGATGGATTGCAAGCCTTGGGAGCTCTCTCTTTCCCAGGAACAGTCAAAAGTGTAAGATCTCTCTCTCTCTCTCTGATTCAACCATGTGCTGCCTCTCTTTTCCATTTGCAAAGGGGCTTTCTTTTCCCTTTTTCTGCCATGTTCTCGTTTAACCTATCTTTTTATGTTTCTCTTTTATTTAATATTTTTCAATGCTCTTTTCTTAACCTACCCTTATATTTAATATTTTAAATGATTTCCTATTAACCTACCGTTATACTTTTTACCATGTGCTTATTAAACAGTCTCCCTTTTTTCTGCCATGTGTTCTTTTTTAACCCAACTTTATATTTAATAAACATTTTAAATTTATTTCAATTTTTTATTCTTTAATAACCTGCCAAACTACTCCTTTAAAATCTCTCCTTAATAAACCTAACCAAAAATCTTTCTTTTCTTTAATAACTTGCCTCTATTCTTTCAAACTAACCCTTTAAAAACAAAAATCTTTATTTTTCTTTAAGGTCTCTCTTTCTATTCTTTAATAACATGCCAAACTAGGCCTTTAAAATCATATCACCTTACTAAACCTAACCAAATAATTTTTCTTCTGTTTAATAACCTTTCTTTCCTTTTGTCCTCTAAACCTAACCAAATCTTTCTCTTTTTTTTTAAATCTTTAAGGCCTCTCTTTCTGTTCTTTCAAACTTTTTCTCTAAACAATCAACCAAACATATCAAAGCACAAGCACACTGTGACCGTGCACCCCATAAAGCTTTATGGAAGTAAGCTTATGAATGTATATATGACATAACTGGAATATGTTTTATGCTACATATGGTATGTAACATAACATATCTCTGCCCAATCAAGAAACACTTAATGAACAATGGATCTTGGAAAACTCCAATCCACATAAGAAGTCTACTTGAGGACGTTCAAAATAGCATGTGAACCATGGCTGCTACCTGTAAGTTCTGAGTCATGCATGGACATGTGACTTGCACATGTGACTCCAAAATTCCATCTTGTAGCTGGGATTCTACACAGGGGGAGGGAGGGGTGTCCACCCACAAGAGAAAGTCTATTTCAGGGGTCGGCAACCTTTCAGAAGTGGTGTGCCAAGTCTTCATTTATTCACTCTAATTTAAGGTTTCACGTGCCAGTAATAAATTTTAATGTTTTTAGAAGATCTCTTTCTATAAGTCTATAATATAGAACTAAACTATTGTTGTATGTAAAGTAAATAAGGTTTTTAAAATTTTAAGAAACTTCATTTAAAATTAAATTAAAATGCAGAACCCCCCGGACCGGTGGCCAGGACCCGGGCAGTGTGAGTGCCACTGAAAATCAGCTCATGTGCCGGCTACGGCACGCGTGCCATAGGTTGCCTACCCCTGGTCTATTTAAACCCCTGAGAGACCCCTCCATTTTGTCTTCAGCTGGCTCAAGAGATAGCCTCTCCAACCCCAAGGATACCTGAAAGAAACTGGAACAAAGGACAGTAACTACAGGAGGTGTGAGTGATTGCTGGACCTAAACTAGAAGGAGACTAGTCTGTAAAAGGAAGCTTACCGGAACACCTCTGAGGGTGAGGTTTTATCTGTATTCAGTTTTCTTACTGTATTAGGCATAGACTTGCATATTTTATTTTATATTGCTTGGTAATTAACTTTGTTCTGTCTGTTACTACTTGGAACCACTTAAATCCTACTTTCTGTATTTAATAAAATCACTTTTTTACTTATTAATTACCCAGAGTATGTATTAATACCTGGGGGGGGGAAGGCAAACAGCTGTGCATATCTCTCTATCAGTGTTATAGAGGGCAAACAATTTATTTAAAACGGATTTATTTGGGGTTTGGACCCCATTGGGAGTTAGGCATCTGAGTGTTAAAGACAGGAATACTTCTTAAGTTGCTTTCAGTTAAGTCTGCAGCTTTGGGGCATGTGGTTCAGACCCTGGGTCTGTGTTGGAGCAGACTGGCATGTCTGGCTCAACAAGACAGGGTGCTGGAGTCCCAAGGTGGCAGGGAAAGCAGGGACAGAAGTAGTCTTGGCACATCAGTTGGCAGCCCCAAGGGGATTTCTGTGATCCAACCCGTCACAGATGCAACATTCCCCCTATTCAAACATAAAAAATAATTTAAAAAAAAATTTTAAATGGCCGATGGTGCCAAACCTCAACACCAATGGAAACAGGAATGGAGGGCAGAACATAAGCCCAAAGTAGGGCATGGAAACCTTTTAAAAAAAATGCGTGGTGATGAATACTATTGAGGCATATACTACTGAGAAGAGACATACTACAGAGTATATTAGTGAAATATGTGAAGTACTAAAGAAGATTGGAAGTGGGAAAGTATTTGTTCTGATGACTGACAATGCCACTAATATGAAAGCAGCAAGGGACATTATAATGGACAAATATCCACATAATACTGCAACAGGCTGTGCTTCCTGTGGCCTAAACCTGCTTCTTCATGACTTCATGAAGGTTGGCATATTGGAAATCATCTTTGCAAGAGCAAAAGAAGTTATAAAATAAATTTAAACTACTCATATTGTAGCTGCAATCTTTAAGAAGTGATAGGATGAAAAGCATGATAAGAATAAAATGGTAATACTGAAACTTTCTAGCAAAACAAAATGGGGAAGTGTGATGTCATTTGACAATTTATTATAAACAAAGAATCTTTCAAGAAACAGTGATAACTGAACATCTTAAAGTATTTAAAAGGATACGACACACTGTCAAATCTTCTGGGTTCACCTGCAGAACTCTCTGAAGATTCTACAGCCGATTGCTTCTGCAATCACTATATATGAATCAGACAAGGTAATTTTGTCAGACATTCCTCAACTTATAGCAAAGATAAAGTTAACTGTTTTTGAGAATTTAAGTGCACCTCCACTCACAAGTCAGGAAGAAGTAAAAGTGAAGGACTTTATTTCGCAGATGGGAAGAATTTTGTTACAAATCAATACATGCTGTTGCAAACTTCTTGGATCAAAAGTAGCAATGTTAATGATGATAGCATTGTTACAGTATTTGATTGTATTCTTAAACAAGCAACACACTTAGACCAGATGTTGGAAAAGTACTTTTCAAATGTTGCAGAATCTCTTCCGGTATTTGGTCCAGGAGTGTAATCTGGAATCTGCCAAGCATATTACTCCTACAACATGATGGCAAGGCCTTTGTACAAACAATCTTTGATTCCTCTTGCTTCTCGTTTGCTTTAGATTTTTCCATCTTCTACAGCATGTGAAAGAAACAGGTCAACATATGGAAATATACACACACAATCAAGGCTAATGTGAAAAAGTTGAGAAACCTATTTCAATTTGGACAAATCTTCAGTTTAATGAAAAGTCCAGAATCAGAAGTTGTGGATCTTTCAGACAAATGGATTTTGATTAGAGAAGTCACAAAGAAAAACTTGAGCTATGCTAGCACTTACAAGATATTAGTAACCAAGCTGTTTAAGTATTAGTATAATTCGTTACTTATAGGATGGCTTGCTTTGCCTACTATCATGACACTTACTCAATATATGATGATAATGCACTATTAAAGAGTCTGATGTTTACTTTAAAGTTTGGATATATACCCAAATTTACTGTTGGTCCTTACTATTGTCCTGTGTTAACTACATTATAATGAATATGCATAAGGATGGTCTTTTCCTGAGCTTTTTCTGTAGAGGCAAGAGTTTCTTCTGAATCTGCATTGGAACATCAGGTCTCTATGTACGTACTATTTCAGAGTTCTACAGAGATAGCCTTCCTTTTTGTATATCAGTCAACAATATTGATACTTTCTACTTTCAACATTTTTTCCTATTTTAGAGATGCATCAACAGGGGGAAAAAATACATTTAAGTACCTTAGGATGCGGCTACATCTCTAATACTAAATATCTTTGTCATTATTCAAAGTAAGGAATTTATACTTATTTCATAAATATACCTAGCAGTACTTTCTATGTGTTAACTAACTTATAAATAATACATCTCATTCTTAAAGAAGTAAATAAAGTTTAGTTTTGAGACGCAAGTAACAATGGCAGATATTCTCCTTTTTTTCTGGAAATAACCCCAAAACTTCCCCCCCCCCCATGCCTTCAAACTTTCTGGAAATTTTACATCTCTAAACACAGCAGAGACTGGGACCTATGGCTCCAAGCACGTACCACAAAGGGCAGAAGGTACCCTGTTTTGGAATTATGAGACTAGGACCAGAGCAGGGGAGGGGTGCTGTTAATAGAGTTAGAGTGTATTAATCTGTGATTACATGTTGGTGACTCACGACATCGTAATATTGCTGTGGTTGGGAGATGTGTGGCACCTCATGGGGACCCCGAATAGTTCCGTGTACTAACTGAGATTTTGTCTCTGCCCAGATAAGTGTTGGTTTACATCTAAGTGTGGCATCTATTTCTCAAGTTAATTCCTATCTCCTCAAAGGTTGTGGAAGGGAACCAAAGGGTTTGGGCCTAGTGGGAGGTAAGCAGGGTTCTCTCAGGCACATAGCTCAGGATTTGGGATCCACTTAAACGTCTTGTGTTCCTACTACACTCAATATCTCCTCAGTGTACCCCTTCACCAAATACTCTTCCTGTCAGAATAGATGAGCATGCTTATATTCATAGCACGGCACATGCTTTCCTTTCTGCCAAACAAATCAATTTTTCCTGTTCTTGACAGCCAGTGTTTTCACCCTCATCACTAATTGTGATAGGTCTCCTGCCTTGGCATTAGCCAACTGTTGGACAAGTTAGTCAGTCCAAATATGTCCCTTCACAAATAGCATTATCTATGCTAGTGGAACATTAATCTCATCAAGGTTAGTAGGTGCAAAATTTGACCAACCTTAGATGTCAATCTGTTCTAAGTAAAATCTGTTCTAAGAGACCTGATGGAATGGTGTTACTACAAAGGAGGCTGCATAACTAATTTTATTGATAAAATGTATTGTTTGAGACTATACAATAAGTTAGTGCACATATTCTCTGTAGTGAAAGGCTCACATGTGAGTTTAACTTTCCCTCACACTTAATCTATTCTTGTGAAATGTCAGTATACTGAAATATATAAAAATTCTATTCCATAAAATTTCCTAGATTTTTGAACTCTCCAGTGCCAAGTTACTTACAACTGTTTGGCAGCCAAATAATTAATATTTTCCAGAAGTCCAAGTCAATGCTTAATGTTAACCAGTGACTTAGCTGGAGTAAAATGTGATAAATAGCCCCTTTTATTTAAGGCCACATCTGGCTGACCTTTTAGAATTGTATGTCATATAAAAGCTTAGAAATTTTCATTCTGCAATCAGTTTTGCACCTAATTTGAGCAGTCATTCCTTCCTTAATGCTACTGAAAATATGCTGACCTCTTAATTTCCACATTTTGTAATGTAGCAATTGAGTGTCCTGTTTCTGACGACCACCTCACTGTTGGTGCAGCCATCCATCTAGGAAATCCATGTGTTGTGCAGAGAACAGAAACAGCAGTCATTCCAGTCCAGAAAGCCTAGGAGGCGGAAAGGGAAAGAAACGAACTGCAGGTCCAGCAAGGGAGCCCAGCCCCAGGCAGGAAAGAAAGGAGCAGCCTATTCATCTGGGGCACTGTTTCCAAATTAAAAAGTGCCAGTCCTGAAAACACATGCTTAACTTTAACCATGTGAGTAATCCCACTGACTTTATGGACTAGGCAGATGTTTACAGTGACGTACGTGCTTAAGTGTCTGCAGGATCAGGGCCTACTACATGAGACATGCCTTAAATTTTTGGTAGAAATGTCTTTCATCTCACATTAATTTTTTTCAACTCTACAACCTTGTCCTCCATGCTGTCCAAAGGGGTGCTTTCTTTGTAGTATATAATTATTTCTTCACTTGCATATGAATAGTGCTTGTAGAATTTGTTGGACTCGGGTTGTTGTTGTTGACGCCTCAAGGATATGGAGACAGTAGAAGGAGAGTGCCTACAGGTCAAGATCCCTGTTTCTTCTGACTCTTTCAGCCACAAGAACTCGTGGCTTTATTGTTTATTTTTACTATTCTGCTGCCAGCGGGGCTGAAATAGTAAGGAGGCAATGGCCCTGGAGTTAGAGGTCTTAACAAGAGGGGCTTTCTGCTTGTTTGTAAACACAATGTGGAGGATATTGGCCTACGAGATGTTATTAGTCATACAAGCCATTCATTATAACACATTAATATTTCTCAATTGTATTTTTCAAATCAGTAATTCTCAAATCTGCTGCTGAAATTTTTGAAATCATCATTTCTGTATTCTTATCAATTCTAGCTAAGGCTTACTGCATCAGTTTTTGACGTCAGTGAATGGTTTCATTTGTTATGGCGGAGCATATGCTTCCATTCTCTGAAATCTCCTAAAGTCAGTTGGCTTGTGCGAGAAATTAGGAAGGCAGCCACAGGGCCTGGGTCCAACTCTGATGAGTTTTAAATAAGACTCATTATGCCTAGCAGGAAAAATTATGATTCTTATAGATGGAGTCATCATACCAAGTGGAGAAACTATGGCTCAGTTAACAGAGACTAACCAAATATATCACTGGATAGAAAAGCAAGAAGCAGAACTGCCCAACCATATATAAATATATATATATTTAGCTCTGCACACTAACATATCCTTGTTAGTATAAGTTAGTGTAACATTATTTTCCTTCTTTTGTATTATTATAATTTGCAATGACATTGTCCTTGGTCTCTGTAGACACCGTGCGTCAGAATTTTATTCGTTGTTAAATTAAGCCTCTTTTTGCCCTCAGCTGACGCATGTCTGATCTATTTTTGTAAGCATGCAGTCTTCTGAAATTCACAAGAGCAGAATCTTTTTTTAAAAAATAAACAAATAATACGTTCATTATTTTACAGAGTAAACAAACAGGCACAATCCCAGTATTGCCAGCCTCAAACATTAAACAATCATGAGCAAGACCCCCACCCACCCACCTACCCAAATGAGATTATTTTTAATGTATTTTGGTCTGTCTTGATTTTTGACCTCTTCCTGCCCATCCCCATTGTGTGTATGTGACAATTAGCATTGCCAATGCTCCCAAAAGTATTCAGCATTTGGTCCCTGTTGCAGGAGTTCTCACCCCCACTTCTGCCTTGCTGCCTCATCCTTGCTCCTCCCGCAGCTCCTAGGAAGCTTCTTCCCACTCTCCCAGGCCTGGGGTGAGCTGCAGTGGGGTCCCTCTTCTCCCCCTTCTGTCCCTTCCCAGGTCTGGTGTTGCAAGGGAGGGAGAGTTGAGAAGCAGAGGAACTGCCCCATTGATCACAAAAGAAGATGGGCACGGGGAGCAGTGCCATTCTGAGCTGTTGGGCTTTTTATGCTCCCTGTTTTTCTCCCCTCTCCTTCTGTGAAAATGGTGGTGAGGGGGAGAGTCCTGCTTGCTTCCTTCAGCATGCCTACAGAACCACTCATCGCCCTGAGGCAGGGCAGTGGGGAAAGCAGCCCATCAGAGGGGGTTTCCCCAAGGCAGAGTTGAAATTCATTGGATGGCTGGAGCTTCTCACATCACTATTAGATTGGCTCTGGCCCCAGCCAAAAATCACAAGAGTTGGCAACCCTGGTTCTGCTTTGCCAACTATTGCCCCCCTGAAATCTAAACACCCATATTCCCTACATAGTGTCTCTGAGAAGCAGTAATTTAGATGCATTTTGCAACACAAGTTCAACTAGCGTTGCCAACCCTCCTGATTTCTTATCCTATCTCCCAGAGGTTACTGAAGCCAAACCAGGAGATTTTAGGTGCTGACACTCCGGCAGCACAGCGGGACTAAGGCAGGCTCCCTGCCTGCCCTGGCCTCGCGCCACTCCCGAAAGTGGCTTGCAGCCCCTTGAGGAGGAGAGGGAGGCAGGTGGCTCTGCACTCTAACTTCTCCCCAGCTCCGACTCCACAACTCCCATTGGCTGGGAACTGCGGCCAATGGGAGCTGCAGGGACGGTGCATGTGGACGCGGGCAGCATGCAGAGCTCCCTGCCCCCCCCCCCAGGGGCCGCAGGGACATGCCAGCCACTTCTGGGAGCAGTGTGAGGCCAGGGTACGCAGGGAATCTGCCTTAGCCCCGCTGCGCCACTGACCGCAAGCCACCCAAGGTAAGCACCTCCCAACTGGAGCCTGCACTCCGCACCCTCTCCTGCACCCCAACCCCCTACCCCAGCCTGGAGCCCTCTCCTGCATTCAGACTCCCTCCCAGAGCTCTCATCCCCTCCTGCACCCAAACTCCCTCGCAGAGGCCTCACTCCCACCTGCACCCCAAACCCCTGCCCCAGTCCTGAGTATCCTTCAGCACCCAAACTCCCTGCCAGAGCTTGCACCCCGCAACCCCTCCTACATCCCAAACCCTTGACCCAGGCTCAGCCCGGAGCCCTCTCCCACGCTCCAAACCCCTCGGCCCCACCTCCCAGCCCAGAGCCCACACCCCTTCCCGCACCCCAACCCCCTGCCCCGGCCCAGTGAAAGTGAGGGAGGGTAGGGGAGAGCGAGCAACTGAGGGGGGGACGGAGTGAGCACAGTGGGGCCTTGGAAGGGGCGGGGCAGGGGTGGAACCTCGGGGAAGGGGTGGGGTGGAGGGCAAGGCAATGGTGTTTGGTTTTTTATGATTACACAGTTGGCAACCCTAAGTTCAACAGGACAATATCCTATGTGGGAGAGTGGGGGGAGGGGGAGGAAGGCAGCTTTTCCTTGGCTCCCCTTCTCCCCTGCCACAATACCCAGGCTGCATGAAGCTAAGCTCCATAATTATAAGCATAGAAGCACTAGAGATAGCAGAAATTGAGAAAAAGAAAATGCTGCAGCATAGCCAGGCTTCCGTTCAGCACAGCTCCTACTTCCTTTTCCATGGTTTCGTTTTCCATACCATATAGTAGAGGGGAGCAGTCAACACTTACAGAACAAATTGAAGGCTTATAACTGTTTAAGATGTTGAGGTGGCAGGGTTCTAAAGTTTGGCATAAAATTAATTGCTGTACAGCTTCAATATTTACTTGCATATCTTCTCACAAAGCCAGCTGTCAATTGAAGAGGGAGGACACATCTCAGAGGCGAAGGTATTTACAATACACCGCTACACCAAGTCGGACCATTTTATGTCCAATACTTCAGAGCAATGCTAGTGAACTTCAGAATGCAACTCGTCAGTTTCACAGTGTAGATCATAGCTTGTTGGGATTCAGATGGGATTTTCTATCAGTTTATACCACAAAGCATGAGATTTGCTTCCATTTATTATTTTAGTTTGCATAGTTAAAATGTCATTAATAGTCCTATAAATTGCCCCAACTATTTTAAAATCTAGCCAAAACATTTGTCTCAACAACCGCTCAAGGGAGTGAATTCCACGGGTCAACTTTACTGCTGTGTAAAGAATATTTCCTTATATTAAATTCTAATTGCACCATAATATTGAGTGTCTCCTTATTTTAGGGCAAAATGAAAAGGGATCACTTTTGTATTTATTTCACCTGTCCTGCATGAGGCAAATAAATGGACATGTGTAAATACAAGGAAACATGTAAATAATGGCCAATGGGACTGCCACGTTGCTGATCATTTGACAGGTATTCACATAACACAAGCGGATTATTATAACAAGGAACTACTAGCATGTTCCACTATATTTGACATTGTAATCCATATTAGAATATATCTTAAAAGAACCAGGCTTAGGTATACAGGCTGGACACAGAAGAAGAGATCCCCTCAAAGACACTGCCTGGGCACAATATGGTGAATTTCCTTGCTTTTGTGGATTTTATCCAAGTAATTTTGCAGGCATAAAAAAGGTGACCCATGCCACTTGACTATCTTTAAATGGAAAATACAACAGTCATTTTTTTAAACAGCAGAACTACTAATGCATTTGCCCTATCTAGCATATTGGCCGGTTAAGAGCACAGTCCTAACATTGGAATCTGCTAGCATACCCCAGCATTACTTCAGTGGAACTTCATCTAGGTTGTAGAGTCCTATGTTAATGCATCTTGATGTTTAATTACACCTTCCCATTAAGCTACTTCAAGATCCTGAATTAAAGAGATGCCATCAATTAAAAAACCCCACACTTCTGTCTCTATTTAACCTATCATTATTAAAAGTAGCTCCTAAGACAACTGGAACTTTCTTCTCTTCCTCTCACAATGTTTACTTTGTGTATTTTGCACTATTTTCTGTATAATTACATCCACGGACTACAGCTGATTTTCCCTGTTTGCATAACTCTTTCACACAGCAGCAAGGGAGAGAATTTTTTTTAAATAGGAAAAGGTGACTGCAAGATTATAAAACACTGGTGGAGCAATCAGAGGCAGCTGTAGGACTGGAAACTACTGAGATACATCTAAAAGTTAAGCAGAACACAGTCCTTTCAATAACATTAAGATATAATCATATGAAAACAAATAAGAAACACAAGCCCGATGAATGTTGCTAAAGTTTGTAAAATACTCACAAGTCTGGGAACGTGTCTGCAGAGACAGCATCAGTGGAGAGCTGCCGCCAATGACAGCAAATCACGTTCTCCCCACAGCCCGCCCTGTCCTGTTTCACTTTCGGTTGTTACGAAACGGATGAAGACTAGTTAAGCCTCAGCAGGACTCAGTTGCTCGAGCTGTGACTGCCTGAGACTGAAGCTAATCCAGGAACTACTGCAGGGAATTCTTCCTTCTACGCACTGTCACGCTGTTAGGTTTGCAAAGAAAAGAAAACTACGGCGAGGGGGGAACGCCAGGGACCTGAAGGCGGGGGGGTTAACAACCCACTCGGCGTCCTGGGCTGTCACTGCTATACACCCAGCTGTTTATCAGTCCATAAAGGGGAAGGAAAAGGTGCAACCCCTCTATACAGAGTCCCCTCCCCCCCTGCACAAATTGTGGCCCTTCCCAGTTAGAGCGCTGCAGACGGGGCTCCTGGGAATGCCTCACCATAACGGGCTGCTTCACTCTCCTCCCCGTCCCTGCGCCCCAAACAGGAGGCGTTCCGGCAAAGCAGCCCCCAGTAGAGGAAAGAGTTGGCCCTTAGGAGAGAATGGGTGGCAGAGCAAAGAGGGAACCCCTTGAGAACTCAGAGCGGGGCAGAGAGGCGGTGCCCCCTGCTGCCTTCCCCACTAAGGCGGTGCCAGGGCAGACAGGCACAGCTGGCGAGTTTTGTGCAGCTATATGACCTATGCACATTTAATAAGCAAACAATGTGAGTCAGTGTAACCATGCATTTCAGCTTTAAAAGGAGTGTGAAGCTAGCGCTAGCGAAAGGGCACTAGCCTTCACAGCTCCAGCGCGGGAGGTCCTCTGTTTATCTCCAGGGTAGCAGTAATCCCTACTGAACTTTCAACTGGAGACCTCTAGAGGAAAGGCTCTGTAATTCATTAGCTGCGCGTCTTGCAGGTAGAACAGAGTACTTGTGGCACCTTAGAGACTAACAAATTTATTTGAGCATAAGCGTTTGTGGGCTACAGCCCACTTCATCAGTTGCCCACGAACGGTTATGCTCAAATTTGTTAGTCTCTAAGGCTATGTCTACACTACAGAATTAGGTCGGATTTATAGAAGCCGGTTTTATAGAAACCGGTTGTATGCAGCCGATTGTGTGTGTCCCCACCTAAAATGCTCTAAGTGCATGAAGTCGGCGGACCGCGTCCACAGTACCGAGGCTAGCGTCGACTTCCGGCGCATTGCACTATGGTACCTATCCCACAGTTCCCGGAGCCTCCGGCGCCCATTGGAATTATGGGTTGAGATCGCAATGCCCGGATGATGCAAAGCAGTGCCGCGAGGGGTTCTGGGTACATTGCGTCAGGCCCCTCCCCCGCCGTCACAGCAACGGCAGACAATAGATTCGCGCCTTTTTACCTGGGTTACCTGTGCAGACAACATACCACGCCAAGCATTGAGCCCGCTCAGCTCAGCTCACCGTCACCATATCTCTTCCGGGTGCCGGCAAACGTGGGACTGCATTGCTAAACAGCAGCAGCAGCTTACTGCCTTTTGGCGGTAGACGGTGCAGCATGACTGGTAGCCTTCATTGGCGATCTGGGTGCAGGCAGCCGTGGGGCTGGCAGCCGTAGGGCTGCATTGCACCAGCCCCTTGCCTTTTGGTAGAAGATGGTATATTACGACTGGTAACCGTCGTCATCGTACTGCAGTGGCTGTCGATCATGGGCACCCGGGCAGACAATGATGGTTATCAGTCGTAGTATGCTATTTTCTGCCAAGTGCCCAATATTGTCTGCTAAGCACCCAGAAGAGGCCGAGGGCTATCTGGGTGCTGGCAGACATGGGGTTGGCAGCCGTGGGGCTGCATTGCACCAGCCCCCTTGCCTTGATGATGATGGTTATCAGACGTATTATGCGCAGGATGGGGCAACATTGCTACACAGCAGCAACCCCTTGCCTTTTGGGCAGTAGATAGTATATTACAACTGGTATCCATCGTTGTCATACTGGGTATCAGATCGTGCAATAGACCTGAAGGCTAACTGCCAAGCGCCCAGTATTTGCTGCCAAGCACCCAGAAAATGCCAAGGGCTATCAGTCATGCTGCACCGTCGTCTTAAGATGTAAAAAATAGATTTATTCTGTATTCATTTGCTTCCCCCCCTTCCTCCTGCTAAACCCAGGCTTTTGAGTTCAATCTTTGGGGGGGGGGGGCATTCTGTGTGACAGTTGTTTGTGTTTCTCCCTGATGCAAAGCCACCTTTCTTGATTTTAATTCCCTGTACCTGTATGCCATGTCGTCACTCGCCCCTCCCTCCCTCCCTCCCTCCCTTCTTCCCCTGGTCCGTCAGATACTACTTTCGCGCCTTTTTTCAGACCAGACGCCATAGCCAGCACTGGGATCATGGAGCCCGCTCAGATCACCGCGGCAATTATGAGCACTATGAACACCACGCGCATTGTCCTGGAAAACATGCAGAGCCTCCTGGACATGCCAAAGCCAAACCAGGACCAGCTGAGGAGGAGGCGATTGCAGCGCGGCGACGATAGTGATGAGGAAATTGACATGGACCTCTCACAAGGCACAGGCCCCAGCAATGTGGAAATCCTGGTGTTACTGGGGCAGGTTCATGCCGTGGACCGCCGATTCTGGGCCCGGGAAACAAGCACAGAGTGGTGGGACCGCATCGTGTTGCAGGTCTGGGACGATGCCCAGTGGCTGCGAAACTTTCGCATGCGTAAGGGCACTTTCATGGAACTTTGTGACTTGCTTTCCCCTGCCCTGAAGCGCCAGAATACCAGGATGAGAGCAGCCCTCACAGTGGAGAAGCGAGTGGCGATAGCCCTGTGGAAGCTTGCAACGCCAGACAGCTACCGGTCAGTCGGGAATCAATTTGGAGTGGGCAAATCTACTGTGGGGGCTGCTGTGATCCAAGTTGCCAGGGCAATGAGAGACCTGGTGATATCAAGGGTAGTGACTCTGGGAAACGTGCAGACCATAGTGGATGGCTTTGCTGCAATGGGATTCCCAAACTGTGGTGGGGCCATAGACGGAACCCATATCCCTATCTTGGCACCGGCGCACCAAGCCACCGACTACATAAACCGCAAGGGGTACTTTTCAATGCTGCTGCAAGCCCTGGTGGATCACAAGGGACGTTTCACCGACATCAACGTGGGCTGGCCGGGAAGGGTACATGATGCTCGCGTCTTCAGGCAGTCTCTTCTGTTTCGAAAGCTGGAGGAAGGGACTTTCTTCCCAGACCAGAAAATAACCGTTGGGGATGTTGAAATGCCTATCGTGATCCTTGGGGACCCAGCCTACCCCTTAATGCCATGGCTCATGAAGCCATACACAGGCAGCCTGGACAGCAGTCAGGACCTGTTCAACTACAGGCTGAGCAAGTGCCGAATGGTGGTGGAATGTGCATTTGGCCGTTTAAAAGCGCGCTGGCGCAGCTTACTGACTCGCTCAGACCTTAGCGAAAAGAATCTCCCCATTGTTATTGCTACTTGCTGTGCGCTCCACAATATATGTGAAAGTAAGGGGGAGACATTTATGGCGGGGTGGGAGGTTGAGGCAAATCGCCTGGCCGCTGATTACGCGCAGCCAGACACCAGGGCGGTTAGAGGAGCACAGCAGGGCGCGGTGCGCATCAGAGAAGCGTTGAAAACCAGTTTTGTGACTGGCCAGACTACGGAGTGAAACTTCTGTTTGTTGCTCCTTGATGAACCCTCTGCCCCTCCCCCACCACCCTGTTAACTCTACTTCCCTGCAAACCAACCACCCCACCCTCCCCTACTACCCTCCCCCCTTCGAGCACCACTTGCAGAGGCAATAAAGTCATTGATACTTCACATTCAGGCATTCTTTATTAATTCAGCACACAACTAGGGGGATAATTGGAAAGGTAGCCCGGGATGGGTGGGGGAGGAGGGAAGGAAAAGGACACACTCCAATTTAAAACTTTAAAACTTATTGCTATGGAAATCATCTAGGGTGGAGTGAGTGGGTGGCCGAAGGCCCCCCCCACCGTGTTCTTGGGCGTCTGGGTGAGGAGGCAATGGGACTTGGGGAGGATGGCTGCTGGTTACAGAGGGGCTGTAGCGGCGGTCTCTGCTCCTGCTGCCTTTCCTGCAGCTCAACCATACGCAGGAGCATATCACTTTGATGCTCCAGCAGCCGGAGCATCGACTCTTGCTTTCTGATTACAAGTTGACGCCACCTCTCCTCTTCAGCCCGCGTTTCAGCACGCAACTTCTCATCTTCAGCATGCCACCTCTCCTCTCGCTCATATTGGGCTTTTTTAAAATCAGTCATTGACTGCCTCCACGCATTCAGCTGTGCTCTGTCAGCGTGGGAGGCAGTCTGAAGTTCAGTAAACATTTCGTCACGCGTCCTTCGCTTCCTTCTTCGAATATTCACTAGCCTCTGCGAAGGAGTAAGATTTGCAGCTGGTGGAGAAGGGAGAGGTTGTTAAAAAAGATACATTTTAGAGAACAATGGGTAGACTCTTTCACGTTAGATTTTGCTGTTCACAACATCACACAGCACATGTGCTTTCGTTACAAGGTCGCATTTTTCCTCTTATATTGAGAGTCTCCTGGTTTGGTGTGAGAGATCACTCACGCAGTGCCAGGACACAGATTTCAGCTTGCAGGCAGCCATGGTAAGACATATAGTCTTTGGGCTTTTTTAACCTTCTTAACATGTGGGGATGGTTTCAAACAGTTCTGCCCTCATTTCCCATACCAAGCACCCGTGCCATTTAAAATGGGTTTGCAATGTAAAAGGAGGGGATGCGATTTCAGGTTTAACATGCAGCACAAACCCAACTAACTCCCCTCCCCCTCACACCCAATTCTCTGGGATGGTCACTTCACCCCTCCCCCCCACCGCGTGGTTAACAGCGGGGAATATTTCTGTTCAGCAGACCAGGAAGGGGCACCTCTGAATGTCCCCTTAATAAAATTGCCCCATTTTAACCAGGTGACCGTGAATGATATCACTCTCCTGAGGATAACAAAGAGCGATAAGGAATGGATGTTGTCTGCATGCCAGCAAACACCGGGACCATACGCTGCCATGCTTTGTTATGCAATGATTCCAGACTACGTGCTACTGGCCTGGCGTGGTAAAGTGTCCTACCATGGCGGACGGGATAAGGCAGCCCTCCCCAGAAACCTTTTGCAAAGGCTTTGGGATTACATGAAGGAGAGCTTTCTGGAGATGTCCCTGGAGGATTTCCGCTCCATCCCCATACACGTTAACAGACTTTTCCAGTAGCTGTACTGGCCGCGATTGCCAGGGCAAATTAATCATTAATCATTAAACACGCTTGTTTTTAAACCATGTGTAATTTTTGCAAAGGTACACTCACCAGAGGTCCCCCCCTGTGTGCCCTCAGGGTCTTGGGTCAGTTCGGGGGTTACTGTTTCCAGGTCCAGGGTGACAAACATATCCTGGCTGTTGGGGTAACTGGTTTCTCCGCTTCCTTGCTGCTGTGAGCTATCTATGTTCTCTCCATCCTCATCTTCCTCGTCCGCCGAACCCGCTTCCCCGTTTGCAGAGAGGGACTCATAGAACACGCTTGGGCTAGTGGTGGCTGCACCCCCTAGAATGGCATGCAGCTCCGCGTAGTAGCGGCATGTTTGCGGCTCTGCCCCGGACCTTCCGTTTGCGTCTCTGACTTTGTGGTAGGCTTGCCTTAGCTCCTTAATTTTCACGCGGCACTGCCGCGCGTCCCTGTTATGGCCTCTGTCCTTCATGGCCTTGGAGATCTTTTCTAATGTTTTGCCGTTTCTTTTACTGTTTCGGAGTTCGGCGAGCACTGCTTCATCTCCCCAGATGGCGATCAGATCCTGTACCTCCCGTTCGGTCCAGGCTGGAGCTCTTCTGTGATCCTGGGACTGGGACTGGGACTCCATCATGGTTACCTGTGCTGATGGGCTCTGCATGGTCACCTGTGCGCTCCACGCTGAGCAAACAGGAAATGAAATTCAAACGTTCGCGGGGCTTTTCCTGTCTACCTGGCCAGTGCATCTGAGATGAGAGTGCTGTCCAGAGCGGTCACAATGAAGCACTGTGGGATAGCTCCCGGAGGCCAGTAATGTCGAATTCCGTCCACACTAACCCAATTCCGACCCCCTAAGGTCGATTTTATCGCTAATCCCCTTGTCGAGTTGGTGTTAGGAAACCGGTTTAAAGGGCCCTTTAAGTCGACAGAAAGGGCTTCGTAGTGTAAACGTGTCCAGGCTTAAGTCGATTTAACGTGGCTAAAGTCGACCTAAACTCGTAGTGTAGACCAGGCCTAAGGTATCACAAGTACTCCTATTCTTTTTGCGGATACAGACTATCATGGCTGCTACTCTGAAACCTGCCTTGCAGGTATCACCCAATAACTGCAATTTTAAGGGAGAGGGGAAGGAGGCTTTATTTTATTTATTTAGTTATTTGCTAACTAAAATCTACACTAAAAACATTGCAAAATCAAACACGGGGAAGTTAAGCATAATGATGGCATGTCCTGTCAGCCATCATTTACTCTCACTAATGAGCAACTAAATTACAATTTAGTAATTTAAGTGCAGTGACAGAAAAAGTGAATAATTTACAATATGTGTATATTAAACTGAAAGTATAAGTATGAATGTAATTTTAAAATAAAAATCTTATTACTGACATATAATAATATTAAGCACCCCAATTTAAAAAATATCACCTTCCCTGCAATTGTGGCTCCACTAGAAGAAATCAGTTTTTATTTGCACTTCATTTCCAATGAAGTCAAGGTCAGTTTTGTCACGGAATAATGGGTGCAGGATTGGGCCCTAAAAATTGCTAATACAAAAAAAAAAAGCACTATCAGCATCTATAATAGCCGTGTGTTGTGTATAAGAATCATAAAATCATGTGGGACAGCAGGGAGAATAGGAATACTGTTCAATGTTTACAAGGCTCCATGTACAATACTTAATACAATGGTCCATGATTGGGGTTCCTAGGCACTACCACAATACAAATAATAAATAACTACAGAATACTAACAAGATGTGACTGTTCTCAGAGTGCCCAGGATTGGGAGTCACTTTGTTCCCCCACCCCCAATGAGAAAGAGACACGCATGTGCTTAAATGGATGTTAGCTCCCCGAGACCACCAGCCTGTTAATCACCCAGACAATGTGGTCTGGTCTACACCAGCCCTTATGTTGCCTTTCAGGTTAACAATAGGTGCACCCCAGTCCCCAAGCTCCTTTGAAGCATTTTCCCTGTAGTGTCCAGGCCCTTAGCCACTGAAAACTCACAGTAATACCAGGTTTGCTGTCCCCAAGGAACACTGTACACACATTGATTCAACTTAGGATGTATTTGTAGTGATATATATATATATATATATATATATATATATATAAAATGTAGATATATTTATAGTGAAAACAATCATACATTTATTATCAAAGATCAAGATTTAAGAGATAGTGAATAAGGATAAAGGAAATAGAAGGGTTACATATAAAACAAAATCAATACACACTTTCTAGAGACTAAACTTAATAGGCTAATTACCTGTCTTGAACAGCTGTATTCCACTGAAAGCCTTCTGCAGCATTTCCAACTAAGGCTGTTGTGATCCCATTTTCATGAATGTAAGCATACTGTTTGTTTACTTCTTAGGTGCTTTCCTTGTCATCCAGTTATATTCCAGTAAACCTTTGAAGTGCACCCCCAGATAAGGCTCTTTTCCCATTGCTGTTCTTCTCGTCCTATAAAATTTCACAAGCATTCACATGCACTTAACACAGACTGATGATTGCGAATGAGACAATACTGAGTTTATATTTCAATAGGTAGATGGATAAACATCTCTGGTCTGGCAGGAAATCAGTGTTTCACCTCTTCTGGGGATTAACACCTTGATACAAACTATAAGATAACACCTGGCATAATGGCAGCACATACATTTTATGATGATATTCATAACCAGTGTGACACCAGCTTTCTTTTGATACCGGACATGACATTCTTTGGTGAACCAGGCTGCACATATCAGGATATTCTTGTAACCCCTTTGCCAGTTGGCATTAAGGCTTTCTTAGGGTCACACTTGAATATAAAAGAAAGTCAGCTGATGTTGAACAGTCCACCCTTGCATAAAAGCAAGAGTCCATGTGCTTGAAAGGGCAGATTTGACCTCAGGTATGTCCTCAAACAATTCTGCATAGGCCCACACTGCTTCTATAAACTCCTGCATGATTAAAGATGAACATGGTCCCTCATTTGCTCACATTAGTTCTTCTTCAGCCAGACCGAAACTGAGGCCTTCCCTCCTTACACACCCTCAAGCAGCTAGCCTCTCTACAAATTAGAATGTTGTTGATGACACATTTTTGAATGAAATTCCAGGGTTTCATCATGATTTGTGGAAGTGTAGGGATGTAGAAGTCATCTGAGTGCCAATGGCACAAGAAAATATGTAGAAGCGTGTTTGGGAGGGAGTCGCTTCCTGAGAATTTTTAACTAGAGCCATACCCCTGCATCCCAAAATATTTCTGCAGGTGTGAACTATTTGTCTGATGATATGGTGATGATATGACTACACGAATGTGGAGGAAAGAGTAGACTCTGAAGAACTGGCTGTTCTCCTTCCCTAATAGCTAGAGGAAGGGAGTGCCCAGACAAGAATAGAATGAGGAATGGCTGTAATTTTGTCTTCTCCCCAATGCAGCAATCAGTGGAGCTGAGCCTTTCCCATCTTAAATGGAGAGGTAGGAAGATGTATTTTGGCAAGGTAGGAAGGGAATACTAGTGTGTAAACAGTTGAGAACCTTGGTGGTACTCATTACAGCCAGTAGCAGATTGCTTTCCCCCAGAAATAAGGGGGAGTCAAGGAGGAAATTGTGATTAAGTCACAGTTCCTTCACTGATCTGCTCCTGCCTGGTGCAGATGCACTATCCCTTACTATGAGCTGACAGTAAACTAAGTCTAGCCTTTACTTGACTTGCTGTGCAAGTTATAGTATTCAAAATATCATATAAACAATGGCATTTGTTAATTGCCCAGGGCCAATTATATCATAGTACAAAAAACAATCTATAAACATTGAAAGGCTGTAGGGCAGATTTGGATTTATATTATAACTTGCAATACATTTAAATATATGGATTTACATTTATTGCAAATATATTTTTAGATGTGAATGTTTGCCCTATGAGAAAACTGACTAACTCCCACTTTATAATCTATATAGCATTTCATAGACTCCATCGCCTCTCTGAATTAAACTTTAATGAATCTTACATTACAGACTCTTCAGATTGGTTATTAAAAACTTTTGGCATCTTAAAAATGCTATTTAATTGTCTAGACACATCTGGTGGGCTATTAATATTCTGCCTTTCTAAAGTATGCATAGTAGTCCTGGCACATTGCATTTTTTTTTAATCTAACATTACCATTAAACATGAGCAAGCTTTACTTGAGCTAGATTGTTTTAACAAATGAAAATCATCCATTGTCATAGGCTGAAGACATACAATTGCTAAATTGGTGAAGTTATGGTAATGTGGAGGGAGATTACTGGATCATTTCTAAGGTAAATAGCAATATACACGAGAAAATAGGAATGTTTTTAAGTTTGTGAAACATAGTAAGTACTATAGAGAAGTGCAAACTAAGGCCCTAATCCTGCAATTGATTCACATAGGGGCTACTTGCACATGCACATGGCCCCACTGACTTCAATTAAGACTTTGCAATTAGGTGCAATGACCCTACTAGGCAGACCCAATTGCAGTATCACAGCCTAAAAGTTTACCATAAGATCTGCTCCTTGTTAAATCACATTACAGGAATAAGAAGATATTACCTCCAACTGTAATAAGGTACTTGTCACAATACGATAAATCAAAGCTCTTCAGTCTCTGATTCTGCAAAAACTTACCCTTAGGCATGTGCTGAATTCTATGTCTTCCCTCCAGGGTTCACTCAAGTTATTTCTCTCAAGTTAGCCTAGTGAGAGTGGACACACTGCAAAGAACATTCAAGCTGCTGTGTCCACAGGGCACTACACACGCTTGTGTATGGCACTAAGACTTCTGAGTGCACGACCCACTGTTCTTTGTGCTGCGGTAAGCTTAGACAGTCTATGAATTCTTTCCTTGTGAATTGTGGGAGAACTTGTCTGTCCTTTCTGGGCACATGGAGGGGAACTGTGGGAAGGCAGTGGAAGACTAGTGCACTCAGGTAGCACTAGCCTCTTTCCACACTGAAGACTGGTCATGTTAGCAGCAGATGAATTGCACTCCCTTGAGCTATGGCCAATGCCCCCTGCTGGGCCAGCCAACTTGAGTTAGAAGCACCACCACACTAGAGCTAAAGGATTTTGTGTGTGGATGGGATTTGAGTTAGGGGCAAAACTCAAATTATAACTTTAGTTAATACTGCAGTGAAGACAAGCCCTAAACGTTTGTAGGATTGGGGCAATAGTTTTCCCCGTTGAAATATTGTGACCGGGGTCCCAGTGGGGGCCAGCTGAGGTTACCCAATTAGGGTGAACTGCAAAGAATGGGACAGACAAACCCCAAAGCTGGTGGATAATTCAATACTTAGATTTACCAAGCCAGCATAAACCAGCTTCTTTATTACCTTACTGGTTACTCAGAAGTCCAAACAACACAGTTTCCTTGAAGTAACCCAGCCTCAGGCCTCCATCCACGTACTCAGGTCAAATATGATGAAGACTTCTGAAAATCTTATTTCATCATACGCAAGATAAGGTTCTACCAATCCCAAAGGATTAGACACATTACCTCCCAGGCTAATGAATATTCCAGATCTTACCCAAATACATGCTACAGCCAATTCTTATTAACTAAACTAACATTTATTAAAAAAGAAAATGGAGAGAGTATGGTTAAAAGATCAATATACATCAGACACGAGTTCAATTCTTGAGGTTCAGATACATAGCTGAGATGGTGAGCTTTGTAGTTGCAAAGAGTTCCTTTAGAATTTAGTTAATAGGTTATAGTCCAATGTCCAATATCATATCCAGGATGTACCAGCTTAACTGGGATCTCATCTTGCGACTCAAACTTCCCCTGATGAAGCATAAACTGATCTGAGATTAAAAGGATCAGGACCCAATGATCTTTTATACAATTTCAGGTCTTCTTTCACAAGTTGGAGTCCCTCGGGGAGCAATAGGCCCTTATTTCCTTAGTATCGTTATTAATTATTCACACAGATTAACATAAGGCAGTTTATCACTGATGCTTAGCTATACAAATTAACATAAGACAATCACCTGTTCTTCCACCATTCACCGACAATTTGCTATACATTTCAAAGAGAGATGACTACAGAGATATCCCGTGTTTACACTTCATTTAAATGCTAGGATTTTTTTTTTAATCTTTGAATTATCAGAATACAGCATAGACAGGGACTGTTGATTACACTGTTGACCACTACCCATACACATGTAAATACACAAAAACCACAAACATTATCTCCCGACATGTCTTTAAGGGTTGAATTTGAGTTATTTATTTTGCAGGATGTTTAACCCTTTCTGCCCATGTATCACGCATATAATAGGCAAAGCGGATAATACTGGCTATAGTTAAGTTTGGCCAACACTTGCCATTATAAGACCATATTTTTAGTTTCTTATAACTAGGGCTGCAGATTTGTCACAGTATTTGTATAAAAAATCATGGGACAATCATGGTAAATTTAGTAAAAGTCACAGGTTACTAAATTTTCCATGAGTGCTCCCTAATTTTTGATAAAAAAATGCCATGATAAATGAAATTCAACCACATCTCAAAGGCCAGCACCCTTCTTCTCTGACTCCTCCTCCCCCCTTCCTTGTCCCTAGGGGTGCAACAAAGGGAAGAGAGCCAAGAATCCCAGGACCGCCCCACCTTGGCCAGCTCTGAGCAGAGACTCAGCAGCTGCCACTCCTTCCCTCATGGCCAGGCCAGAGACAGAAGTGTCGGTGACCCTGTGTCTAGGGACCTGCCACCTGCACAGGAGGTAATGGGCTGGGGTGCCTACATCCCCACCCAACAGTGGAGCCCCTGTGTGAGTCCCAGTGCTGCAGGCTTGGAGGAGAGGCTCCAGCACTTCCCCGAGCCTCCTGCCCAGGCAGGAAAGAAGTGGGGAAAAGGGCTGCAGCCCAAATGCCATGGCTTTCCATGGGGAGCAGAGATGCTAGGGGCCCACGGGGCTGTACAGTATCTCCCTTGTGCTTTCTGGGCTGTGCCCTGCCCTGGCATCAGAGGCCTGGGATTCGCACCTCCCAGTTTCGCCTTCCCTGGATGAGACCTTTCCCCTCCCACTGCTTCCACCAGAGAGACCAGAATTGGCCATGATCTCTCTCCCTGGTGCCAGGCCCATATGGTGGGGGGCGGGGACGCTTGGCAGCAGGTCAGAATGGAGGGTACATGGACCAGGCAGGGGAGTTTGGGAGCCAAAACTGCTGGGCCTGGGGATGGCAAGGGAGCCCATCCCACACTCACCCAGAAGTGGCAGCTCCTGTGTCCCCAGGGCTGGGCCCAGCTCCCCACTCCAAACATTATGACCTTGCACATGGGGTTGCAGCACCAAGAGAGGGGCAGTCAAGCCACACTTGAGCAGTGTTGTGACCCCAGTCCCAGGGCCTCCCCTCCACACCTGGCCAGTGACCCACCCACCTTCCTACAGGCAGTCATGGACAGACAGAGGAGTCACATACGAACCGAGAAATCACAGTATCCATGACTTTTTCTGCATCATGACAAACCTACAGACCTACTTATAACTTAGTCACACCTCAACAGTTCGGGCTGAAATTTTTCATACTGGGCATCATCTTCCTCAGGCTAAATAATTTTGCAAAGTTCCAGCAAACTTGGTTCAGCTATTTTCTGCTTTTATAACAATAAATCTTACGTTTTGTTGAGAAGTGCTAGTGCCTGAACATTTTGGAGCAAGTGCCTAAAATTTGCTGAGGGCTGCTTTCATGTCAGTGCTGTACATTTTGCTGTTCCTGTTAAAAACTGCCAAAATATGGTCATATTATAAGCCTTTGAAAAATCTCAATTTGCACAGGCTCAGTGCACAGGATGGACTGTGCTCTGGGAATGAATCAGACCCTGCCAGAACAACAGATGCAAAATCTGCAGACACATTTACACTGGTACAATGATCAACATCCCCCTTTCAAGATTCATGGGTGCTACACATGCCTATCTCAACATGTGGTATACCTCATCCAGTGCATTAAATGCCTCAATAACAACTGTGTGGGTGAAACCAGACAATCACTATGCTCTTGAATGAACTCACTCAAGAAAATGATAAAAGACAAAAACACCATATCACCTGTGGGTAAACACTTTTCCCAAAGTGATCACTATATATCTGCACTATCAATCCTCACCCTCAAAGGAAACTTGCACAACACTTTCAAAAGATAAGTGTGGGAGCTTAAATTCATAACCTTGCTAGATACTAAAAATCATGGTCTTAATAAACACATTGGATTTATGGCTTATTACAGCAATTGGTAACCCACTAACTCCACTTTTTGTCCTTTGACCACAAAAGTGTTAATGAACCACTTCACCTTGAATGGTCCCTTGGAATATGTCTGGTCACTCAGTAACAGACCTGAGGGTGGCAATTTTGCAACAGAAAAGCTTCAAAAACAGACTCCAACGAGAAACTGCTGAACTTCAATTGATATGCAAACTAGATACAATCAACTTAGGCTTGAATAGAGACTGGGAATGGCTGAGCCATTACAAACATTGAATCTATCTCCCCATGTAAGTATTCTCACACTTTTTATCAAACTGTCTGTACTGGGCTATCTTGATTATCACTTCAAAAGTTTTTTCTCTTACTTAATTGGCCTCTCAGAGTTAGTAAGACAGCTCCCACCTTTTCATGCTCTCTGTATGTGTATATATATCTCCTCAATATATGTTCCATTCTATGCATCCGAAGAAGTGGGCTGTAGCCCACGAAAGCTTATGCCCAAATAAATTTGTTAGTCTCTAAGGTGCCACAAGTACTCCTGTTCTTTTTTGTGCTACCTACTTATGCTAAACTATCTATTCAACCTTGTGTTTAGCTGTGACACTCTGAGTACCTTTCCCAGACCTAAAGAAGAGTTCTGTGTAGCTTGAAAGCTTGTCTCTCTCACCAACAGACGTTGGTCCAATAAAAGATATTACCTCACCCACCTTGTCTCTCATTGTAAAAAGTAATAATTAGCAACGTCGTGTAGGAATTAAGATTGATCAGTTTTCATTTATTTCATATATATTTTCATAGTTCCATTATGTCCATAAGAGAGAAATATATTGGGTGAAATCCTGGCCCTGATGAAGTCAATGGCAAAATTCCCATCAAACTCAGAAAGGCCAGGTTTCAACCACAATGTATTTTTTTTTTCTTGTTAAAGGATTTCAGCATTTTTGGCAATGGAATTAGCTCAGTAAAATTCTGTTGGATAACAAATGTATGACCATTCCATACTGCTGTTATACTGAAGAAAAGAATTTGACATAATGGATCTCATACAAAGAACCAGTTTTGACTCCTGAATTACTAGACAAGAAAAAGCTGCTTAGCTAAAAGAATACGGTCTCATTACCTTTCTCTTGACACCTCCTGCTTGTCTTTTTAGTTTATCTTTCAGTTCTCTCTCTACAAAATCTTTATTTTATTTGCTTTGAGGAGCATACTTGGTAATTTGTTCTGTAAGTTTCATACTGCTTAGATGGAATCATTCTACATGGAGTCACTTTTCAATCTTAGATTTCTTAATTTATAGATTGTTTCCATGATTTTTGGTATTATCTCTTGTATGGACAGTTTATAATTCTGCTTTTCTGATATCCTTTATATTTTTGAATCTTCCAGTCAATGGCTATTGAACTCTTTTTTCCCCTAGTAAAAATAAGTTGAACCTTATTAACCTTTCTTCACAATAACAAATATTGTTTAAGTCTGGTATTCTCCTGAAGCATTCAATACTTATATGCTCCCTAGAGAAAGATACTGCTATCCATCCAGTACAACTGAGGAAAAATGCTTGTGAATTTTTCCTTCTTTCTTCCCTACAATCCTCCTCCCCCCCCCCCCCCCCCGCATCTTTGCATAATGTTTTGTCAGCTCTCTTGGCTCCCAGATGTTAGTTCAGTAAAATTTCTCCTAAATTCCAGCCTCTGTGCCTTCAATCAAGTTATATTTTTCTAGACCGTCTCTCATTAAATCCTGTAATTTTAAAATATTTTGCCCCAACTTGTCTATGGTTGCATGGAGTACTCTGTAGTCCTTTTTGGAATAACAAATTTTTCAATTTCCAGTCTGCAGGAGGAAGATATTATATGAGCTGGGTATGCTAACCCCATCTGCATCCTCTGTTTAATCTACATTTTTGGAATGTTACCTCTTTTACTCAGCCCTTATCATTGGGGGGAGGGATAGCTCAGTGGTTTGAGCATTGGCCTGCTAAACCCAGGGTTGTGAGTTCAATCCTTGAGGGGGCCATTTGGGGATTTAGTTGGGGATTGATCCTGCTTTGAGCAGGGGGTTGGACTAGATGATCTCCTGAGGTCCCTTCCAACCCTAATAATCTATGATTGCAAAGTTCAAAAGACAATGAGCCTTTCTTCCCATGAACAAATTGTGAAATATATTTGAAAATAAACCAAAAATATTCCAATGTGATTACCAAAAGTTAGCTTCTTAAATCCATTTTCTCGCTGCTACACATGTATCCTGCTTTTCAGAGTTGGCGAGCACTCATAACTCTCAGTAAGTCAATGGGAAGTGCAGATACTTACCATCTCTGAGTAAAAATGGACCAGTTATATAGCTGCCTGAATAGGGATTTAGGTGCCTAGCTTTAAGCACCTAGGTTTGAAAGTTTTGGCCAAAGATTTTAATTGCTGGTGGTATTTCTGAGACCAGCGTCCTTACTTAGGGAAAATTTCCACTGAAGCTGTATCAGATTTAGGCTACTAAGTCACACAGTAATAGTCTTAGGCACTGAGGAGCCTAAGTCCCATTGTCTTTGAGTGACAATCTCTTAAGGCCAGATTTTAAAAGGTATTTAGGGCCAAGATCCTCAAAAGTATTTAGACTCCAAACTCCCATTGATTTCAAAGGGAGTTAGGTGTCTAGACACCTTTGAGAATCTGGATCTAGGTACCTAAAGATGCAGGAAGGAGTCTGGTGGGATTTTCAAAAGCATCTAGGCACCTAAGTCACTTTTGAAAATGAGACTTAGGCTCAGATCAATTATGTACTTTTGAAAATTTTATCCTCAGACTATATTCTTGTGCTATTTCCATCTCACCTAAAACCAGGCAATATTGGAAAGTTCACACATAACACTTGTCTTACTAGATGTCCTGCCTGATTTTCAGACCAAATGGTCTGAACCACCAAACCCGAGCTGTGCTCATAAGTACCTAATTTTAAACTAATAGACAGTTACATCTATTTTTTTTTACTTGTGTGTAGCTGCCACTTTTCCTTGTTTCACTCCTACTCAGAACACTTAGCCTGCTTTTCCGACCCTTAAAAGCTCCATTTCTCCTTTTCAGGCACTAAAACTACGCAGATCGCCATGCAGAGGTTAATCTCCTTTTAAGATCTAAATTAGCTCTGCTCTCTGTCACCTAGCAGGGGTCTTTAGAAAAGTAGCCTGTCCAACACCTCCTACTACAGCTGAGCATGTCATCCTTTTCAGATAAAAAATAATTTCATGTATGCATAAATTAGCTCGGTTTAATTCAGCAGAAGCTTTTTGTTCAATTATATGGAATATATTTTTAGTGATGAATGCCAGTCGGGGCTACTTTCTTCAGAATGATTAACTTAGCTACATGTGTTCCATGCATCATAGTACTGTAACAAAATGGAGCATTCATGTGATTTCCTTTAAAAGCTGACAGTTACCTTTCAAAAATATTTCTTTGGATAAACTTGTATAGAAGCATTAGAATGGCCAATTTACTGAAAACATATACATTACAGCTAATATGTGGTAATTATTACTTAATTTGTGGAAGCAGAAGGTGAAAGGGAAGAAGGCTTTATTACTGCTGTTCTATTAGGGCACTATATCAACTGATAAATTGCTATATAATTTGTTTGAAGAGTTTTACTTTGTAATAGCTCTAATAATATTATATCCGCAACTGGTTTTTCATGTATGTTTGCAAATTTCATTGTTAATAACAATCCTAATATGGTATTCATTAGCCTGTTAATTACATCTTCCTTTAGAAACCCCTGCTTCCAATTAGCTTTAATGACAACATCAGAGTCATTTGTCTGTGCTGCCATTTTTACACAACGCTTTCCTATTTAAATTGCCTGCTGTTCTATCTTAATTACATTTAATAACAGCAGTGGTGGTTTATATGGGACTTTTTAACCCCATTTGATGTTATATCATTTATACCTGCTTGAAGCGGGCACTGAAAATGTTCAAATTAATCCAATTACCTTGAAAGGTAGCAGATTTCACTTAATTCACATGATTTTAATAAAGGCAAAACCCCTGTGAAAGGTCAAACTATATTATCTGGGCAAGTATGTAGAAATGTAAGTTTTCTAAACATGCTGCAGAGATGGAAAAAATCAGCAATATGGAAAAGAAGGAATCTGACATTCCTTTATTAAATATCAGGTGATCAGAGAAAAAGAAAGAAAATGAGTTTGTGTCATTAAGGGCTCAATCATACCTTAAGGCAGAGCCTCAGGTAGGGGGCAGTTCAAGACTTTCTTGCCTGAGAGAGTGCCAGGAGGCTTGAGTAATACATAGGAACAACAGTGTATTTAGGCATTGCTCCACTGAGTGGTTCAGTGTTTGAAATCAGGGTGAGTTAGACGCCTAAATATTTGTGAGGATCTGGGCCAAAGTGTCCACGTCACTTTTGAGAATGAGAATTAGACTGCTAAGTCACTTAGGCCTTGCAACACTGAGCAGAGCAATGCTTAAATGCCTTTAAAAATCTGAGCATATAGTGCCTATGTCTCTGCATGGTGACCTTGCTGTAAGGCCACTACAACCAGGTCGACCTGTGCTCCATGTTGGAACATTATACATGTGATAGTTATATTTGCATGGGCCCATATTTGCTGACCAATAGGTTCAATATTGATCATACATCCAGACTTTGATCAAATTTGCTTCTGCTTAAAGGGAACCTGCTCCCAGAATCCTTTGCAGCCATTCAGCCATGTTCAAGTCATGTCAATTTATGCTCACACCATTCATTCAGTATGGCCACACCAATTTGGCACCATCCCAACATTCACCAATCAAGTAACAAGTGTTATAGCAGCCTTGACATGGAGTCATAAACATCGGGCATTCTGGCCTATATTGCCACACAAGCAAGCTTGCCTGTGTGATAGATGGTCCGTTATGCCAAAAATCACGTCAATACTCAGATTACTCCTAGTCCCAAAAGACCAATCACTCACCCCAGGTCAAGTACACCATAGATCTCTCACCAAGGACAACCCTTGTAGCCGATCCTATAATGCTAACCAAAGATGTATTAACTAGGAAAAATAAATAAGAGAGTTATTTCTGAGGTTAAAGCAGGTAAACATATACACACAAATGAGGTTCCAAAAGATTATAGTAGCTGCTATAATATGCAAGCTTTATATGCCCTTTAAGGCTAAGCCGAGCTAAACAGCTGGGGACCCCTTGCTCAAGCTTAGAAATCTTCACCGCTCCAAGTTCAAGCAGCATAGGGTGGGATAACAATTTCCCCTTACCAGAGATTTTTATTCCCTTCTCCCCAGTGTTCAAGCTGTGATGGGACAAGGGCTTGTGCAGGTACCCCTCTTCGGGGGTGTTAGGGGAAGCAATCAACAGAGTCTTTTGTCCACTGATGTTCCACAGTGGCCTGTCTGGTGTCTATAGGCCTTTTTTTGTTGGGGAGGAGATAACACCTCTTGTGGTAAACTAGTATTTCACACTTGGTAATGCTTCTCCCCTGACTCGGTGGGTTTACAGTCTTAGCATTTTTATAGTTAAAGAGCAGACACTTAAATATTGCCTTATAACATGGGATACAGACATTATATGTAAGATTAATACATGCAGCATCCTACAAGCACTTCATAAAGTCTAAGCATTAAACACATCCTTATAACCCTAATGTATCTATTTTAACAATACCAGCACTCAGGTGAGCTAGTCTGGTTTCCAGCTATGCGTTGTACAGTGAGGCCCAGTGGCCTTGGCATGAGCTGGTACCTGGTCTGCCAGCATCACAATATGTATTGTCCCATTCATCTTAATCGAGACCCACTGCCATAGCATGGAAGGGTGGCCTGGGGAAGTGTCTAGGGTTGTGTCTAGGCCCTGGATTGTCTTAATTTGACTCTGGATCTCTGAGATGGTTTTTGTTTTAGGCACTCCCAGCATACAAGGGGAGCATGCCTGGTTTAGTATAGTTTTCCTCTGTGAACCTGGCCAGCTTTGCTTGCCAGTGTGTGTGCTGGGGGCAGGACTTCCGAAGGAGCATAAAGACTGCAGTCTGTCCCAGCTACTGTGCAGGGGCACAAGCAGAAGTGCGGAGAGAAAACTCTTTGTGCTCTTCTATCGCCCTGTTTCAGCCGCCACAGAGCAATCAGCTCCAATCAGATCTTAAGTTATTTCCACCTCTGCTTCCTCATTCCCAAAGGTAACACAGAGAGGGGGAGAAACAGAGTATTGGAATACTAAGTACTTAGCCCTTATAGGTCCATATTAAATTGTAAGCTTTTCAGGTAGTGCCTACCACAATGGGCCCTGGGTGCCACAATAAATAAAGAAAGCATAATTATATACTATAGTCTTTTTCAAAGATTAGTTAATAAAACCTCAGAGGCCCAATGCAGAAAGTAAGTATTGTTGCCCCTTTGACCTGAGTGGTCAGTCAACATTCAGGGCCTCACAGGGTTGTTTCCATTAGGAGGAGAAATTGGTAATAGGAATCAGGTATTCCTTTATTGTAGTCTTGTTTATTAATCAAAAAAGTACATAAAGTCCTGTTTTTCTAAGCACAGTAGACACAAACAGCAGGCAGTTTCCTTGCTCAGAAATCCCCAATTCTGCTACTCCAGCAAGCTCAGTGCTCAAGAAGCCCTGTCTCTCTGCTTCTTCCCAGGGTCATGTTAACAACTCTTCTCCAGATTTTTTGCCTCTACCACCAACTGGTTGCAAAACCAGTATCCTAGCCCCTGTGTTTGCAATCAGAGAAACCCCTCAGCCCGCACAACTTAGCTTTAACCTGTTATGTACCTTGGGCAATCCCTCTGTTGTTTGTAGCTGTCTCTAATATATAAAGGAGCATAGTTGCTCCTTCCATTGAGTAAGAAAGAGCGTTTGGCACTTCCATTGACTTTCCATGATTGTTTTTGGAGTAAAGACTCACCTGGTGGCAGTCATTAGCACCTTTCAGAATAACAGTGTTATGGCCGAGACAAGGTGGATGAGATAATAGCTTGTATTGGACCAACTTCTGTATTATTGTCTTCACTTTGTAGATAGAGAATCTAAGGCAGAGACATTAAAACCAACATTTTCAGACTTGGATGCCTGAAGTTAAATCCATAATTAGGTGCTTAATTTGAGGCACACAAGTTTGAAAAAAACTGGACTAAGTTTTAATCCATAGTGGGGATAAAAGATATCTAAAGTACATTAAAACTACTTTCCTAAAAAGCAGGGAGTTAGAATTTAGGATTTCCTGTTCCCCAGCTCAATATTTATACATCCAGACATCTTTTGTAAGTCTTCTCTTTAAACATCTTGTAGTACAAAGTGGATGAGCAATGGATATTGCTATAATCTAAACAGAAAGTCTGTCAGAAAGTTTCATAACACCAAGTGATCAAAAGACCAATGAGGAAATTATCCTCTTATATCTGCACAGTGGATTTAGATTCCAATAGTCTATTCCACCCATAGATAGAATTCTCATTGATATTAGGAGGAACCTAAGAGAGCCAAAATTTCCACTGTGTGGATATGAAAGGAAATTTTTGCCTATGGGTCTAATATTTTATTTTATCCCTATATATTCCCATTTACTTCCTATATAAATTGGGGTGAGAAAGGACACACCCTCAGACTGGTGTGGGGGGAGGCTAATAAGGTCTTCTGGCCCTGTTCCATGCTAATGAGATACACCTGTAAGGCTTGTTCAGGAGGAGGAGCTTAAAAGGTGAACTTACCACAAGAAGAAGGCTGCTCCCTCCAGAGGCTACTAGTAACAGAGGTAGTTCAACTGAGGTGGAGACAATTGCAAGATATACTGTTCCTGAGGCTACCCTGACTGCTATGGAGGCAATACACCCCAGGAAGAGCAGTAGAAGGTAAACCCTCTGAAGTGGTAATAGATTCTGGGAGACTAAGCCCTTAGAACTGAATATTCTGGGGCTGTCTGAGAGACTGGTCCTCTTTCCAGACAGATACTCATCCCTTGTAAGAGGAAGGGAAAAGGAGAAGCTGACCCAGTGCCTGTGAATGGTTGCCTTGGAGAGCTCCTGCATGTGCTGCTGATGTGGGGACCTGAGGATAAACAATGGAAGCTGCCTTAGCCCCACTGCACTGCCAGTGGTGGCTGGGGGCCCCCAGGCCCTTTTAGATCACCCATGGGTGGCAAGTGGGGCCAGGAAATGCCCCTGGGGAGGCATGTGGTGGTGGCAGGCGGGACCAGGGGAGAGACCGGGCCCCAAACATTGGTGGAGCTGGGCCCTGGGCCCTGAATATCTTTGGAGCACGGACACCACAGGCCCATATAACTCGCTGCCCCCGCTCTCAGGAGAGTACTCTAACCACTGAGCTATGGGATATTCTGGAGTGGGGCTTCCACAGTCTCTCTTGTTGAAGTTCCACTGTGGATAAATAATGAAACAGTGATTGGAGCAGGACTGGACTGGACTGGACCCAAGATCTCTCACCTCCTAGGTGGGTGCCCCAACCACTGGACTACAGAGTATTCTCTCTCTCTCTCTTTCCTCTAATATTACTAGGAGTCAGACTTCATAGCTTGTGTAGGCCACGTTTATTTCACACATGCAATGCTCCTTTCATTCCTCCATTGACCCTGCCCCCACTCCACAAGGTCCCTCTGTGTCATCCTTCCATCCCCTCTATTTCAAGGATTCCCTGCTGCTCCCCCATAGAAGGGTCTCTGTACATGTGCCCTTTCCCTGCCCCCTTATTATTGGACTGGGAGTTAAACCCTTCAGGGTGTCAGGGCGATAATGTGTTCTCCTCCAGTGGGAGGATGACGACAGATGAGAGATGACTTCTGTCTCTTGTCTACTCATCCCTCCGGTGTTCTGCTGGAAGGCATTAATGGATGCCATCAACCAGTTTGATGTATAGGCAATTGTAGAGGTGCTTGAAGCTGTGGCTGTGCTAAACAGAAGGCTGAGGCTCCAGGTGTCCTTCATTCCGCCTCTCCCCCTTCCTGTTCTCTAATTTTCCCCCAAATCAACAGGGGTCTGGCCAATGATGCCTAGAACATTCTCTGATGTTTTGGAATTGAGTGGATGTGAGTTCAAAAATTCTTGTTACATACACGGACACGCTCAACTTGATGCCATTTGTGTGTGTGTATGTAAGCCCTTTGCATGCTCAGCCAATTAGTTAAATAATATTTAGTGCTGTTTAAGAAAGAATAAACATTAAAAAGGTTTCTACTATACTTATAAAGGCTTTGGCCAAAAAGAGTATTAATGATCAACCTCCATAAATAATTAGAAATCACTGAAAAGAAAGAACAGACCGTTCACTTTGTGAGGATTAGATCACAATACACAGGTGGGATATAAATAGCAGAGCCTTCTGATTTCTTGTAAACAGTACTGGTCACCAGACTCCCTCCCTCATGGAACTGTAGCTCACAAGATTCATGGTAGCAGACTATTACTCCATCCTTAATGCAACCTTCCGTTGCTGTATCCTTGAGGAATATTGAAATATCTGATTGTGTGGCAATTTTGATTGTTTTTCAGTGCATAGCTTCTCAGCAGGCTCCCTCTCAGTAGAAAGTAAATTGCCTTTACTACAGGATGAGGAATGCCGGGCCTTTGTCAAAGCTTATGTTTTTTTTTTTTTTCTCGCTTAGAAATCAATAAACCCTTAGTTACATCTAGGACTACAGCAAGGGAGGCTCTAAAAGCAAATCTGTGCAGCAGACTGATTTTTTTTTGATGGCTCACAAGAGCACAGTAGGAACAAATCACAGAATTAGAGGCTTTGGTTAAGAACCTGGAGCTAGCATAGTGGGTCCCCAGCCCTACACTATGACTTACAATGAGCGCTAGCAAAAATGGTTGAAGCAGATTATACAGGAGAAAAGTTAAATTTATTTGGGTGAGCAGGGTCCCAGGGTCCCCCTGTGTTTTTTAGCAAGATGAGAAAATTATCTGAATGGCTTATTAGGTAGCTATTGGCGCCTAACACTATCACTTCCATCCAGACCAGGCAAGGTCACGTTATCTCCAACACTGAAGTTATAAATTCAGAACCCCAGTCTCACTTTCTCCTTGCTCTATCTCTGGATAGAGGCCACATGGCAACCATGTAGAAGTCTAATTTGCCCAAATTAATCTGTCCTCCATTCCCATGGAGGTGATGATTTGTGATCAATTAATACAAGCCATGATCTCTTCTATTTTATCTATTAAAGTCTATATACTGTGCCCATCACCATAATAGAGAGAAACTATGGAAATAGGAAGAGGGCCAATAGACCTTGATAGCTGTGTTGTGATTTTTTGTTTTTCTTTCTTTCAATGAAGCACTGGAGTAGGGTACTGAAGTTTATGGCTAAGGGGATGACCCAGTACCCAGCACTCTATCTGGATAGTCTTCCCTAAAAAAATATTCTCTGTTTTGTGACAAGCACATGCTAACTTCATTATTGAATTCTGGCTTTAAAATGGCTAGCCACAATCCTTAATCCAGAGAGAGATTTCTTTCCGGTCTAGTTTCTACATATTTTGCATCCTGATTTATCCTGTATACTAGATGGTATATTGATAAACAGAGGGGTGTTAATCCCAGATTTAAATGATATCCCAGAATGCTATTGTAACCCACACACCTTCTGGGTGTGGTGTTGTGTCCCATCTAGTGGCACCGAGACCACTTAGAGTTAAATGAATTTGCTCTACAGCCTTAGTTACAGCCAGTTGGCTTTTAGCTCATGCAGCAGAGGCTCATGCACAAAGTTCCAGAGGTCCCAAATTCGATCCCGCTGATGACCAGGATCTGATGACCTTACACTATTCCTAACCTTTGCTGCTTCACAGGGGAATGTTTACTCTCCTGATCATCCTTGTCCTGTATTTCCACCTTTAGTGATAACAGTAATCTTGGATATAAGATGAATATTTTAGTTTCTCCACTTTGTGAACCATTTGTGCAGTGTACTACTAAAAGGCATATGTTGGCAGACCAATCCCTTAAAGACTATTTAAACTCAAGATATAGGTCCAGCTGCAATGCTGCTTTGATCTTACTCAGGAAGTCTGATTAGATCAGTGCTGGGCTACATTGTAATTTTGTAATCAGTCCGTTAGAAAAAGATTCCCATAAAAACCACATGCTGTGCTTGTTTGTTTAATTGACTAGTAGCTAGTCTTCCTTTTTCATTGTGTAATTGGTGCCAAAGCATGACAAATCATTTTGGGATGTGTATTTTATATGGTACATGCAAAACTGAATAATAAAAATCACACTTTGGGCTTAATTATCATAATAATTAGCATGATATATCGTAAAACATGTTTTCAGTCTTAAATAAGGAATAAGACACATGTTAGTAAAAATCCATGCATATAATAGAGCCCTGATCCAAAAGCATTATCAGAAAAAGCTATGGGAGTCAACATGTTACCAGGTCATGCATTTGGAATTGTGACACTAGAAATAGCATTAGAGAAATACACATAGCACCAGCTTCCCTTTCAGGTGACACAAAACTGTCTATCCTCTGCCCTTCATTATTCACTGCACCAAATTTACTTCTAGAAATCTTCTGTTGAACATCAAAATCTCTTCACTGAGTGCATATCATCTGTGTGCCTGTCGCGCTCTAAGAATGTATTACACTGTACATTGTGACAGCTCTCTGATGATAGATTAGAGAAATACATCATCAACATGAGGCAGTCTGATGACATGTTTCTCAAAACATTGTACTGCCCAAAAATAGATTTGTTTTAATCATGCACCAAGTGAGCCCCTCTGTTGGAAGGCACTCCTCATAGAAGTGGATAGCATGAAACCTTTAAAAAGCAAAAAATAAGGGGTAGAATTTACTTTTCTCTATGTATTTTAGACAGTTCCTATCTTCTTCCACTGATATTTGCATCAAAGAAGCAAGAGATGAAAAACACCCACTTAGTCTTCCCCTGACTTGGCAAGATTGTCCCCTCCAGTAGATTTCCTATTGCTTTAGTCTGTCTAGTTTGAAATGTCTCCAAAGACTGTACTCCAAAATGTCTTAACTGTTTTACCATTAGCAATTTTTCCCCCTGATGTTCAGGAAAATAAAGCATTTAACAGCTCATGCCCACAGTACCGGAGGAAGCTTCTTTGATTCTCACAAAACAGATGCTGCTAGGCATAAAAAAGTCCTTCATTGTTTTTCAATTAAGTTTACAAAAATAAACAGTCAGAACATAATCATTCTGCAGCCCAGTACAAATGCTAAGCAACTACTGCTAAGAAAAGTTACCCAAGTAAATCAGACACTTGTAATGATTTTTGACATTTCACAAAGGCTGATAGACTGGTTTCACCCACCGATGCAATATGGAACTGGAACTGCTGGAGTTATCTGACTGGGATTTCTTCCATATTTCCCCATCTAGCAAAAGCTTTCATAGTCACTAAGAATAATTCATTTGTATTTCTTTCTTTGCCAAATTCTACAGCTCTCTCTCTAATGTGACAAACCTGGTTTATTGCCTATGAGTAGTGTTGCTTGATACACTTCATGGGGAATGGAGTTTAATTAGAGCATATCATTGTCCTTATAGTCTCTGACATTTATAGATTAGCTACTGATTCTGTACTGCTGAATCAGGAAGAATAGTGCACAGAAGTAGATATCTGTATTGCACATTGTAGTGTAACCCATAGATAAAGAGTGTTACTATATTTCATGTGTCTTTGTTATAAGATGCCTTGGGGGTAAAGTTATGGGTAGGAAAAAACACTTGCACATCACATTTGAGAGATTGCTTGGACTATTAGCAGGTAGTTTACAAAATAAAAATAATCACCAAACAAGAAAAAAATCAACACAATTATACCATGAATTCTGCTGTTCGCGCCAACACTATCTGTTGAGCACTCTCACAACTCATTCTTACCAAACTCAGCTTTACAGGGTAGGCACCCAAAATAAAAGTAGCCTGAGCTTTGAAACCCAGATTCAGAAAAGCATCTTCATTCAGGAGAGCATTTAAGTATATATTTACCTTTAAGCATGTCTTAAGTGAAAATGGCACACACATGTGCCAGTGTTTCCTGAATTGGGCTCTTCTGACTTGGTGTTTTGTAGATCAAATGATGCTTCTCTTTTAACAGGATCCCATCATGCACCTACATTCAATTAGTGTAAGCTCTTGGGTATTTGAATATTCTCCCCCTCCCCCAGCCTCCTTTTTTTAAGGGAACCTTCAAGCTAACACTAGCCATAAGGGGGATAAAAAAGGAAGTTGTATGATGGACTTGCTAAGCAGGAGACAACAATTCCTATCAACCACCTCCCAACAGCACGTTCCCTTCCTTCTGGTCAGCAGGCAGAATGGGGCAAAAACTCCATGAAAAGACTGTGAACCCAGTAATTATCAGGCACTTTTGGGAAGCTGTAGCAGCATGACTAGCCAGAAACTGCAGAGAGGAAATGCAGAGGGAACTGCATACAGAGTAAGAATTCAGGAACTGCTGTGGAGCAGGGTGAAACAGGAAAGCTAGGCAGCTGCCTAAGGCAGCAGATTTGGCCTGACCACCTCTCCATCATGACAGAGGGGCAGCCAGACCAAACCTATCTGACCCCATGTGCCAGGTCTCAATGTCACGTGCTCAGATTTGGCCCAGCCTCTCCCCTCTGCTATGAGAGAGGGGCAGCTGAGCCACATTTGAGGGGTCAGGAGCAGCGCACTGAAGTGTTGCCTAGGGCAGTAGATTTTGTTGAGCAACCTGTGGGGTGTGATATAGGACATGCAGGCAGGACCAGGTCTAGGTGGAACTCATGGGGAACAACAGAGGCTGAACAGGAAGTTGGTGCAGAGGGGCACCACCAAGTGAGCCTAGTCTGAAAACCTGCAAGATCCTGTTTGCTTGAATAGAGACTGGACTGGAGAGGGCACCCCAGGCACTAGGCCTAAAGAAATTTATCTCTAGCTTAGAGTGCCCCTAGGGTCCCAAACAAGAACCACTATTGCTCACTTTGAACTATAACTGTTTAAGCCCCTGTACCTATGGTATTTGCAACCAATCCTTTTGCAGGCCCTATTAAAATACCATTTATTTTGGCAAGTGTCTGAGTGGTTATTGGGACCCACCAATGCTAGTCCCAGCATAGGCCTAGTTTTTGAAGTGCTTACAGTGCTTGTGGGTGGGTTGATGTAAATCAAAGCAATTTTGTGAGTCTAACACAAGTTTGTGTCCAATGCACGTCATTGCATGTCCTATTGGTTGAATCTATAATAAAACACAGTTTTTCATATACTGTTTGCTCCTCTAATGAAGGTCAAAACACTTCCCTTCAAGCTTCTTTCAAAATGAATTTTTTTTTTAAATCCGCCGTTAATCTGGCTCATGCCTAGCTCACATGCCCTTAACCAACGAGGAAATGAATGTTCCACACCCATTTGCATGAAATTTAGTATTGGCCCTCTGCCAATACTTCCATATGCTCTCGCACACAACTGCTTCATTTTGTCTCTAATTTAAGATTAACCAATTTCAGTTCAGTTTAGTTTGTCAGTTTAGGCTGCTTTGGATTTCCATATGTCATTAAAAGAAGAAAAAAGGGGGGCTTCAATAAATACCTATATATCTAGTAACAAAAGTCATGGCTAAGACAGGACATTGGGTGTGGTGGGCCGGAGTTCTGAGGTGGCACTAAGCATCCTCTGTCTCCAGTACTAGGCTGGCTCACCTGCTCAGGGTCTTAACTAACCACCATATGTGGAGTCAGGAAGGAAGCAGTGACTTTGTGGGGGTTTTACCTTTCTCTGCAACATGTGGGTGTGGTGTGGGTTACTTGCCAAGATTATTTGGGTATATCTCACTTAATTTTCCTGCCATTGTGGGGTGAGGGGAAAGCCTCAGGCAATGGTGCACCTTGGTCCCTCCTATACTCTGCCTTAGGCACATAATAGTCCAGTCTCCAATGGTCTATAATACTTTGGTCTAATTTCAATTGTTGGGTTTAGTGCAGGTGCTTGGCACTCTTGGCGGTCTTGATATAGAGGAGGTCAGACTAGATCCAGTGGTCCCTTCTGGCCTAAAACTCTGTGGCTCGAAGATAAATGTAACAAAAGATAAAGAAACATAGCAAAGAGAATATAAGAATGTTTTGCACTTCACTTGAGCTTTTCATTGGAGGATTTCAGAATGCTTTACAAATGTTACTTGAATTAAGCCACATTTCATGTACCTTGTGCTGGGTAATAACATAAGAGGACCCCATGTTTCTAAAACTGAAGTAGCTCTTTACTAAGAGAATTATTTACAGACATGCTGGAACTGCAGTAGCATTCAAACCATGTGCACTCAGACTGGCTCCCAGGTGCCTCCTACAAACGCTTCTCTCATGCAACCTTGCTCCTCCCTCCAAGGTCCATGCAGGTTGCTACACCACACAACACTTTTGTTACGTGAGTAAGTATTACTACTCCTTTTACATACTCAAAAAAGTTGAGGCGCAGAGAAGTTGTGATTTAAGGCTTGTCTACACTACCACATGGGGTCGATCTAAGATACACAACTTCAGCTACATGAGTAGCGTACCTGAAGTTGACGTACTTAGATCTACTTACTGCAGTGTCTTCACTGCAGTAAGTCGACAGCTGACATTCTCCCGTTGACTCCACTTGCACGTCTCGTTCTGGTGGAGTGCCGGAGTCGATGGAAGAGCACGCAGAGGTCGATTTATCACGTCTATACTAGATGCAATAAATTGACCCCCCTGTCAAGGTTCCTTCCCCTCTCTGAACTTTAGAGTACAGATATGGGGACCTGCATGTGAACACTTAAACTGAATTACCAGATTAGATCTGGTTTTGCTGCCACCACTCCCAAGTACTAATTCCCTTCCCTGGGTAGCCTTGAGAGACTTCTTCACCAATTTCCTGGTGAACACCGATCCAAACCCTTGGATCTTAACACAAGGAGAATTTAACCATCCCCTTCCCTTCCCCCACCAATTCCTGGTGAGTCCAGATCCAATCCCCTTGGATCTTAAAACAAGGAAAAATCAATCAGGTTCTTAAAAAGAAGGCTTTTAATTAAAGAAAGAAAGGTAAAAATCATCTCTGTAAAATCAGGATGGAAAATAACTTTACAGGGTAATCAGATTCAAAGAGCCCAGAGGAACCCCCTCTAGCCTTAAGTTCAAAGTTACAGCAAACAGAGGTAAACCCTCTAGCAAAAGGAACATTTACAAATTGAGAAAACAAAGATAAACCTAATATGTCTTGCCTGGCTGTTACTTACAAGTTTGAAATATGAGAGACTTGTTCAGAAGATTTGGAGAGCATGGATTGATGTCTGGTCCCTCTTAGTCCCAAGAGCGAACAACCCCCAAAACAAAGAGCACAAACAAAAGCCTTCCCCCCACCAAGATTTGAAAGTATCTTGTCCCCTTATTGGTCCTTTGGGTCAGGTGTCAGCCAGGTTACCTGAGCTTCTTAACCCTTTACAGGTAAAAGGATTTTGGAGTCTCTGGCCAGGAGGGATTTTCTAGTATTGTACACAGGAGGGCTGTTACCCTTCCCTTTATAGTTATGACACCCCCGCTGGATCAATCACTGGCTGCCGATCTGGCAGGTAGTATAGACAAGCCCTTACTCAAAGTCACACAAGAAGCACCTGACAAAGTAGGAATAAATACCAGATCTCCTGACTCCCAGTCCTGTAGTTTAACCACAAACCCATCTTTCCTCCCATAGCTGTGTAATATTATCAAAGCACAAGGTAATTCTATAAATCCAGTAACAAAATGAAAAAAGGACATGGAGTGCTGGGCAGGGCTGGCGCAACCCATTAGGCGACCTAGGCGGTCGCCTAGGGCGCTGCGATTTGGGGGGCGGCGACCGCAGCGGTATTTCTGCAGCAGGACCTTCTGCCGCCTCTGTGGGGGGTGGCATTTCGGGGCGGGACCTTCCACCGCCCTAGGGCGGCGGAAAAGCTGGCAGCTCTCCTGGTGCTGGGGGAAGTATGCAATTTCTTGGTTGGGAAGAATAGCTATGGTCAAAATGAATAGGTTGCCAAGGAGATCTTTCTTATTTCAAAATCATTCTGTTATTTTTTTCCCCCAGATAAAAACCCTAGCAGGAATACAGAGGATATTGTTAGAATTCTTAAGGAATAAGAATAGACTAAGAGTGAGAGCAGATACTTTGTACAGACCCATTAAATAGGGTGGACTAGCTGTTGCAAATATGCTATGCTGCTATCAAGCCAGCCATGTTAAAGCAATAATGGATTGGGATCGCTTTAACCCAAGTAAACACTGGGTCTTTATTGAACAAGAAAACTGCAGCAGGGTAAACATCACTAGGCTACCATGGATTAATAAAAAAATCAGGCCCACCAGAAATGTACACCCATCCTTGAGCAAAGTCTACTCTGAGTTTGGGATAGAACTAGAAATAAGTTCAGGTCTTTTCTCTCACTAATGACATCCATTGCAAATAATCCAGATCTTAGCCCAAATTGCAAACTAGAGAACTTCAAAGATTTGGAGAGCCATGGAATACACACAGATGGCCAGATATTCAGTAAAGATTTTTTCCTCTCTTATTTAGAGATTAAAACTAACTTTAACTGGCCCACTCTCTCCTGGTACCAGTACTTTCAAATCAGGCACTGTTTCTCAACTTTCTAGAAAACCTGTTTTTATTCACAAAGCTAACTTTAATAGAAGCACTGGTCAAAAAACTTATAATTAATTTATAGCAATCTTTCCGGACAGCTTTCCTAACAAAAATGTGTCCATATATGGTATGCTGGGAAAAGGATATGGAGAGACCTATTATCCCAGCAGAAGGGGGTTTGATCTGGAAAAGAGGACCAGCAACCTCAGTCTGTAGCACAATAAAAGAAAATTTCTTGAAGATTCTGTTTCAATGATACCTTGTATCAGTCATCTTAAAAAAAATATAGACTGAATGGAGATAAATGTTGGAGAAATTATAGTAGAAGAGGAGATTTTATGGACATATGGGTGGACATGTTCAGTCACTAGAGAGTATTGGGATGCAGTCCAAAACCAAATATCACAAATTGTGGGATACCGATTACCAAATGATCCCCTGCTAATCTTCATAGGGGAAATGGTTTTCTTGCAGGTAAATGGACTTTGAGTACTAAATAAAATTGTAACCAAATATCTAAGTATCCATCAGCCCTCTGTCTATTTTGCGGGTATGTAATTAGTGTGTTAATTTTTCCATAACCACAACCTCTCATTTTTTAATCATTCCCTCAATGGCTGGGCTATTTTTTCTTTTTTCAGTGAGAGGCTACCAATAACCAAGCAGCTACTAGCAGATGAGTGATTAAGTCTTCATTTCCTTTTGTGTGACCAACACACCTGTCCAATTTTTTTGATTTAACAATTGATAAACATATCTGGTCTCTGAGACCAGACCACATCTGAGTCTTCACATCTTCCTTTAAAACAGTACAGGTAAAATTCTATTGGAGTAGAACTTCAGAGTTACAAATATCTTGGGAATGGAGGTTGTTCATAACTCTGAACAAAACGCTATGGTTGTTCTTTCAAAAGTTTACAACTGAACATTCACGAAATACAGCTTTGAAACATTACTATGCAAAAGAAAAATGCTGCTTTCCCTTTTTGTTTAGTAGTTTATGTTCAACACAATACTGTACTGTCTTTGTTTTTCTGTTTGGTTTTGGTTTTTTGTCTCTGCTGCTGCCTGATTGTGTACTTCCAAATCCAAATGAGGGGTGTGGTTGATTTGTTAGTTCGTAACTCTGAGGTTCTACTGTAATATCTGTGCTGCTAATAGGGGAGGGGCCTGGCCATATGAAAGGCTCTAGCTCAATGAAAGGTTCTTGAATTATCTTACCAATAAAGAGTAACATAGCTCAAGCTGGCTATGGGAACATGCTTTGGGGCACACCTTCCTGCTTCTCCCAAAACAAGCAGTGCTTACTGTCCTAGAATGTGTGCTGCAGATTGCCTTGTATCTTCTTCTCCTTCTTTCCCCACAGCAGACCTGTGCAATACATGGCAGGATTTGGTCTTATTTTTTTCACACTAGCAAATTTGTTAATGTAACTTGTGTGTTGACTTCAGGTTCTCAACAACAGCTGCTTTTGAGATCAGACCCAAGCTTTTGGCATTTGGCCATTCATCCACTCCAAGATTTTTCAGATATTTTGTTTACATAACAAAACACTGAAGCAGATAATAAATATGCATGTGAAATTAGTAATTTACAACAGATTAGCAACTGCGTATATTAAATGTTTGTGATGTTGGACTTTGATATTTGATGCAAAAGGAATTCAACAATTCTGTGGTGAGGTTTCAAATGTATCCCCGTGTATGACCTCAATATAGCCATCTCTGATACTACTGTGAATGCTACCTAGTGACAAAGATGTTAGATGAAAGATACATATCTACAGGCATTAATGATGTAAATGCTGCAGACACCCGCCATCTGCTAAAGTCAACGAAGCGGAGGAGGGGGAAGGAGCTGGGCTAAGAACAGTGTAAGGGTAATATAACATATTTTTGGGATGAAAAGAGAACATAGACTAGAGTCTTTCAAAGAAACCTCAATAGATAATCATGTTCTATGTCCCCCGCCTCCCAAAATAATCTCTCCTTCCTACCTGTCTCTCAAGTTCCCTTCCCTTTTGCCTCTAAGCTCCCTGGACAGGTGATTTCCTGTCCTCTTACTCCTCCTTCCTGATCCCCCTCCAATCTGGTTTCTCCCTCTGCCACTGAGCTGAAACTGCTCTTAAGGTTTCCATCTACCTTGCCTCGGTCAAGTTTCAGGGCCTCTGTTCTGTGCTTATTCTCCTTGTTTTTACACCAGACTTTGATAGCATTGAGGATGCACTCCCTCCTTTTTAAAGTTCTCTTCTCAGTTGGCTTTCATGGCCCTGTTCTCTCTTGATTTTTCTCTTTTAGTAGTTCCTCCTCTTCCCTTTCCCCCCTCTCTGTGAGATTCCCTCAGGGCTCTCTTCTTATTCCCTTGTATATCTTACTCAGGGATGATGTCATGCACTCATACAGCATCCACTAATATCTCTACACTGATAGACTCAATCACAGATCTACCTCTCCACATGTGATCTGTCTCTTGCCATCCAGAACTACATATCTGAATGTCTCTCCAGTGTATCATCCTGAATTTCTCACTTTGAACTCAAGCTAACCATGACCAAAACCAAGCTTTTAATTTTTCTCCCCAATGCTCTCCTCTTCATTCTTTCTTCATCACCTGCCAAAGCTCCATGTTAATCCCTCTCCAATGCTGATATAATGGAGGACTACAGAGGTGGATTGACTCAGATGCATCTTTCCTCACCCTCATTTTATCTCCCTCATCCAAATCCAGTGCAGTCTGCCCCTCAGGACTATATGGTTGTTGCCTCTCTAGGTCTTACTTTGTGCTGGCCAAATTGTGGGGAAGGGGAGATGGACCATCCAGACAGGAACAACCCCCCCTTGTTGGAAAAGGGATAAATGATACTATCATAAATCACATCCAAGCAGGCAGAGGGACAGCAGTTATATGCTCCAAGGACACCAGTAATGGGCTAACCATCTGCTTGTCCCCATTCATCCTGCTAGGATACTGGCTCCTGTTGAAGAAAAGGCAGGGGAGAGCAGGATTATGCCAACAGACAAAGAAATATACTTGTCTTTTGAGATCACACCCAGTAGCAAGGCAGTTGATGACATGCAATGCTCTGGATAGACTTACACACACACAGGTGCTTGGGTGAATGAGGGAAAGTAGAGGAAAGAGGTTGCACTCTTCTTATATGAACATGCTATAAGGCACAGACTTCTACATACTCGCCAACAATCCTCTGGCTCATGCACAAGGTGTTCAGTGCCCTTATCTCATAGATACACTCATGAGGATGGAGTGAATTGCTCTTGAGGGAATGCTGAGTGTCCCCGAAGCTCCTCTCTGCAGTCAACTGCTTTGGTCAGAGTTTCCTCCCGCTTGTAGCCTTCCCCAGGGCTCCCACAGCCGTCACACACTATTGCCAACCCCTAGCATTCAAAAAAGAGTCAGGCACCACAAAATCATGAGAACAGCTTTGAACTCATGAGATATCTTTAAATAATACAGGTGGGGTTCTTTTCTTCTGGTTTCTGGGCCTTTAGGGTAAACTCATTTCACTTTATCAAGCTTTTCCCTGCAGCCACATATGATTGAAAATTACTATGTTTTAATGAAAGCTGAGATTTTCATGCCAGATCCTGATCCAGGAGCTGGGGCTTTAAGATAAACATCAAATGTTGCAAAACATAATAAAATCACAAGAATTGGCAACACTGTAAACACCATCCTGCAGCTCAGTCCACAGCCTCGGCTTGTAGGGTGACCAGACAGCAAGTGTGAAAAATTGGGACGGGGGTGGGGAGTAATAGGAGCCTATATAAGGAAAAAGACCCAAAAATCGGGACTGTCCCTATAAAATCGGGACATCTGGTCACCCTATCTGCTTGTGAGTGGCCCATTGCCAACCTTGTGCTCAGAAAGGAGGCCAATTTCCATCATCATCATGGTTACTTATTATTTATATCAACATAGTTCTTGGCAGAGATTCCTTCACCACTTCATTTGAGAAGCTTCTGGTCCATTTCCAATTTAGACAGTACACCCGGAACCACCACATGGAGCAGCTGCAGACAACCCGGCAGCTACTCTTACTCCCATTGGTGAACATCTTTTAAAACTTCCAGTTTGGGTGGAAAATCCCTGTTTACATATGCTAATAGGAATATATAGGTTAGTGAAACCAGAAGGTTTAGCCACTTCTATGCTTATCTGTTAAAAATGCCACTGCTGATTACCAGATTAGCCACCTCCCTGCCTGCAGGTGTTCCACTGCTCAGCATTACTTTGGATGGGTGGATGCTGTTAAGCACTTACAGAGATGCACCAAGCAAGCCATTTACAGGGCACAAGAAGTTTTATTCATCCTGCAAAACCCAGGAACATACAAGTCAGTACCTTGTCTATTTATTAGCTATTTTGTTTATATACACACAGATAAGAGAATTCCTGTAACAGATGCCACCCTAGAGCATTTAGAGCTTGGCAGCCATAATTACAGCACAGTAAACAATGATACCAGAAGTGGATCCCGGCCCATGATGTGTAAGGGAACCTGCCCCAGAATCCTCATTACTAATTTCAGTCTGCTCCCCGTGTTTCCCTTTCCCCAGACTGGGACCATCATCCTAAGGGAGAACTCATTATTTTGAACAACATCCTTATAGGAGTATGCAGTGTGAAAAGTGCTTTGTGTGCTGTGAAACTTGAACTTTATTCAGTAATCTGTTAATACAAACAGTAACAAGGAGCTGGCACTGTGCCTGGAGTGTCATGGCTGCTAGTCAAGACTTGCGTCACTGTAAAACAGGAAAAGACTGTCTCAAGTAAGCTAAAGTTGCTGTTTTATTCTTACCTGCATTGCCTGCTTGTGCTCCACCTCCGTGGTTTCCAAATTATGTTCTAAACTGGATGACTATGGGTTGAGTTGAAACCTGATTGAGATTAATAGGTGTGAATGCATCTTTCAATTAATTTGTAAGGATTAGCCCCCACCTAGGGCAAAAGGAGTATGTGAACCCAGATGGAAGTTTTTGCTGCATATTGTTTTGGGTAGGGGTTTTGTGTGCATGTGGGAACGCAAAATACACAGAGATGGATCAACAGCCAGCCAGAAGGCGTAGTTGAAAGCACAATGTCTCGCCCTGGAAGAAAGCTGGGGAGAGGCTTTTGGGTCAGGGTGCAGTCTGAAACAAGTGTTCTTGGTGTAAGCGAAAGAAGCTGTGTCCTGGTATTTGATTCCTTCCGATTCAAAGACACAGGACTCTGTACATTCTTTCCAAATAGGAAAAACTGCACCAAAGAAATACCTGGCCATCACCAATTTCCACTTTCAACCCAGCAAATCCCCAGGGCCCCAAACTTTGACTAGCTGCACAAGTCAAAAGGGGGCAACAGTTACATAATATGCAGCCATTACAGTCAATCTTGCATTTACCAGCAGAATTGGAAGAAGGGATCTTTCTACAGGGTTTGCTCCCCTACCATTAGACATTGTCCTAACATGACTCTGGTTTCAAATGTCCCACAACAAAGGCAAGAGACAAATATTAAAGGCTTTAAGCAGCCAGGCCCCTTTTTTTAAAAGTCCAAACAGACACTATTGTTGTGCACCAGCCATGCAGCTTGTACACATGTGTAGCGCAGTCCCACTATGTTGTTTTGAAGGAGCTGGTGTCAAAGTGAAAGAGGTGGGTGAATGTCAGAGGAAGGACACAAAAAGTGGTTCTACTAAAGAGCAAGACAAATGGCTGGTGGCTTATTTTAAAAAACATTGATTTTTCACTTTAACTTCTCCAGTCAGCCATTGGTAAATTGGCATATCTTTTGGATCAGCCAGGACTCCAGTACAGCCACCAGGTTCCCTAGTTCCCTGTTGCCCACCCTCATACTGCCATTTTCTTTTAATAATATCTTCATTTACCATCTTATTGAATAATGCCAAGGCCATGTTATAGGACACTTATTAACTACACTAAAGAGCAAGAACTTTTAGACAGCAGGCTAAGACCCTGGCTCTGAGGATCTGTCTTAGCAGAACCTCACTTATGTTAGTGTTGGCCCTAGGCAACTGATTTGATATCATTGCCTTCCCAATACATGCCTCTCACCTCCCAATAGAAGCCAGCAATATAGAGCTGGCATAATAATAAAATTGCATCTTACCATAATAGTCACACCCACACCATAAGAACATGGTCCTTTTTGCAGCTCAACTATCAGAATAATAGGGGAAATATGGGGAAGAAATCCCAAAAATTTCAAGGTCAGTGAAACTTTTTAAAGGGATAAAATAAAAACCTGGGTTAATTATCTGCACACACACAATGGGCCTTAGGATTGCCAAGCCTCCAGGATTGTCCTGGAGTTTCCAGGTATTAAAGATTAATCTTTAATTAAAAGATGTCATTTGATGAAACCTCCAGGAATACATCCAACCAAATTTGGCAACCCTAGTGGGCCGCAACTTTTTTCCATATTATGATCCTCTATTACAACAGAAGGAAGTTTTGGGACTCCCCTCCTTTATGGCTAGAAGAGGGGTCATGACTCTTATGGCTCACAGACTGAGAACCCATGTCTAGCACCTTCCTTTATTTGCATCATTTCAGTGGCACAATTGTAGGTTCTGTTCTCTGCAGAATACAGAAAAATAAAGCTAATAGATATAAATTCCTTTATAACAGGAAGCACAAAATGGATACACCTCCTCATATAATGCTGTTCTCAGAAAACAGGCAACAGTCATAAACCTTTTTGAAAATCCCAGTTACATATCCACTGAGGCTCTGGGTCCTTAACCATCTCTCAGACAATTCCCAGGCTTTTGCAGAAAAAAACACATGATTTGATTTTTTTTTTTTTTTTTTTTTAAATGTACCAAAATACCCTGTGAAAATGCTTATGGAAATCATTGTGCATACAACTATTCTCTCTCAAAGAGAGAGAGAGAACTGTGAAAACTTCAGCCATGGAAAGGATCAGAGAATGGGAAAGTAAGGAACAGTACACTGGTAACAAAAGAGGAAGCTGGAAAACAGAACTTCACAATATAATCTTTAAAAACAAGAAAATCGCATGGTTTTACAACATAAACAGTATGGCTTTCCCCATGGGCCTAAGCCAGCCTTGATTACAGGACAAGCCCCACATGGGTTGAGTCAGGTGCTCCCCATATAAAAAGAGCAGGCAGCAGTAGTGAAAGGGGAAGTATGGGAGACTGCAGTTGTATTTTTAGAGAGTAAGAAGGCTTTTGCAGGCAGGGGAAAAAGCTGAAGAAGCAGGAGTGGGCAAAAGCTCTCTAGATGTAGGGTAGCCTGGGAGAGACCTTGTTGTGACAGGAGGGAGCCTATGAAGGCCAACTGGGTGCGTTTTGATTTGTGTTGTTTTGGGTTAATCAAGAGATGCTGAACTGGGCTTGAAATTTTGAGAGTCAATATGTACTAGAGGACTTAATAAACTGGACTCCAGTAGGGGACTTATTTGAACTACCTTTTGGAGTGTTTGAGGGGGCCCTGAAGAGAGGAAAGCAGAACAGAGGTACGGGGCTGTGGTGTGATCCCTGCCCAGGAGGAGGCACTCAAGTGGTGGCTGCCTGCGCTACATGGTTAGCAGTGACTTTTGGGGAGGGTGGTTATGATTCATGATTTTTGAACTCTGGTGTGTGGCAATGCTGGAAAGGTTAAGATACAGCTGATTTGTGGGGGGCAACTGATAATGATGATAGGATCAGAACCACTGGGAACTTGACAATTGTGAAAAAGGAGCAGCACACTGGGTAACAAAAAGGTGTTGCATAAGAGACCTATATTGAGGGCTTTTTCCAACTCTGAATTTGTGCTTTGATGCCAATTTGAACATAGTGACTACTCTGATCTATCTTTGGAAGGTAAAAATGCCTTCTTTTTTCCCCCCACGGTTCTTGTGATAGAAACATCTATAATTATTGGGATTTATATAGCCAGATTTCTCAGACTTCTCATACTTCCTTTCAGGGAGCCTATGAAATATATATTAAAAGTGAGGAGGTTTTTTTTTTTTTTTTTCTTTTTCCCAAGCATAATTTATTATTTGACTAGTATGTGCTAGTAGACAAGTTTTCCTATCATAACCTTTTTTTAGTTTTACAAGGCTCTATATTATTCTAAACTGTTTCTTTTTTTTTATCCTTTTTGTTTTTAGACTTTTTTTCCTATCACAGATCATGGGTTTTCCTGGATGATTTTTAACGCTTCTTTATATTACAATGTTAAGTCAATGTTAATATTTTCACAAGGGAAAGTCCATCAATAATTTGACATGTAGGAAATAGAGAGGAAAGCTTTGTAATAAGAGTGATATTCAAAACTCATAAGTCTTTTAAGAACCTGACATATATCATCAGATTGCATAGTATCTTAATGTGGAGTTATTCCTTTCATAGTAAAACACTCTTATGAGAGAGGTGGCAGAATCTGGCCCTGAATATAAAAATCATTGTCTAACTACTGTAAAAATGTAAGTAGGTGGCTGTGTGCTGACGCCTACTTGCTTGTTTTCATACTCCTGTTTTGGGTATTCAATAGACCTTACTTTATCTCCTGCAGAAATTGGTCAAGCCTTCACAACTTGCATATGCAAGTCCGGCTCAGCTTTGTGAAAATGTCTTTAGTCTTTATATTAGAAACTAAATGATCCTTGAGAAGTAGTCAAGTTAAATATTCGAAGACTTACCATAGCCATTGTGTAAAGAACTAGCAGTCTCCGATGAGCAGATGATTTCACAAATGATGCCTTCGCACGACTCTCGAGGTTCAACTCAGCCCAGTAAGGGTAGTCACTGCCTGTCCTGTATCATAGAGTGCCTTAAGTGCTCCATTGCTGCAACTCATGGCCCGGATGCCAACAGCCATCAGACAAGCATGCAGTTCTCTGAGTCTGTATGCTGTGCACCCTGTTTAAGCACTTTATCCCCAGCTGCCTGCCTCCACCATCCCAGTACCAGTCATGCTTACTACTTACAGGGTGACCCCAGCACACCCCCAGTCCCAACTTTCACTAAAACTGTCTCTGCCCTGACGTGTCCAGCACTCTCCTGGAGCACTCCAGGAAGTTAAGTCCATTGCTCCTTTAAACAGACAAAAGCACAGTTCACACTTTAACGGGAGCTAACAATCACTTCAATTCAAACACAGCACTAGGTTGGCTTAGATTAAAAGTGAAACACATTTGTTTAATCAAAAAGTGAGTGGCTTTATATGAGTTTGAATACAAGGGATAAAGACCAAAACATTGTTATAAGCAAACAAAAGTAAAAATATGCTTTCTAATGGTTAAGAGCAACTTAATAAGCTACAGTCTTTGGGAAGAAAACTACCTTGAACAATCTTTCATCCGTGGCTGGCTTTTCTCCCCCCCCTCCCCCCCCATCCTAACTTTCCACAGAAAGACAAAGTGTTGGCTTCCCTTGTCTCCTTAGGTGAAATATGAAGTCTCTCTGTTTCTTATCTCCCCAAAAGTATGTCTTTGTCTCGCTAGTCAGGAAGGACTCCTGGGAATTCAGTCCCCTGTTTCTCATTGGGGTGCAGGAGCCATATTAATTCTCACCCTGATCCTGAACTTGAAACCCCCACTGGTTTAGCTTCATGGCTGTTTACAGCTAATGAAAATTGAGGTAAACCCACATTCTTTTGTCTAGGACACACCTGTTTATCACTTTTACCTCTGATCTTAAATATGTTCTAGTGACATCATACAGCGGGAATTCATAACTTCACAAAACCACTGATACTAGAACATTTTTTTCATAGTGGGGGTGCTGAAGGCAGAAACTATATACTTTGGTTACTATTTCAAGCCAGGAGGTGTGGCAGCACCCCTACTTCCAGTACCTATGCGCACAACATTAACACATGCATTTTATAATATTAACGATCAGTGTGTTAGCTCTCATATACCTCATAAGACCTAGCTTGTACATGTTAGAGAAGTGTGTGAATACATTGGTGTCGGTCACATTTTGCCAAATTCACAGGCTGGAAAATGCATGGCAAGATTGTTCCCACTCTCCAACCACCTAGCCAATACAATAGGTTAAATCCCAAAATCAAATATCTGAGTCCTGACTAGACAGTGAATTGAGGCCTCTAACTTATAACTGTATAATCCCCACACTCCCATGAAACCTCGGAGCACACATTCTCACTTCCCCTCTTTGTTCTCTCCCTCCCCCTCCTGAAGAATGATGGGCATTGCAAATGACACATTGCTGATTAATATAATAATTTAACAGTGCCATGCTCCAGTTTGCTCTATTACTTTTGTCTTTCTGGCAAACACAGTATTTCCTTTCTGATATTCACCAAGTGCATTAAAAGGGGTCCTATTTATTGACGAACTACAAATGTTGATGAAAGGTGTATATGAGTAACTGAGTTGATAGTGTCAAGTATTCCATAAATAATGATGAATAGTGCACAACTTAAAATTTCTAATTTTATCAGAAAGCTTGACCAAGAAAGAACACTCACTTAAGATTGGATAAATGAGTATAAAGGAATTAGACTATGCTTAAACAGGGCCTGGCTACAAAAACATGAGTCTGTGTTCCTTTAGCAATTAGCTAAGAAAAGAGGCTTTTATAGAGCAGGATCAGTGACAGCAATTTGGCCTTTTTGCATTTTAAAATAAATCCAGTTTCTCTAGTCCCTTTTTGTTTACATTCAAATGCAAACTTACTCTTACAAACTGTCATTCTGTTTCATGGGGGCTCAGTGAGGAAATTCTTATTGGGATAAACCCCAAAGCCCTTAGTAAGTTCTAACTCAGTCCCATGGACTTAGTTAGATCAGCGGAGGTTTTGGCTGAAAAACAAAGTGTTAGATATACAAGTTGTCTTAGTACAGTGGACTGTGATGTGTTTGCAGCCTCTGGTAGGAGTGGATGGTGCTGCTCTTTGACTAAACTTTTCTTGTTGAGAGATCCCAAAGTGTAACATTGGCCAATTGCTTTTATGCCCTAAGGATTCACTCTCACCACTCCCAGTCAACATGGATGTAAGGGATGTCACTCTACTACAGTTAAAAATAACAATTTAGGGACTTTTTCAAAACTGCATACACACAAGTGGGCACACTTGTGCATGCTGCTAACTTGGTCACACCCTAATGGGCATGCTGGAATTTAAATGCGCAATGTGCAGGAGGTTAGACTAGATCATGATGGTTCCTTCTGAGCTTAAAGTCTGAGTCAAAATGGTAATTTTGCTTAAATAAGGAATGTTTAATTAGGTCAATAAATCTGAATTTTGACTGACCCACTGACTAGATCAAAGCTCTGAATATTTCCAAAACAAGCTAATTGTTGAATTAGGAGACATAATTTACTGATCAACAATGTTTCTAACTTCAAGAACTGGTTTTATTGCTTTATAAAATAGTGGTTTCAATTATAGCAGATGACTGAGATTTTTTCAAAGTTTAGTTTCTGTATTTCTCCCCAGCATATGCTGCAATTGTATCCACAAGATGTCTCTTACCTTCACTTCCCTTGGGTGGGTGGGGAAGGGGGGGGGGGCATTTTCAAAACAGGAAGCCATCTTGAAACTTGTGGTTGTATCACCAATTTTGGTCGCAAGGGGGCCATTAGTGTGACCAGGCTAGGAAGCTGTGAGCACCACAGCAGGATGGCAAGGGTTAACCAGAAGCAGTTGGAGCCAGTTCTTCTTCCTATGAGTATTCCAGGAAAGGTGAGTCCCTGCTAGGGGACCACCATCCATGTTTGCCCTGGAAGAAGGAAAACATCCATGACTTTGAGCTTTTATTCTAGTTAGTTTGTTCCTCTTCTGGAACAAGATGGGAACAGGGTGGATTTGGTCCAGGAATGAACAAGTTCCTGAAGCAAGAAGGAAATGGAAGACTTGTGGGGGGTTTGTTTTTGTTTTGTTCAGCCTACCTGACAGTTTTACCTTCACTGAAAAGCAATGCATCCAGGAATGTGGTGGCTACATGGAAGAGGAAGTAATTTTGGGAGGGCAGGAGAGTGAAGAGACCTAATCTGACTGCTGCATTGTTACACATCCTGGTACTGGAATTCCAAAGGGCAACACCATGACCTACTTCATAAAGTCAGATTTGTCTATACCTGGATGGGGAGTTTATTTTATCAGATTACCTAGGACCTTCTTAAAACGTGAGTTTGGTAGCTGGAGGCTTCAGTCCCATGGGCTTCTAAGCTCCTCGGCTGAAACACAGCTATGCAGAAGCAAAGCTAAAGCAGGGCTCCTCTCCTGCACAGCTTCAGAGCTTTGCCAACTGTAATTGGGAACTTCTCATATGTCCAAGTCAGTGCCACACTGAAGGACATAACTCCAAGTTAATAGTGTTGCTTTGGTTTACCAGAGAACAGAAAACCTAGAACTGCTTTATATTGTATACCCCAAAACATCTTCTGCATGCAGGACTGTACAGTTACTTTCACTATGTTGGACATTGTTCTTGTTTTGACTGACTCATTTCTCTTAAATGTTAATTTTGTATATTTCAAAGCATTCACATGCCTAAAAAGTCTGTTACTTTGCCAAATGGGGAACGATCAAGGGCTAGTAAGGTGTTATACATGTCTATGCTATGCTCAGTAGTGGCTCTTGGCTGGGTGAACAGATCTGCTAAATCTATTTGTATAGAGGCTTGATAACGAGCTGCGCTGACCGCAACAGTAGCGAGGAAGGGGAGGGTGGGAATGAAGCTGGCCACTTCAGCATGGAACCTTTTTTTTTTTTTTGACAATTTTACAAACTACAAATAAAAATACTCCTTTGTGCCAAGTTGTCTGAACCATGTGCACAACGTGTGTGCTGAGAAAAGTAAACCCAAGCTCACGTAATTAGTAGGCAAAGTCTGCCAGCTGCTAACAAATCTGCAATTAATATATTGTATTGCAGTTAAACCCTGCAGCAGACAAACCACACCATAACACTGTTTGATACGCCAATAATGAAAACAGGTTTACCTAATAGGTTCATCAGAGCAGCATTGTTCATTAGACACTGGGGAACAGAGCTACTTCCACTAATGGAGTTGTTCATCAGGCTTTCACAGGCAGATAAGAACCGATGGTGCAAAAAAGCTCACTCATACTGTGTAGCAATAGCACATAAATTGCATTCCTCCCTGCTCATCTTTCAACCTGTACACTCTGGGAAGGACTCTTGGAATGCACCTTCCTCTCATGTGCATCTCCTCTTTTTCAGCCTGAAATAAGACATGAGGAGCAGGGAATTATTGTAGGTACTGTGGACTGCTCCTCCCTTCAAGGAAAGACTCTATGGCAATAAGCTGCGATCTCAGGATAACTAGCTAATGGAACAAATTACCAAGGGATTCTCCGTCACTTGCAGTCTCTAAATCAGGACTGGATATTTCTAAAAGAGATGGTCTAGTGTAACCATCTGCTGTAGCCTTAATACAGGAATTATTTGGTTAAAATAACCTGGCGTGTGTCCTCTAGGAGGTCAGACTAGAGGTGATCCTACTGGTCTGTTGTGGCCTAAAAAACTGTGGTAGAACCCCATTGCTCCTGGGGCCTCTCATGCAGCAGTGGCCACCCCTATTTCCTTCCTGGGCTGACACTCCTCTCCATCAGGCCCCATTTCACAGTTCAAGAAATCTTGCTTAAACCCATTCTACACCTCAGACCCCATCACTTGCCTCACAAATCCTATGTGTGCTGTGATTGAATAACTGGTTCTACGTGTACAACTTACAAACTCTGGTCAGTAGCCTGCAATTACTGGCTCGTGGACACTCTCTGTATGGGGATCTAGTTTTGCTTCCAGAACATGTAGCTAGTACATTCCAGAACATGCAGCTAGTACATTCCAAACTGAGGACAACAGGGAAAGTATTAAACTTAAATGATGGTGCTTAGGTCTCAGTGATCCTGTGTGGATACAAACCCCTTGGAACAGTGGATGAGGTCAACCTTAGAATAAAAGTGGCCTTCCTACCCTTCTGTAAGGAGGGGGAAAGGCAGGAGCAATGGGAAATCACCAAACACAAACTAAAGAGAGCAGCCAGGTAAGTAGGAGGGTTTTAAATAAAAAATCATACAGGTGAGCTGATAAGGGCTGAGATATGGCAGCCTCTATGTCAGACCCTAGAGCAAATGTCCTCTGGACAACCCTAGGCACTATGACCCCAGTCCAAAAAATGCCCTGGAATGGTGAGGAAACATGGACATGCATGTAGGCTTTATTTTGTATGATCTGTACACTTCTGCTTTATATGATTAAAAAAGGAAATAGGTTAGACACACTTTGCACAGACTTCTGTGTTTGAATGTTTGACCCCTCCTATGGAATGTGGTAATAGTCCACCCACAAACTATGTAAAGTCAGGCAAAAGCTAGCAGAGGGTGGGTTGATGGGGTGGGGGGAGCTTCAAAACAGGTCAACTTTGGAATAGAACTGGTCACTCTGCCACCATATAGGTTGGAGATAGCTGCATGACTGATCTCTGCTTCATCCACTCTTATTTCTGGCTTGATCTATGCTTAGAAAACTAACCGGCCTCACTATATCACTCAGGGCTGTGCAAAATTTCATGAGGTGAGTGCTATGGTTAGGGCAACCTAACACCCACAGTAGATGCAGCAATGTCCATGGAAGAATTCTATCAACCTAGCAACTGCACCTGTGAGGACTGGATTAACTGCACGGGTGGGGAAGGGACCCTTCAAAACATCTACACTGCTGTAGCAGCTGCAGTGAAGACAAATGCAGACCAAGTCCCCTGAGCCTTCATGTGCTTCCTCAAACTGCACTTCTTCCAAAATACTTATTAGCCCTAAAAGTGGCTGCAGATGTAGTGTTAACTATCAAATGCCTCAGTCATGAATACAAAATATGCCAAATTCAAAATAAAGTATAAAAGCAAATAAAATATGCCGGTCATAACACTACTCTAAAAACAAAAGATGTAACTTCCTTAACATCACATCTTGCTTACTTTGTTTTTTCACCTCATATTGCCTTTTTTTCTAGTTATCAAAACTATAAGCTCTAATGGGCAAAAACCTTGTCTTCATAACTATCTCTGTAAAGTGCCTAGCATAGCTATGCAAATTAACTTAGAGAGAACTTTCTTACCTTATGCACCACTCTGCATCTGTATTGTGCAGCATCAAGTCAGCATTACATTTCACTTTCATTTATTTATGTAATCAGCTAGTTAGCCTGAAAAGGGAAACTTTTTTTGTGTGTGGTTTAAAAAAAAAAAAAAAAGCACTTAGCCTAACAGTCACCCTTCAGAGCAACTGTACCTGTATCTTTTCCCCCCTCCATGGTCCACCAAGGGCACCCACTCTGTGCTTTTGGCTCCTCAACTGTCACATCTCTGGGGTAGAGTCCTGCATTTCTCTCCCTCTTGCCCTGGGTTTTTCCACACTGTACAGTTCCCTTTACAATGTGGTATGCCCAGAAAGCCAGACTGCCTAAACAACCCAGCCTCTGTGCTTTGCTTTCTTGCTAGAGGCTAAGGATCACTTAATTTCCAATAGTTGTTACTACACAGCCGTTTATAAGCAAGCATATTTATCGTTCTAGTGACAGCATTAGACAAAATGTATTAAACTATAAAAACCTACACATGTGCTAATTATTAGCAGCTAATAGCTTGCCAGAAGTCACCCCCAGCTCCAACAAGGGCTCTAGTAGAAGTCAGTCTTCCAAACCCTGTTTTTTCTGTGGTTGCAAGTTCATAACAGCCTTAGCTCAGAACAAGCACCCACATGAATAGGTTAGCCTTTCCTTTAGACAGCTAGGCAGCTGATCTTGAGACACTGGGATAAGGTAATCAGCAGATAATAGTCCCATCTTCAGGGCATAGCTTCAAAGGCTGCATTTTTGCATAACCAAATGTGGGGAATTTGCATTCACCTCCCACTCAAGATTCTCCAGGCAAATCACTGGATACTGTCCTGAAAGTCCAGTCACATTTGGCCTTCCATTCATTGTAGTCCTTGGAAGTTCATAATACTTCCCTTCACATCATGTCCCCCCTTGCACATTATTGTGGGCTGGGATTGTCACACACAATCCCAACCCACAATAATACATAACCTTTATAGTTAATACAATGAACTCAAAAGATAATTCAATATGTTTAAGTTTTTTTTTTTCAATAATATTTCTGGGAACTGCTATATCATTAATATCTTAGAAAAGGCTTTTTTATTTTTTTTTATTTTTTTTATTTTATTTTTTATTAATGATCCCCAAAAGAGAAGTTAGACCCAGAAGGGAATGTTTAGTGCTCATGAATAACTTCCAATTCTACCTACAAACCCTTTCTAATGGCTTTTCCAGGGGGAACAACATTGTTTTTGTTTTGTTTTTGTTTTTTTTAAAAACAATGCCAGAAGAGTGAGAGCCATGACCTCATCAAAGAAAGTTAAATGAGTCACTATGAAAATATTGTTTGTTTGTTTTGTTTTGACGTCTGCAAATACAATAGCTAAGACTACCATGAGTGCCAAAGTGTTTTCTTTTAGTGTTAGCTGAGTACCTATGTGGATTTTAAACAGAAAAGAGGCAGTCAAATACAGTAACAAGTTTCTAACTCTTTGGGTGCCTTTTGCAAATACTTTATCCTGGACACACACATTGTTTTCCCGCACACAAAGGGGAAGAAGCCATGTTCAGTGTGAATGACCTAATTTCAATTAAGGAAAAACAGAGACCAAAACTGGTCTTCATGAGAGAGAACAGTGGCAGGGATTTAGTAGAGTTGATGTAAAATGGCCAAAAAAGCAGCAATAAGGCCTTCCTTGAAATGTCCCAGCCTATGGGTCCTTTCTAGTAGGTATAACCCACCATAGCCAGTACCCCAAAGAAGGCAGTATATTAGGGAAGTAACTACCTGGAAAAACATTCTAGCCCTGGTTACTGGATAATTATATAGCAATATATTTCTGCTGAAACATAAGATAATGAGAAAAGTCTAATGTTTTAATTCAAGTGGTCATTCATTTGGTCTTAGCTGGTTCGGGCATATGTTTCTGGAGCACTTCCCATGCTTCAAATTAAATCTTGAAGAATTTGCTCTAACCAGCAAAACATATTAAGAGAGCAGAATATCTGTGGCATGACACAGAGGCCCATTGGTGTCAGCAACTCTTGTCAGGCCAGATGTACTCTTTACACCTAACACACTGTCATCTGTATCTAAAAGGTGTCATGTAAGCTGTCATATACAAACTGATAACACGTTGGTCCCAAATATCATTGTGTGGGGTATGTACAAAGTTGTAAATATGTGCTAAAATTATGTTCTTAAAATATGTCTGGCAAGTAGCACATAAGTCCAGTCTGCCCTGGACAACGGAATGTGTGTTTGCTTGTCTGACCAGCCTGGTCATCAGGCAAACAATGAAGGTAAGTTTACATAAGGTAAACAAAGCCATAAAGGTAACAAGCAGTGGAGAAGATAGCACATCCTCTACACCCCACCAAGAAAGAGAAACTTTGTCAGGACTTACTTTTCAAAGGATACATTTCAAAGGTTTACTGGGCTATAAAATGAAAGGGAGAGAACCCCATCGTTCTCCATTAGTGGTCAGATACGAGACCCCACGGCTCTTGTACATCTGAGAAAAGGGGATCCTTCAGCCAAGGAGGCTGAAGTCTCTGGGAACTGAACAGAGATGAGAAATCTGTTTAGGTGAGGATTGCATCTTGCTGAAATGAAGTTTTAGTCTTAGAAGTGTAGTTTTAGTTTTGTTTGTAACTTTCTATTTTTACTACTTGTATTGGGTATCCCTTAAAGCTATAACTTTTTGTTTAAACAACTTGTTTTACTTCAGTGCTGTGTTGTCATAAGAGTGATTGTCAAACTCTAGTTAAACTTTGAGCTGCAGCACACTGACTCTTTAAAGGAGCAAGGAATGTAACAACTTCTGAGAGTGTTCCAGGAGAGGGCTGGACATGACGGAGACAGACTGGGAGAAATTCAGAATGGGAGGAGTTGGGGTCACTCTGCAAAAAGTAATTAGGCAGTGGACACTATGGGGTGATCTGCATGCATGTCTGCGGGCTGTTGGTGTCAGGGCTGTGAGCCACAGCAACATAGCATTTAAGGCACCCAGAGTTACAAGGCAGGCAGTGACACAACCCCTTACTGGGCTGAATTCCAAAAGGTCACACGCAGTCATGACAAATATCAGTTCACATAAGAATCTGCTTCTGCACGTGAAATGCTGCTGCTGCTGCTCTTTTCTTGCTGAGCTCTTCTGAAAAGTTTGGGGTAAAATCTTCATCCCGTTCTGTCTGTGCTTGCTAGGATTGCCTAGGCTTAAACAATAAGGGACTGTTTTTTCTTAGCACACCTGCCCCACCTCTCCTCCCAATTTTTATTATCATTAATAAAAAGTGATATACCTCCATTTGCCATGGGTATTTCTTGCTGCTTTTTGCAGCACTCCGCAGCTCCCGATATTGTTGTACAGAAATGGGGAAAAAATCAGGGACGTCCCTTGTAATAAGGGGCTGTTGGCAATCCTACTGCTTTCCCCACCTTCCTGGAAATATTTACTATTAGTAGTTTTTATCATTAAATTTCAGCACCTTAAATAGTAAGCCCTGGGTTTTAGAGCTGGTTGAGAAATAATTTTTCCTGGTGAAAGTGTTCCAAAATACGTAGGAAAAACTGGAGTAACACTTCCTTGCAGTCAGCTTTATCGGTACAGTCAAAGGGGTGGAGTAGTCCAGAAAGAGGCTCTGCATTTTGTAGTTGCACCAGTGGCCAGCTGGCTAAGAGAGCAATTTTTGTCTTTATCTGCAAGATTTGGGCATAGTGGGTTATACTGAGCTTAATGTTACATTAAGTAAACAGCACAGCAAGGACTGGAAACTGCCCCTGATACTCTATGCACTCTTTTGTCATCATTTCCAACTTGCAGCAGTGCTTCTCTCAAAATGTTAGCAATAGCATCTCCTTTCCCCATGCAGCAGTAGTAGAGTGTTCAATAGCAGCAGCCAACAGTACCAGCAACATGATTTGTGCAAAACTAACACTTAACCTTTTTATTGGTGATTAATTTATTCTATAAGTGCACTAAGGAATACACTATTGCTTTCTCTAAACAGATCAAAATTAATCAGTGCTGCAGGTTCTTTTGCATTTGATTTAAAAGGATGCAAGAAAGTCACTAAATCAACTGTCAGCTGGGGGAAAGAAGTTGTTGCAGCAGCAGGAAGGATTCTATGTTATAATAAATGTTGAGCTATTGGTATTTCTATTATAAAATATCTGATGTCTGTTTGCCTTACAATTACCATAATCTCCTAACTCTTGTCTCATGTATCCTCACACACACATGGAGATTAATTTTGCTAAGAAATTTAGGATACTTTGTTTTCATGCCCTTCTGTTTTGGAGGTGGGATGGGAGAAGACCAACGTGTTACACATGCTGAATCTTTATCTCCTGACGCTTTTTCATAGAACTGTTCTATGCAGCTTTTCTCTCCCAACTGCATAGCAGAAAAACATAAGCCTGGATTTCTTTGTTCTTTTAAGTAGGTTATCAGTTTAGGAGGCTAAAATGATTAAAAAGTCTCTACTTGTGATACAGTCCTCTCAGCTGGCATGGTGGAAGGCTTCAGATTTAAAAATATTATTAAAGCTAATGTTAAAATTAGATAATACAGAGGTTGAGAAGAGTTTCTGTACATCTCGGTACAGTGCTTAGATTATCCACTAATACAAAGATTGTTTAAAAACCTATAAAATACATAATCTGCAATAACCCAAATTTAGATAAATTTAACGATACAGTTTAGATATTAGACTCCGATTACTCGGTACATCACACATGAAAAGTTATACAGAAAGTTGGTTGTAGAAAGCAAATATAGGAATGAGTGTAGATCGGGGTGGCCAACCTGTGCCGAAGCCACATAGGGCTCTTCAGAAGTTAATATGTGGCTCCTTGTATAGGCACCGACTCTGGGGCCGGAGCTACAGGTGCCAACTTTCCAATGTGCCGGGGGGTGCTCACTGCTCAACCCCTGGCTCTGCCACAGGCCCTGCCCCCACTCCACCCATTCCCTCTCCTGAGCCTGCCACGCCCTCGCTCTTCCCCCTCTCCCCCATCCCACGAGCCTCCTGCATGCCACGAAACAGCTGATCAGGAGTTGCGGGGAGGGCGGGAGAGGCACTGATGGGTGGGGCTGCCAGTGGGCGGGAGGCGCTGGGAGCAGGATGGAGGAGCTGATGGGGGAGGGGGGGTGCTGACGTAATACTGTGGCTCTTTGGTAATGTACATTGGTAAATTCTGGCTCCTTCTCAGGCTCAGGTTTGCCACCCCTGATGTAGATTGTCCCTCAGTAATTGAGCATTTAGGATGGGTTGTCCCTTAGTAGATATAATCCATCAGAGAAGTATTTCAGTTACTTTCTGATTTTGCTTCTCATTGGCACATTCCATATTATTTCAGGGCTCCTTTATCACAGCACAATGATGCTGAACTGCTCAATACTTTTTCCAATTCAGTCGCACCTTTCCATTTCAAAGCCACTCTTCTTTTGCTCTTTCTGACAATATGACGATCATCTTCCCCCAATCTCCAGGCTTATTGCATCAAGAATTCCCCAGCAAGGCTACAGAAATGCTATTTACTGGTAAATGAAATGCCCAGAGACTAATGGTTTTATCCTGTATAGAAGTAAGAAGAGAATACTCTCCCAAGTACTTGGGGAAGACCTGCAGGAAAAGAGGAATGACAGAACAAAACAAACAGAGAAGCCATTTCAAGAATACATTTCGCACTACAAAAGTTTTTCCTCTCTCCTCTTCTCCTGTTTTTAGGGGTTAGTGTTAGCTAAATTATATTCTAAAATTAAAAACAGCTTTTTTCAGAGGATTGGATCAGGCAGTATAGATAATGGTTACTCATTATCACCAGTCACTGTATACCTATACTGCCTGATCCAATCCTCTGAAAAAGGCTGTTTTTAAATTTAGAGTACAATATAGACTCGTTTATAGACTCATTAGTCTAATACTTAAGTTTTCATTGGCACAGGCCTGGGATGCATTTTAATACCATGTGATGGTGGTTTGGCATATACAAAAGCAATGTGGACTGGGTGTCCACATCACAAAAGCTTCTACATTGGCATCCTTTTTGGTAGATTCAACAGATATGCTAAAGTCTGAAGGGGCACAGAGGCTGAATTATCCTCTCACCCTCAGTTGTGCTTCTCCAAGATCAGGTGCATTAGTGGGGCAAAATGCTCTCTCCATGCTGGATAATATGTGTTCTCTAGATGAACAAGAATATAAGTCTAGCACTGTGGACGTCTCCTGGTTGTTTGGGGGTGGTTTGTTTTGTGGGGTTTTTTATGGAAATATCTGTAGCGTTAGCTTGGCCAGTTCGTAGTTTTATTTAAAAAATTGTGCCAAATCAATGGGTTTTTTCCTGAAGTATAGATTGATCATTAATGTATCCATGGTCTCCTGAAACTTTGGTATTTGGAAACAGGCTAGCAGTGTGCATGTCTCTGCAAATGGATACTTCTTTGCAAGTTCTCGCATGCAAGAGTGTGCACCCTTTGGCTTCTCCAAGGCGTCTACAATGTTTTATAATGTAACTCCCTAGAAACAAAGTAAACCATGGAATAAGGTTCACAGTATGAAACACCTGAGAGATGTGCTTGTCACTTTTCAAGTCCTCTGATAACAATTCACAAAAATCTTAGTCAGAGGTTTAAAAGAATGTGGATTTATAAGCTAGTCGCGTACAAAATTTACGTCGGCAGTATTTCCAGTGAAGTAAGCTTATTCACAAACAGTAGGATTTAGGGGGAAAAGTTTCCAATGTCTATCAGTCTGACGTCATTTGACCTACTTTTGTATATTGTCAGTCTGAGGAAACAGTAATGCCTTTGCCATTAAATATGGTGCTGTACATTCCCCCTTCATTGGTTTCACTTTTTAAAAACCACAAACAGTTTCTCTTTATCCTGCATAGGGTTTTCCATTTTGAATGAAGAATCTCCACTTGCCTGAGACTGAATTGTCATGGAACTCATTGCCTCACATGAGATGAGCAGCAGCATGGAATAATTAAATTCAGCTCCTCCTGGGAAGTGGGGAATCTTTTCACCCCATTTCCCTTTTTATTTGACCTTTAGACTAAACCCATTTCTCTCTCTTGTATGAATGGTGCCTCACTTCTTCACCCAGGATAAAGCAGTGTGATGCATCTAGGAGATGAATTGGACAGTATAACTTTCAAGATCATGTCTGGAAGGAAAAATGTGGTGATATAAACACTTCTGCTGTTTATCAATGAATAAAATTCACCTGTGCAAGCCCTTGATGTGCTTTATAAATGCCAAAAGGACTTGATTATCCTGCCAATACTGATTAGATTTCTTTAGTGCAATTTCATGAATAACTCTACTTAATGAAGACACTTTCATGTTGCTTGTACATAGAGATTTGGAAGCTACTAAGTTTGGGAGTCAAACCAAAACTAAAAGAAATATGGGGAAGTTTTGCTTCTATTGTCAGTTTTCCTTGTTTCCTGGCAGGTATACATACTCTACAAAACAAACTGAAAATCAAATACTGGCTCTTGGAAAAATGAAAGAAAATCCACAATGAAGCTTAACCTAGTTACAATCTAAGAAAACATTTCATGGTTTTGTTAATAGAAATGAATTATGACCTGTCTTCCTGGAATAGAGTACACCTCGACCTCGATATAACACTGTCCTCGGGAGCCAAAAAATCTTACCGCGTTATAGGTGAAACAGTGTTATATCAAACTTGCTTTAATCTGCCGGAGTGCGCAATCCCGCCCCCCCTCTCCCCGGAGCACTGCTTTACCATATTATATCAGGTCGCGTTATATCGGGGTAGAGGTGTAGTTGCCAGTTTCCACAGCAGTTTTCCTTTTATTTTTTTTTAATTTTTTAAGGTCAACTTAACACATATGAAAGATTCCAGATGGAAAAATCTGCAGACCTAAATCTTCTCTTCATTCACAGAATCGGTCAATCATAGGGACCACTAGCGCAATCTTTCCTATACTGTCCCCTTTAGTGTGCATCAGTCATCCTTGACCCAAAGTGGCCAGCTATAAGACTGAGAGGCTACATTTGGCTTCCATGTTCATTTTTTTTTTCTGTTGATACTGTCTGATTTGAATGCTAATTGTGAGGGTAATTTTATAACATCAGATAACAATGACTGTCAGTCATATATGCAATGCATACAATGACTGTCAGTCATATATGCACTTTTTTCCATTAGTGTAATCAAAATTGACATCTCAGTACCAATCAGTCACTTTCATCTACCCTCTGTGAATCTTCAAGGATATAAAATAGGTCTGGATTGGTGTGATTAAAATCCAGAATATCTGGAGAAACACATGTTATGCAAATTACTATCCAGCACAAGCTACAGTCCTGAAGTAAAGGATCTCAGTGGAATTCACCACACGGCAGAAAAGCATGTGCATGTTAGGTGGAATTTTAAAGGCTCCAGGGCTGTATATTTTGCTGTCACATTTTGGAACAAATCTTCCACCCCATCAAGGTCTCTTTTTGTGCCATGCCTTAAATCAGTCCTAAATGGACACCTGAGGATTCCCATGGTATAGAGTAACCTGCAGTTTATGTAAAGGCAGCAAAGCTGACCTTCTAACAATCCAGGAATTGTGTGTGTAAAACATGTTGAGGTGGGAGGAGGTAGGACCAGAGTGCAATGTGCTCGGGTGGTCATGGGGCTCACAGAAGGGTCCCTAAAGAACCTTTCCAGCTGATTTGTGTTAAGGAAGTCCTGTGGATGCTCTAACTGGCTGTGGGCCAGTATATTCTATGCCAACCCCTGGGGTAGGGATTGTAGGGAAACTGGCTTATAAACATTTAAGTGTGAGCTTGGTGCAGTTGAAGATTCAGCCCTCTGTGTTTGCACAGTGGGGACCTGATTGTATTTGGGGCATCTAGTTACCCTGCCTGCTGGACTTTGATGTGGCTGTTTGATCCCAAGCTTAGATACATTGGGGAGGGTTGAGCACAAGGCTAACTTAGCCTCACTTACAAAAATTAACTAATTGGTTATAGTAATTGAACCAAGCTACCATTCCAGTAAAAATGCCTAATTGGTAGAGAATACTGCTGGCCTCTTGTGCTGCAAGAGGCTCCCTGGTGAAAGCCAGTCTCTGGAAGCGAGGACCCCAAAAAGTTTGATAATGGCAACAAGAAAACACTTTAAAGTCAGTTATTGGAATGTGGGAACTGTGTGTTTCAAACCTCAAAAAAATCTCTCAGATCATGAGGGAGATGGACAGCTATGGGCTAAGAACATCAGTGAGAGCAGACTAGCTAAGAAATGCTTCTCTTCAAGCCATAGTGACAACATACACTCATAAGAGTGCTGCTTCCTCTGAGAGATTCTGTGGAAAAATCACTTGTCAACTGGGAACCTATCTACCAACACATCATATATGACAGATTCCTAAAGATGTCAATCATACAGTGTTATGTTCTGGCAGAGGAACATAGTGACAAGGATATAAAAAAAAATTATATAATTCCCTCCAAAATGTGATAGAATACCCAAACATGACTTGCTCCTTGTGATGGGTGACTTTAATGCTAAAGAAGGATGTGATACCCTTTCCATTCCCAGGTTAATGGGGAAGCATGGTTGAGCATCATTAATCAAAATGACAAAAGACTCATTGCATTGTTCTTGGTGTTCGACCTAGTTCTTACAAGTACACTGTCCCCTCATAAACACACATATAAAGAAACATGGAATTCACCAGATGGTAAAACAAAAAACTAGATCAATCACATCAACATCTGCTCAAAATACATGTAATCAGCCCAACACTCAAGGGTATATCGAGCAGCATATGTCAGCAGCAACACAATCTTTGCATTGCCAAACTGAAATTAAAACTGAGAAAGATCCACTTTAAATGGAAAGCGGGGGGAAAAAACAACTGTACAGAACTGAAAATCAAAGTACCGTGAGAAATTCCAGCTTGAAATGAAGAACAAGTCTGAGGCCAGAAGCCAAGGAAGGTGAGACACTGATCAGATGTGCAGAAAAATGGCCAGTGCTCAGATACAATGGAATTCAAGCTCTAGCAGTCGCAGCTGGATATCAACATAGACAGAGCAAGAATTGGCTAAGCTAAGAAATGTGGCTTTTCATTGATGAAAGGAAACTCCTGAATGAAAAGGCCAATTAAATACTGGAAAAAATGTAAAGGAGTACCAGAGAGCAGACAAAGCAGTTAAAAGCAATGCAAAGAACGATAAATGAAGATATGTTGAAGACCTAGTAGGTGAAGCTGTTGCCATGGTAGTCATTTATAACATGGAAACTTCAAAACTGGAAATGGGCCAATAAAAAGTAAAGGGAGGGGGATGCTTACAGTTGAGGTAGAACTAAAATGCTCTGCCAGTCTGTTATTCTAAGTCTTCAAGTGCTGTACCACAGCATCAAAGTTTGAAATGTGAACCTGATCAACTTGATATCAATATCTGTCTGATAGAGACATCAGAAGTACAGGCTGTAATCAAGAACATAAGAAAAACAACAAAGTAGTAGATGATCAAATCACAGCAGACATGCTAAAAGTATTTGACAGTACCACCCTAATGAAATTGTCAGAGCTGTTCATTGAAGTCTGGGGAAAAGAGACCCCCTCATGACCAGTGGGAAAGTGGAATCTTATTGACTGTAACAACTGGAGAGGAGACACCTCTCTGAATGGAAAGTCTTCTGTAGCATAATATTACACAGGATGAAAGAGGCAATGGGTAGGTAATAACAGGCCAGATTCAGGCTCAAGACGTCCTGTGTACATCTGATATTCACACTACAGACCATCACAGAAGAATGTATAGAATGGCAGGCTCCCGTTATCAACTTGATTGATATATTTTTTTCTTTTCTCAAAAAGAATTCGACAGACAGCATCAGCATACTTTGTGGAATATTTTTTCAGTCATATGGAATTCCAGCTGAAGTTGTCAACATCAAGGCTATATATAGCAATGCGAAGCATGCTTCACGATAAAATGTTTTCAGCTCACATACAACTTTATTGTTGGGATTCTGCTTACATAATGAATTCTAGCTATCTTTCTTGATGCATTTGGCTGAGGCAGTGTTATTCCAATGCTTTTGGGGATCTGAAAAGGTGCTGTTCTACAGCGGACATTTTATAACTATACCCCTTTCTGATCCTGAGCTTTTTAAAATATGGGAAAAAACTGATACACTATCAACAGGCTTCTAACTGTCATGTTAGAATCTCCGTTACAGCAACAACCTGGATATCAGAAATGAATATCAACAATTAACAAAGGCCTGCATTGCACTAAACATAAAGAACAGATATGGGGGAAAATAGAAATAAGTTGTAATTGAATAGGGTTACACTTCCCCAAGCTAGCTAGATACAAACACACTTTGTAGGATGTTCTGATTTTCCAAATTCTCCAGCTGAGATGAGCATGAAATGGTGGGGAACTAGACCAAGCGTTCCCCCCCCCCCCCCCGAGTGCTACAACATTACCTGCACCCATTACGTCGTCCAGTAATGCATTTATTTCACTATAAGTTTGGGGACATTGTTCTAGGTTACTAGAAGGGTGGAAAACAGCACAGTAAATGCTACTGACTTATTGTAGAAAAACAGCTTTGTGAAATAATTACTGATGGTAAACCCCAGAAGGTTTGGAATTTTGCCTTGGGTTGTATAAGCATTGTGTTAAGTCTGATCAGGTTACAGTCTGAAAAGACAAGACTTAAGCTGTGTGAAGGGGATATAATATACAAGCAAATTGTTGATGTTAGCATGCCACTGCCTATCTTGTGAGTCTCATGGTGTGATTATCTAGGGTGGGATTTTCGAAAACTCAGCAATTGCCTAACTCTTTGTTCTGACTGAAAATGCAGACGACCATGTCAGTTTCTTTCCTGACCTCTGCATGAGGTGGGGTTTAGAAGGTGTTTTGCTGAATCTCCCAAGAGGAAATATCAGGAGAGAAGTATGCGAGTCAAAATAGCTGGCATGATTCTTGCTACTAAATGACTCACCTTTCTGCAAGAGTTAACTGTCCTTTCACTTTAAAATGTCAACATCTCATGCCAAGATGTTTACATAGAATTGTGTTTTTCATAAAGTACAACAATCAAATAAAACTATGTTAAGAGATAGAAAAGATGTGATGACGAGACATCGCTGACACAGGCAAGAAAATAAAATCCACTTCCTCATGCAGAAATGCTTGTGGAAATAGGGGTGCTGAACAAACAAATACTAAAGTAGATGCATAACCAGTCATTTGTCTGATATATATGCAGTGGCATTGTAAACATTATTTGATTAGCACTGACAGTGTGTTCAGAGCTATACAGAAGACAAAGGTGGACATAATTCTTGACCAGAAGAGTTTAAAATCTAAACAGAAAATGAAACTGTGCTGTATACACAAATGTAGACTCAGTTGAAGGTGACTTCTGCACACAGAAATAGGGCCAGAGGTGAAAGTAATCCGGTACGGTCTGGTACGGCGTACTGGCAACAGCCAGTACACAGCCAACTGTACTGGCATGGGGCAGCTTCCCCAAGCAGGCAATTTAAAAGGGCCCTGGGCTCCCGGCAGCGACTGGAGCCCTGGGCCCTTTAAATCACCACCAGAGCCCCAGGGCTCCCAGCCGCAGCTGCAGCTACAGCTACCATGGAGCTCCAGTGGTGATTTAAAGGTCCTGGAGCCCTGGGGTAGCGGCAGTGATTTAAAGGCCCTGCCCCTTCCGCCTGAGGGACCTGCAGCCCCGACTGCTCAGGGCCCCGGCCCTGCGTACTGGTAAGTCCCTGAAGTTACTTTCACCCCTTAGCAGAGCTTCCCGCTCTCTCTCTTTAATATTAGTTCTACAATAAATTAAACTGGATAAACAGCTTTGGGGCACCAAAGCTGCAGTACTGTCAGACTGAGGTATCTCAAAAAAACTGATGATGGGGCAAACCGATAAACTAAAGAGTTACAAATCATCAGAACTAAATGATATACAATTCTGAAGTAACTTGAGACTGAAGCGACCAAGCTGTTAACAAAAAATATTAATTTTTATTTGCGATTTCATTGGAACCAGCTATTATATTGGAGGATAACAAACATTGTAGCTATCCTTTTTTTTTTTTTTTTAAAGCCACTAGTGGTGAGCTTGGAAATTTAAAGACCAGTGATCTTACTTCAATACCAAGTACCTTGGATTAAATATATATTTAAACTTCAATTTAGTAACTACCTTGATGAACATGATGGGTACAAAGCAGATTGGCTTCTGCAATAGAAAATCAAAAAACCAATGAAATCGAAAGGTAAAATAGGATTTTTCCAAACACAACACGTAATTAACCCATGAAACTCTTTGCCACTAGATACCATCAAGAGCAAGATTTTTTTTTTTTTTATCAGCACCCAAAAAGATTTGGATCATGAGAAAATACACAGTCCTATTAGAGAGGATACTTACTAAATTTTTAGAAAAGATATAAGTCCTCCTGCTTCAAGGTCTAAACCAACTCCTTAACTGATAGGGGAAGTTTCTTCTTAACCCTATCCACAGGAAATTCCATAATAATAATTGTCCATTATAAGGTTTCTTGTGCCTTTCTCTGAGGTAGCTGATACCAGCCACCGTTATCAACAGGTTTCTGGGCTAGACAGACCATTGATCTGATGGCGATTCAATTCCTATGTTCAGTTAAGCCTGTGCTGCTCCATTGACTGACTGCTTAGGTGACACAGACATGGACTGAAAGCAGAAACAAAAAGGTAGAGAGAATAGATGTTTTCCCAGTGGAGGAACTAACCTATTACACCACCATCTTGTGGAAATCTGCATGTCTGCACTCCTAGGATGCCTGGGGCAAACCACCAGAATGAAAACATGTCCCAAGTTACCTATTAGTCAACTAAGGATTTAGGTGTCCTCAGCAGAAGAAAATAGGCTCAAAGGAGCTTTCTTTTTCTAATTTCATTGGGTCTGTGCTTTGCTTAGAAATCCTGTCAGGGTGTATTTTTGCCTTTAAAAATTTGTGGTGTTTTTCCCTGAAAACTTCCAGATGAAAATACACTTTTTCTTTCAATACCAAACAAAACATTTCTGCCACTTGCTGCCAATGGTCCCTTTTTTTTCCCCCTGCACATCTCCAACCAAGTAAGTTCTTCTGAAGTTCTACAAGTGCTCAAGCAAGATAAACAGTTGTACAATCTTTTACAATGGGCTCTTATTTTATTATTTAGTCTGCAGAAGAGAAGAGTGAGGGGGGATTTGATAGCAGCCTTCAACTACCTGAAGGGGGGTTCCAAAGAGGATG
>NW_020664417.1:16471251-16472105 GCF_002925995.2 Terrapene triunguis | reverse complement strand
GGGGGGGGATGAAAACAGAAACAGGCTGATGATGATAATAAAAAACTCAGCAACTATCTATTCGTTAGGTTGCATCACAACTTCTGTTTAAAGGTGGGCCATTCGAAGTCCTGTAAAATTGACGGGCTTAGTCAGATTCTTCTGAAATTTAGTGTGACTTAGGAGGATGCAGGGTTGGGTTAGTGGCCCAAAATTGGGGTCATGAACTAGGGGTTGAGGGAAAAGCCCCAAAACCGTCATTTTCCAAAAAGTTTCTAGGTGGTCTATTTTTTTTTGTTCAGCGCTAGAAATCAAACTATAGGTGTGATGCAAGTCAAAAGGTCTCAAGCTGAGTTTTCCCAAGGTGATCCATGACACCCACTTAATCTTTGGGGTATCCAAATTGAAAGTGATATTCCAGAAAATGTGCACTTTTACAGCGAGCATGCGTCAATACAGAAAAATGGCTAGAGGATTTCTATTCCTGCCATTTTATATGCTTTGAAGCTTGACCCTTTTAAAAGTTCTAAAATTCATACTGGTACTTGGATTGCTTTGAAATTTTGTGTCTCTCATGGGGGCTCAGGTTAGCATTAGTGATTCAAATTTGGTGTCATTTCCTAAGTGGGTCCCAACTTACAGGCCTCCCCCAGAAAAACCTTTTTCCTTCTGCTTCCTTGTGCTGGTAAACTCAGAGGGTAGTAATGACTGGATGAATCACAGACCTCACTGAGGCCTGGTCTATGCTGCAGAGCTAGGTTGACATAAGGCAGCTTGCCTGATTATATCAGTGTATACACTATAGCCTTGCTCACGCTAATGTAAGGGCCAGGGCCAGCTCCAGGCACCAGCTGAGCAAGCAGGTGCTTGGGGCG